>NW_004955421.1:20849859-20908700 GCF_000276665.1 Chinchilla lanigera | reverse complement strand
CCTCTCCTCTCCTCTCCTCTCCTCTCCTCTCCTCTCCTTTCCTTTCCTTTCCTTTCCTTTCCTTTCCTTTCCTTTCCTTTCCTTGCTATCTTTTGGTTCCCTTCCTATCATTTCATTCCCTTCCATCTCTTTCTTTCCCTTGTCCTTTGCTCTTCCCTCCTTCCTTCCCTTCTTCCCTTTCTCTCTCTTCCTTCCTTCCTTTCTTCCTCTTTCCTTCCTTCTTTACCCTTGAAGTCCAGGGATTAAACCCAGGACCTTTGCACTGAGCTCCATCCTCAGCCCGTTTTATTTTAATTATTTGAGACAGAGTCTTGATAAGTTTCCCAGGCTGGGCTTGAATTTGCCATCCTCCTTCCTCAGCCTCCGAGAGTGCTGAGATTACAGGTGTGTGCCACCACACCCAGCTTCTGATTCTAATTTCTTTGTGTATCCCCCTTACCTGGCATTATAGCTTAGATCTGGAGAGTCCCCTAAAAGTCTGTGTGTTAAAGGCATTGTCCTCAGCTTGGCAGTACTGGGAGGTGGTAGAAATCTTTAAGAGGTGGCCTAATGGTAAGTCTTTGGTCATTGAGGGTGTGTCCCTGAAGGGATTGTAGGACTCAGATCCTCCTTTTCCTCCCTCTTTTATTCCTGGCCATGAAATAAATGGGAGGCTCTGTGTATGCTTGATGCAGCACCAAACCCAAAGAGATGGGGCCAACAAGTCATGGATTAAAACCTCTAAAACTATATAAACTTTTAGAGCTTTCCTCTTTATACACTGACTAGCTCAGGTATATTTGTTGTAGTAATAGAAAACTGACTCACACATCTGGTCAGGTTAGGGTTAGCAGTGGCGTGTGTCAGAGGCACACAGGATTCTAATGACAATGTTATTATTAAATTGTGTTGAAACATTTCATCAGTTCTCTAAATCTTAATAAATAATAGATCTGAGTTGTTTCACTTGTGACAGCAAGCTAGGAGCAGGATATTTAAGGAGGAAAAGATTTTTGTGAGGCAGAAAGAAGAGGAAGCCCTCTTGGAACATGGAGTCTGACTGGTGGAAGGCTGGCTGTGACTTACAGAAAGCCCTTTTAGACCTCGTGGCGGTCCAGAAAAATCCCATGGAAAAGGTATTGGAATTTTAATGTTAATTTCAATCTATCACTTCTAGTGCAATGCATGGAGAAAATAAAGACACTAAGGTATATTTGTAGTTGTGGGGAGCCAAGGAGGTCCTAGTCCACCTAGTATAATGGCTAACCAAAACAGAGGCCTCAACCAGGGCCATACCCAGGTTTTATTTTGTGACGAGGGAGTGGCTGAGGGATAAGTGACTGAGAGTGGGAGAAAGTACGTGAGCACTGTGAGCTGGGCTAGGTAGGAGGCCTAAAATCACCTCTGCAATAGTGATATGCAGAAAGAGTAATCTACATAACACTATTTGAGGCAGTACCTAATGTTTTGGATGCTTCAGCTTTGATGCGTAATTTTTATGCCATAAAAAGTCATCACCTCTTTTCTTGAGGCTCGGTCTCACCTCAGCTAGTTCCATTTACATTGCTTAAAGCCAATTGAGGAGATAAAGACAAAACTTAGCCAGCTCTACACATGTCAGTACACAGAAATGGGGCCAGGTTTAGCCAAAATGGAGACTATTGCTTTTCTTTCAAAGAGAGCCATCCAGGTGGTCCTCCACAGTGATTGAGAGTATCTGTGGGGAGGATAGAAGCTTCTGGAAGGAGAAAGGAAGATATTTAACAAGAATGAAGAAAGGGGTAGAGACATCCTTGCTGGACATCGCCGTTTTGGCTAACCTAGGCTGCAGATTGAGCAGTGGGCCTAGGAGAATGAAAACCACAATGAGGAGGAGACAGCTACCTTGGCCTCTTGTCTGAGCTATTCTTACCTAAAGCAATTTTATCCTTGGGACTCGGGGGAAACTTTCCAGTACCAATTGCTGAGGAATACGCAGCTCAAATGGCATAATTTCTGATATCTTCCAATTCGCTGGGTTGGCAATCTGGGTGGCCCTTCAGTTGGTTCTACCTGGGGTCACTCGCATAGCTATTGTTCCCTAACAGCTGACTGGGGCTGCTGGGCCTAGTGACCTTAAACTGGTGCCTCAACTGTCTACAGTATACCTTCCCACCCTCTAGGAGGCCAGACGGCGCTTCTTCACTGCATGGAGGTTCTGAGGTGGTGAGAGCTGAAGCTTCGAGTCCTCTTAAGGCCCAGGTGTTGGAACATATGTGACATACTTCTGCCCAATTCTCTGTCAGTACCAACTGAGAAGGTAATACAGCGCTATCATATGCCAGAACAGAAGGAGGCATGATTTCCTAGGGCCATTACCGGAGCGAATCATGCACAGTAGGGATATTCTTTCTACAGTTATTACTTCCAGAAAGTTCTGTTCCCCCAGCCTAAGGGTTTTACCTACAAATGATAGGAATCTTTGCATTTTGGGGGTCACCAGGATAATTAATGGTTCCTGGTCAGTGGGGTCAGGAAGGGCAAAATTAAGCCAGAAATTTTCCCACTCTTTGCTTCTTTCCTCTCTAAAAATCATGGTGTTGACCTGAAGCTTATATAAGCAAAAAGAAAAATTATTTGACACTATAAATTTATTTGTAATCTTAGATCAAATATGCTTTAGAATTGGAAGTGTATCTAATCCTCAAGACTCTTCTGTATCCATTGTAGAACCCAGCATACCACGGCCCAGGAACGTATTGAATGATACAAAAAATATAAGTAATTTTAGTCTTAACTTGTCTCTTTAGAGGAGCACAAAAGAGGATTTATTTGCTACCCAAAGTACCCTCTCTATCAGTTACTCTGGTGCTTAAGCTCAAGTGTGTCAATCTGATTGGCTTGGGAGATACTTCTGGGTGTGTCTGTCAGGGTCATAGAAGCATAGCCTGGGGAGTCTATGTTGGGTCTCATTCCTGCCTCTCTGACACTATTCTTCTGCTCCATTTTCCAGCAGCCACAGACTAAGCAGCTTTGTTCTTCCATGCCCTTCTGCCACGAAGTTTCTGCCTTGGAGACTTCTAACCGTGGACTGACTACCTAGAAACTGTGAGTCAAATATCCCTTTCCTTTTTAAACTTTCGGGTGTTGGGTATCGCGCCCCAGCAACAGGAAAGCTGACAAATACAGGCACTGACTCTTTCCCACCTTGAAACTGCTCCTCCAGTCTTTCTCCTTAATCCCATTCTGGCTTTTCTTCTGGGTCTGGCTGTGATAGTCCCAGACACTAGGCCTTCCTCTTCTCTTCCCTCTATCTTTGGTTTTCCACATGCATTTCTTTTCCCTAGAAGAGTCTTTCAGCTTTCTCTGATGGAATCCCCCCTTCTGAATCCTTCTCATCATTGTTTAGTTGTTGACATTTGATGCAGTATAATTATTTCTCATGGAGCTGTCATGTATACGGAAGATACCCAGAGGTAGCTGTGACCTGCATCTCTTATATACCAGTAGACTACTCCCTATCTGAAATAACGCAAAGTGTCCTCAGATGTTGTCAAGTGTCCCCCAGGAGGCAGAAGCATCCCCAGTGGAGAAGGCCACTATGCCAGTCTATATAATAAAGGCACCAGGAGAGTAGGACGGGTGCTCAATGTTGGCTTCAAATGAGTCAAAAATATCCCTGTACTTAATAACGTGTGTCTCTCAAAGTGTCATGACCAGCAGTATAGTCAGGAGAGGACAGCTGTCTCCAACATGAGTTAAATTACTTGTGCTGTGCTCCAGCCTGAGAGAAACACAGGAAGCTAACAGGAGTAATCACCTAGCACTGTGGATCCCACCTTGAGTTCAAGTTTGAGATCTGCCACTTGTTATCAGATTCCACAGGTCTAGGCTGGGCTGTGAGTAGTTTCAAAGGCTTTGCATGTGTTTCCCATGTGTCCAACTGCTTAAGAACCTCATTAGTGTACCTTTGACTGTGGTCCAGGACCACGTAGAGATCTGTATCCCAATTACTATTTAATAAACTGGAATCTATCATATTGAGGGCCTAGAGATTTTCATTTTAAAGACATCCTAACATTTGGCTTTAATAAGGACAATAAAAAATTAGAAATTATTTCTAGATACCAGACAATAATAAGCTTTCCAGGTTTTTTTCATATTGGTGACATGGTATTATTATTGCTATGCCCATTTGAAAGATGAAGAAACTGAGGCTCATGGTAATTGTGTGACTTTCTCCCAGGCCTGGTATGTTTGGAAAGCCAGGGTCCAATCCAAGGAGTATGCCTGTAGAGTCTTAGTTCCTAACCATTGTACATTCTACCTCCTCTTGGAACACCGACTTCTGAGAGCATTGAGATTTGAATGATTTCTGACTCCTGACACCTTGCAAATTTTCAGATTAATTACATTTTTCCAAGCCATTTGCCTGTACCTGTAAACAGTGATGGCTTTGTGAAAAAGCAATTTTGGAAGTGGTACTAAGGCAAAAGATGCATTCAATGAAATCAATATGAGAAGAACTTGGCTTCTGACCATGAGCAGCCTTTTTATTAAGCATCTTTCTCCAGGCTATCACGGCTAATTCATTGCCATATTTCATTAGAGGAACTAACTACAAGGTTATAAGTAAATACTTTTCCATCAGAAGGAACAGTTAATTGGAAGTTTGATGATGAATGTTTCCGATTTAATGCTGATTGATTGTGCATTCCGAGAAAGCACGTGGAGTTTTGTACCCTCCTTTCCTCTTTTCTTTTCTCCTAGGGGGCAGTTTCAAACAGCCAAATACAGAAGGGGCATTTGTTTTGGTTCTCTTTATTAATGTTTTATCTGTTCAGGATAAATCACAGAGAACGAACAACAGGCTGAGCATTTGCAAGAAGAGTTCACAAAATAAAGTCAAATTTAGAAATAATTTGGTTACATCATGTCTAGTATTACTGACAATATTCAGACAATGTAATTCCTATTACACCTGCTTATAGAAGAAAAAAAACCATTCAGTCAGTAACCCTAAATTAAATTAACGTTTTCAGTGTATATAATTTGTTGCTCAGAATGAAATATAATTATCATTTAGGGAGAGCCATATGGAAGGCATTACCAGCCTTCACTAAGTCTTGGGTTTTAATAGTGATCCGTGACTCAGACTACTTTATCCAAACAGGTTGTAAATTCTGAGCAGAGCAAGATGCATTTCAGTCATTTTTATATTAATTCTGAATGAGGAATTCATTGTCTTTCCAAATTATAATATATTAGAGAGCAATTTCCCACTAAACAAATCAAGGACGCTGAAAAATTAGCTCTCTGGGAGCTGTTTTCTACATCCTATTTTAAATCTCTCTCTCTCTCTCTCTCTCTCTCTCTCTCTCTCTCTCTCTCTGGGATGGTTTTATTATTCTCAGTGTGTATAGTAATAGACATCTGTATTGCCATCTGTATTCTCTTCTTTAAAGTGGAAAGTGAACTCTGAAAAATGTTAACTGTTCAATATAATTTCATTCCGGGCAGAGTCTGGAGCCTGCAATGAGAGCTCACATTTAAGAACCTTAATTAATATTTAGAACATCATCTCCCATAGCTACAACATTTCTCTCTCAAAGATGCTCTTCTTGGGGAACCACAACCGTAAGTCATGGGAAGGGCAAGGATTCACTTAATTTGTACCTTGTGGGTGCTCAAATGTCTTCAGAATTCATGGGTCTGTTATATCAATCTAAGATTTAGATGCATATACATAATCTTGTAGAATAGAAGGGAAATGGTAATAATACAGAACTCCATTGAAAAGCAAAGCAGGGAGAAAAAAACCAAGACCAGAAGCATGTTTTAAGAAATGTTTGCTTTGCATTCTCAAAATCTACTTCTCCTGTCCTCTTTTTTTGTCCTTTATGCATATATGTGGGGAGATTGTTATATGATATGTGCTGGTATTTCTCATTCAACCAATCCGGCAAGCCTTTTGATTCACTGTAAAGATTAACTTGGTCTCTGTTTGGTTTATCTGGACCTAGGACTTTCTGTGCAATGCTTATTTTTGTGGCTATTGACAATGCAAATTTCTGGCTCTGTTTCACAATACCTGACTTATAAAAATGAATTAGGAACTTACTATCTGATGGGCTGCAGTTTCTCTGAGGAAGAGGTGCTGGTGGACACTAAGACCAAAACACCCTCATGTTGAAGAAGAATTTGTCCAGAGGATCTCAGGAAGAAGTTTATTGAATTTTAAAGGATTTCTCTGAGGTTGCCCTGGTATTTCTCTAAGGTCATTCACTTGGCAGGATCTGCACCTGGGTTGGTCACTGGACACTAGAATATTTCAACTCCATGGTTCCCAAGATGGGATAAATCAATTGACAGATGTATGACATGAAACTACCAGCCAAGTGACTTATCTCCCATGGACTTGTCCTCTTTTGTAGTCTGAAGGCAGTCTTAATCCAACTTTAAAGTTGGATTAAGAGGACAGAAAGCCAGGAAGAAGAGTTTTTATAAGGAACATAAGTAACTGTCACCATGTAAAAATTTTCTGTACTGTTTCCCTACTAAAACCAATCCTCCCAGTGTATGTCAAAATGAACGCAAACAGCCTTCTTCAATTAAATGGTGAAAGTTGTCTTTATACCAAGAACAGCTAAATCCAAAGCCAAGTCACAGACGGTCATGGAAATCATCTGTAAAGCCATGCTGGTACTAAGGTTCTATCGCAGACACAAACCAGAAAGTCATAGTTTCAACCAAGCATGAACATGGCTGGGTAGTAGCAGAATCTTGCAGAGGGGTCCCAGCGGCTTCAAACAAAGATCATGAGAAAATTCACGGTAGATCTTCATCAAGGTAGGCAGAAGAGCACATTTTGTTTCTTGCCCTTGTTCCCTTATGGGTAGTATTTTAATCATAAAAGGTTTTTTTCTAAATAAAAAATATATATCGAAGTGCATAATCATAAAATATATATTTTGGAGAATAGCTCCAAGTTAGGCTCAGGAAAAAAGACTTTTCATATCACTTGATCTCCCCTTTCTATATTTAAACATGGTTCAAATGGTTTGTGCTTATAATGGTTAATTTTGCATGCCTACATCTTGTAATCTGAGCAACTACTTTGAGGACAGCAATGTGCAATGCATTACCGGTTGTTAATTTCTGATTATCCTGTTTTGAAACTGTGTCATTGTTTTATTTATTTTTTATCTTTCTCTCTTTAAAATAAAAGCAATGGAAAAGTATTTAATATTTCTTTCTTGGTGAGTCGGAGTCGTGAAGCACAAGGTTGCAAAAAAAGTCCAGAGAGTCTATCTTATTTCTTCTATGTTTATATATAAAATGCTTAAATCAAGCTTATTATGTAGCAAATATTAAAAGTATATTTATTGTTGTCATTAACGTGAGAAATAAAGCAGGTTATATGTGTAAGTTTTTTAGCAGAATGCCTGCCACACAATACATGCTTAATAAATGGTACTGATATAGATGAAATATAATTTTTATGATAAATATATAATATCATTATTATTCTTTGCTTGACACATTCCCTACTTGTCCCCTAAAACCTCCACTTCATTTCATCCTCAATAAAAACTAAAAGCAGAAATTCCATTTGACCCAACTATTCTCCTTGTAGGCATCTTTCCAAGAGGGTTAAAGACCCCCTATTATAGGAATACATGCACACCCACATTTATAACAGCACAATTCACAATAGCTAAATCTTGGAAGCAGCCTATGTGTCCATCAACAGATGAATGGATAAAGAGGATGAGGTACTGACACACAATGGAGCATAAAGATAAACCTGAGTCATTGGTAGGAAAATGTATGCACCTGGAGACCGTAATATTGTGTGAGCTAAATCAGACACACAATCTTAAATATCACATGGTTTCTCTTATATGAGAAACCTAAACTGTAAACAAAGAGAAAAATACAAGCTAGATAATACAAAGTGGGGAGATAAATCTTCCTCAAATGGGAAGAAGATCAAGAGATCAAGGGAGGAGAGAGAGGAAAGGGGACGAGAAAGAAATGAAGATGTGACATGTGCACTCACCAGCTCCTCACAAGGAATGCAGACATTATATATGTACTAATGTACTATATATATGTGTACTAAGGTACTAATGTACTATATATATACTATATGTACTATATATATATACTACTATATATGTGCAAATGTACTAATGAAAAAAGTTAAAAAGTTTTCCCCCTTATCCCAAATAACTATTCTATCTTCCATGGCACTGTGGTATTTATATATTATATGTACTTATTTAATTGTACAATAATGATTTGCTTGTTGTGATGTCCATTTTCACAGGTTTCTTGAAAGCCAGGATCATGGTGTCTTTAGTGTAAAACTTCTAACAAGTCGTGCTCCAGGGTCAGCCACATGGTAGGTGCTCAACAGACGTTTGTTCATCTGAACAAAAAACCCCAGATTGAGAGAGAAGTATGGCCAGAGGAAGATGGGAATGTAGAAAATGTTTTTCTTTGAAAGAAAAAGTCTCAGGGGCTTACTCGAAAATAGGCCAACTGTTCACAGAAACGAATGCCAAAAGCCGTGTACGAGCACCTCAGGCTGGGTGCAACCCAAACGCTAGAGAACGGCCCAGCCTCCTCCCGTGTCTCAGCAGCTGCAAAACAGATGGGAGCAAATGTGGTTCAGTGTCGCTGTTAGGCTGAGGAGAGGGGCCCGGCTTCGGAGGGGAGAGCATGCTTTCTGCCACGTGCTTGTTCGAAAACGTAATGTCCTTTAAAGTTCCTTTCCACCAAACCTAGGCAACCTGATGTGAGCTTTGGTGGTCACGGGGGAAAAGGGTCTAAAATAATCTACATCTGACCTTCATGACTATGAAGCTTCGATGTGAGCCATCTTGTCTAAAGATGTCCTTTCATCTTTCCCAAGGTCTTGCATTTTCTTCAACCCACAAAGTGACATATTTGCAACAAATGTAGTCAGAGTGGCAGGAAGGATCTGAGCAGAGAGCTTTGGTCCAGAAAATGTCCCTTGATGGGGCCAAGTCTGCAGAAGTGCAATGGTTTGGTACCAAGCCGCTGCCACGCAAGGAAAATCCCAAGCAGCTGTGTATGCCCCCCCCCGCAAGCCCCCAGGCGGAATAAACAGCCTCCATCTCCTCTGCTGGGCTGCAGGAACAGTCTCCACGTTTGTTCTGCTTCCTCCTGGGCCCCATCCCCAGGCCCCAGACAAGGGTAGCTTTCGTTTCTTCTCTCGCTTGTGGCCTCACTCAAGCAGCCATTTCACATGACACAGGATGCAAACCCAGCGTGAGGTGAAGTGACACAGAGAGCTGAAGAAGAGGGTGTCTTCCAGGAACTCCCAGTCTTGCTGATGACAACGAATGTAAATGTGCATTGCTGCACAGTTGTGATTGGTTCCCAGAGAAAAGCATGCTCGAGTTATCATTGACAGGGGGGTAAGAAGGGGAATTGTACTTAACTTTCCTGATAAATTAGTAAGATGAGGGTCTTTTGTCCAGTGGGGGACACAGGAGGACACTGGCACCAAGTAGGAATTCTAGAAAAGGCCTTCAGGGTCAGAGTAGACTTTATAAATTGTTCAAAGTCATATCAGTTATGTGATAGAGATTTCCTTTATGAGGAGCTTGGGGGTGAGTGGTTTGTGGGATTTTAATGGCATTTGTCTGGCACCATCATAATCTTAACTACCTCCAGGTAGGAAGTTCTTGCACCTGCACTTCTAATAATCCCAAAAAATGTTCCTGCATGAAAACCAAATGGTTGGACCAAGGATGTAGTTTAGTGGGCATATTACCCAACTGGCAAGTGCAAGGCCCTGAGTTCGATTCCTGGTATCCAAAAAAAGAGGCTGGCTTGCTCATTCCTGGAATAGGTCAGCAGAACGTACATCTAAGCTTGACATCACAGGTACCTGCATCTTAGGCAGCCATGTGTGCTCATTCTGGGAAGTTGCTCCCGGCACTGTAAAAAATATACAAGCTTGTGGCTTGTGCAAAGGAAATTCAAGAGAGCCAAAAGGAAGAATGAGTTGCTTTACTCTCTCAACACAAATTACGCCAGGAGAGTGAGGGCCATAGAGATGACCTATGGATGGAAGAGTTTGTGGACATTGTCTAAGTTCTGGGTAGTCCCAAACTACAATGGTTTATTAAGGTTGCATATTCTTGTGCTTTCCTGACATTCAGACTCAGCACATGTTATGATTTAGATCTAAAACGTGCCCCCAAATCTCATGTGTTCAGGGGTGGGGCTTTCGGGAGGGGACTGAATGATGGGGGTGGATTACTCACTAGTCGATTAATACATTGATGAGTTCATAGCTGACTGTGCTATCCGAAGGTGGGGCCGGGTTGGAGGTGATCACTGGAGGTGTGACCTGCAAGGGTGTGTTCTTACCCCAGCTCCTCCTTGCCTTCTCTGCTTCCTGGTCATCGTGAGTTGAGCAGCTCTCCTTCACCGTGCCCTTCTATTGTGCTCTTTCTGCCTTGGAGTCAACATACCATGGACTGAGCCCCCCAAAACCATAACTTAAAATAAAACTTTCCTCCTTTAAATTGTGGGTGTCAGTATTTTGTCTCAGTAACAGGAAAGAGACCAATATAGCACATCTCTGTGTCTTTCAAAGTCTTTAGGTTGTAGCACTTTCCAAGACAAACGTAGACTCTTCCTGACTTACAATGGCTCAAACTGCATGTGTATATGAGTTCTTTTTCTTTTTGACTTTACAGTGTTGCTTTTGCTTTTTGTTTTGTTTTTTTTTTGTTTTGTTTTGTTTTTCATTTTTCTTCCAGTACCAGGAATCGAACTCATGACCTTGCACTTGCTAGGCAGGCACTTTGCTGCTGAGCTAAATCTCCAGCCCCTTGACCTTACAATGGTTTAAAACAGACAAAGATTCTGTAGAAACTGTATTTTAGATGTTAAATTTTGATCTTTTCAATAAATTACATGAAGTAGTCCAACATTGTGTTATAAAATAGGCTTTGCAGAAGATCATTTTGCTCATCCATAAGCTAATGTAAGTATTTTGAGCCTATTTAAGTAGTCTAGGCTAAATTATTATATTTCATAGGTTAGGTATGTGAAATACATTTTTAACTTATGATATTTTTAATTTATGTTGGGTTTACTGGTACATTTTACATTGTAAGTCCAGGAATATCCATGCATTCATGACCAGTAGCGATCATCTCTTACTGAAATATGCTGATATATGATGATGTTATCATGTCTTTGTTTTCTTTCTTTATCTCATTTAAAAGATTGTTCTCTTTACTGGGAAGATAGAGAGGGATGGAACACTGGGAAACAGAGAGTGGGAACAGATAAGGAACCTAGAAAGACAAAAATTCCATGTTACCACAAATCATACGGGGAACCTTACAAGCAGGAATATTTGAGGAGATTTTATCCATTAAGAGTAAACACTAAAAATGTGAATATTATAAATCCAACAATTAAAACTTCATACAACCTGTAGGTACAACGAAATTTTCTAGCCATAGCACACAGTTGGCAAACTTTTTCTTGTAGAAGTTTACATAGTAAATATTTTGGCTTGTGGGTCCTAGAATCTCTGTCTCAACTACTCAGCTGTGACACTGAATCTCAAAAGCAGCCACAAACAACACATATGTCAAAGAAATGCAGTGAGATTTGGCCTTTTGGCAGTAGACTGCTAATCAATGCAAGATAAAGTAATAATCGCTATTCTACTAGTTTAACACATCTTTTGATCCAAAGGAGAAAAATATTTTAGGGCACATTTCCCATGACCTTACCAATGTTCACAGGCCATGATTTTGTACTAAATCAGGGAATTTCATCTTTTTCCTGAGATAGAAACTTTGGGGCATGTATGACCCCCCCAGTGTCTCACTAATTCTATAAATTTAGATCTCATTTGTTTAAGGAAGCAACTTTGTGTTTCAAGAGAACAAAAAACCACTGGATTTGGGGCCTTTGCCTAGAAGGCAAGGACCCCTCAGACTTTTTCTACAAACACAGCTATGAACTGGGGGAAATGACATACAATGGGCCCAGGTGACTCACTTCTACTTTTTCTCCTGTGAGGCTTCTCCTTATCTCATTAGAAAGCCCACTCTTCAGAGGACATTTGGTTCATTCAGTTTTAAGTTCAGTGACATCTTAGGCCAGCCAGTGAGTTACAGACCTAGTCTGCACATGGATAAAATCAGGGCGAGAATGTTAAGAGAATTTCCCTTTAGGGAATTCCATATGGGCATATTTCAGATACTTGAAGGGCCAGATCTCTGGTCTTTGTTTTTCCCTTAGCAGAGATGTACAGAAATAACAGAATGACTTAGACAGTTAGACAGGTCAGGTAGGTCAAATTAAAATAAGATAATCTCTCTGGAGCACAAATATTTCCAAGCTACAGCCATTGGCCTATTTATTTAAAATACTACTAGATAAAGCAAAACTCCTGCATAAGAAAAAGATCTGCAAAGGCATTCAAAGGTGATTTCAATAGGATTTAGGGGCTTTGACAAGTTTTAAGGGTCCCTGCGAATCTGGTGAGACATTTCAAAAAAGGATTTTTTAAAACTATGATGAGACTCCCAGTGAGGACAAGTTAGACAATATCAGCCCAAGAACCTGACAGTTACCGTAGCAAGGAAGGGAAGTTTGACAGATGGAATCCTTTTCTGATAATCTCAACAATGTAATCTGCAAAGGCAAGTGAAGCCCAACCTTACAGATTGTGTGCCAAGTGTAGGGGTGGCCAGAGGCCGTGCTGGTCCAGAACGCTTGTAAGTCATACTCTTGTTTTTCCATGACTTTTCTGCCTCTAAAGAAGAACCGGAAACATTTGTCCAGATTGTATTTTGTAAAATTTTACCTAATCTTCAGAAATAGGAAGAGACGGTGAGAAATAAACATGTATTGTTAGAAAATGTCAGAATATTGTACAAAGTCTGCCACCAGCCCAAATCCTTTGCCTATCAGCTGTTAAAATTTCTTTTCTCTATTCTTTTAGTCCTGTTCCTCTTCCAAGTAAAATTTTTACATATGGCAAAATAAGTATTCGAAATGTGTTGGGCTTGATGACTTTTGAAATGAAACGAAAACACGAAATCAGCTAGCGCCAACCATAAAAATATTACTAGCGTCTCAGAGATTTCCCTTGGGGCCTCTCCCTGGTACCACCCATTCTCTTAACGTAGGTTACTTTGTATTGGGGATACTTAAATGAAGGTGATTTTCCCATCCCTTCCCTGAGGATTTGGCAATGTCTGAAGACCTTGCTGGGTTCCACAACTGCGGAGTGGGTGCTACTGGCATCTAATGTAGTGGGGATGAGGGTAAACATACTTGAAGATACAGCAGAGCCTTCTACAACAAATAGGAGCCTGCTCCCAAACATCACTAACCCCAATGCTGAGAAACCCTGCTTTCTGTAAAAGGAACAAAGCACTATTTTTTTGTGTGATTGGCTTCATTTTTTCACCATGATATCTGTTTCCATTTGATCCTGCAGTTACTAAATAACTACAGGGGGTCAGGGATATAGCTCAGCAGCCCAGTGCCTGCCTGGCAAGTGCAAGGTCATGAGTTCGATTCTCAGTACCAAAAAAAAAACAAAAGAAAAGCTAAACTAAAGGAGATTCCATATAAGCTTGTTGGCATCCAAATTTTGTATTTGTTTTTACGGAAAATTGTATTGCAGTGATGTCTTAGATCAGGGCTTCTCAACCTTGGCCCTGTGGACATTTTGGGCCATTAGTTTCTCTTTGGGGCCTGTTTTGAGCACTGTAGGATGTTTAGCAACAACTCTGTCTTTTACTCACTAGATACCAGTAGGAACACTCCCTCCTCCATTTATGACAATCAAAACTGTCTCCTGATATCGCTAAATGCCCTGTGAAAGGCCGAAAGAATTGCTCCTGGTCAAAAACTAGTGTACACTAGGACACATTCCTTTACCAAGCAAAATCTTCCAGGATTCATCTATTAATCGCCCAGTTTAAATAAATGCTTGGTCTTAGAAGGCAGGCAGAGGAAATCTTTGACATTTCTTCTGTTTAAGACACAAGGCAGATTTAGGATCTGGAATGAACGTAACAATCAATGAAATTATCTGAAGATCAGACTCTAAGCATCTGAGACCTGGCTCTTAAGTTCTGTTTTCTAGCATGGGCCTTGGGAATGTTTAAAAGTTAGCTGTTGAAGATAAACTTTTCAATTCAAAGCCTCCGTCTGGCATGGACACAGTTTAAGTCAGGGATGGCTGGAGGCTGCTATCTGAGGGCATTTCCCTTTGGGTTAATGTTTTGGCAGATAATGTTTCTATTATGCTTGAATATTCCATCCCAGGATCATTCTCAAGGCTGAAGCTGTTGAATATCATAACACCGGAGGGAAATCAGCTCTTGGTAGATAGGGAAGGAAATAGCCACACTTTATTGAACACTTACTATCTTCCTGGCACTGTGTTAATCAGTCTACATGCTTATCTTTCTTAATCCTCACAAGGATCTAATGGGGGTAAATATTACTACTTCCGACTTATTAATGGGAGGACTGAGGCTAAACAATTTGACTAAGGCCAAATAACTAGTACCTGGTAGAGTTTGTGTTTGAACCCAAGTGTGGAGGGTTAAAGGAGGCTGGAGACTCTTCGGCAGTTCTCTCTTTGGTAGGTAGGGCTGATTTCCCCTGTCCTGGAATCTAACCTGGTTCTGTGACTAGTTTTGTGGATAAGGCAGGTCTTCAGAGAGCTGCACCTCTACTTTCTCTTGTTTTAGAATGTGCCCTCATATTCAGGGTGGTAAGACACCATGTTAAAAGTTACATTCTTTGGGGGCTCCCATATTAGGGGTGGGTGTTAGGAAAAAGGAGAGACAGAGAGAGGGGGAGGGAAGAGAGGGAGGGAAAAGAAACAGAGAAGAGAGAGAGAGAGAATGAACAGACGTGTATGGAAACAGCAAGGGGTCAAAAATATGAAGGAACTCCTCTTGGACCCTCCAGCCCAATGGCTTCCTAGCTGCAGGATGCTGAATGAATGACCCCTGTAGATCCATGCCGAGTTGTAGCATCAGCCTGCTGAGCTCTGTCCACCAACAGCATTATGAAGAAGTAAGGTGGTTGTTGTTCTAAGCCAGTAAACTCTGGGGTAGGTTGTTACACAGCAATAGATAAGCACATCCGTAGGTCTGCTTTATTCCAAAATACTGGGCAGGTTCCAGGAAGCTGAGAGGTCAGGATCAAGGTCAGGGGAACTGACTTTGTCCTATTATCATCCATCCATGAGGGGAACGGGCTGTGCTCTCTCCCAGGCCCTTGGATTCTAGACTGAGTTTGGATTACACTGTGCTCACAGCTCTAGGATTGAAAGATCCTCTCAATAAAGACACCCCTAAATCTCTAGGCTGTGAAGCACTGCCAGTACTGTAGACGGGTTTCTCTACTTCACAAAGTCCAGTTCAGGGAGCCCTGAAAGGCTTATTTTTGAGGATATCTCAGGGATCCATGAACAACTGAATACTGGACTCTAACCAGACAAAGCTAGTATTTCTTAACCATCGGAAGCAATGTCATATAAAAACACTTGAATAATTATAGTTATTATTTATTTTTACAGTTACCTTTCACTTCTGGCAAATAATACTGGCTTTTCATTTGCCAAAGATAGAAATTTTAAGGCAACTATAATTTAGAACAATGAATTTATTTTTAAAATATTAGTAAATAATGACAGTGCTATGAAAACATGGATAAAATGGTGAAAATGATAGATGGACTACCAAAATTTGGGAAACACTCAAAGAGACAAAAGGAGATAAAATACGTTGGTGAGCCATCTTCCATTTTTCTTTTTGATCTGGTTATTTGCACCCGGAGCTGACACTATGAATCACACGAAAGGTATACTCCGTATGCAAATCATGACTCATGGCAGAAATGGCAGAAGTGCACGCACCACTGAACATGGCTCAAAATGGAATCTAAAGGAAGATGAAGCTGCTTATAAGGAAAAGCAAAACAGAGGCTATGGAATATTAGAAGTTCCACTTGGAAAGCAGTGGGCTTAGGTGGAAGTATTATGTTTCACTTGGAAAGCCTGAATGATCACTGATGTGACAGGTTCTGGGTGCAAAGGTAGAAGAGCCCGTGGGGAAGGACCGAGCTCGAAGTCAGCGTGAAGGCTCTGATGACACACGGGCAAGGCCGTGCTGACTGGTTTGTAGATGCCACTGCGACACCGTGCCTTTGTCACCGCACTTGGGAAACCTTGTCCTGGATGCTACAGCTGCTAGCCTGCAAGTGCATGGTGATTCATGTGTTTTCTATGTACAGTTATATAAGAAGAGAAATCAATCTGCATGTCTTCCCATGAGGCTTTTTGTAACAGTTACCCTTGGGGTAGGGATAGGTGATACATCCACTTCCTAATATTTGGACTGTACAGTGCTCATGCATTACATGTCTAGACAGAAGAAGTTTCAAAGATAAGTAAAATTAGGGTTAGGGAAACTGAAAATTGGGGTGGTTAAAATTGAGCGCTAGCTGAGAGTAGTGGTGCATGTCTAAAGACCTGTCTCAAAAAAGAAAACAAAAACAAACAAACAAACAAAAAATTGAGTAATCCAGAGCAATCTAGGATTGAATTTTAGCCCTGCTACTTACTACCTGGTCCACGTAATTAACCTCTCCAAGGCTCAGTTTCCTTTTCTCTGAAATGGGGATAATGGTCCCCACCACACAAAGCTGTTATGCTGCGTGAGATATTCCCCAGGAGTCATTAGCATGGTGGCAACATAAGAAAGATCCAGTTAATTAAAGTATTATTTAATTACATACTATCAAACACTTAAACTATTACATAAAAGATGGATATTATTAATCACAATGGTAACAGTAATAATTACGTTTCAGTAATGACTGACTTTTTACTATAAATGTGCATTACTTTGTAAGCTAGAAAACACTAATTGCTGATCCAAAATAGTTTATGCAGTTGAAACAATTGTTGTCACCACTATGATGGCTAATCTTATGTGTCCACTTGGCTAGGCTGTGGTCTCCAATTGTTTGATTGGACGCTAGTCCAGATATTGCTGTGGAGGTATATTTTTGATGTGATTAACATTTAAATGTGCAGAATTTGAGTCAAGCAGATTGTCCTCCATAAAGTGGGTGGGCCTCAATCCATCAGCTCCAGGCCTTAAGAGAAGGCGCCAAAGGCCCCTGAGGAAGACATTCTGCTTCCAGTTGCCCTGTAAATGCAACACTGAAGAATCAGCTCCCTTTGGAATGTCCAGCCTAGCTTATTTCCAAGCTGCCAGCCCCACATTTGCCTGAGCAGATCCCTTAAAACAAATCTCCCTGTGTTTCTCTTCTCTTTTTTTTCTCATATCTTGTGGATTCTAATTTCTCTGGACAAATTGATTAGAACAACCAATAAACAAATGTACACATAACACGCAAAGGTCCTCATACAACAGCAGTCCACATCAGATAAGATCAGTAATATTCTCCTCTGTTTTGGGGTGAGGATGCTGAAGCATACAAAAGCCAACTAACTAATCCACAGTCAGTGATTTGTTTGTAATATAGTGGGACAGAAACCTCTGGTGGCTCATTCTTGTGCCTGCAGAACCCTTCACATGGCACCTCAAACATATTGTCCTCCTACTCAATTAGGATCTTGCACCAGAGAGCTTATGCACACGCAAGCCACAGATTAGGAGGTGGCCCTCTCACAGAGGCTCCTGCACACACACTGACCTCATCTCAGCACGGCAGTCCACGTACAACCCACACATCTCCTCTTCTTCCTCTCAGAACCTGGTCCTTGGAAATTCAGCATCTATCTATCATCTATCTATCTATCTATCTATCATCTATCTAACATCTATATATCCTGAACTCTCCGAGAACTATACTGGTCATGCAATTAGGCCCCCAGAAAATTCAGCTATGTAAGAGGGAGGGTGACTGCAGAAGCAGATTGTGTGTTTATACACCTATAGGTGTGCCTATAACTTTTCTACTGTTTTGCCTATAAGACAGAGGGAATGGACAGGCCATAGTCTTTCAGTGTTAAAGACCTCAAAGATTTCCAGTTCTCAATTCCTTCCTCTATTCTTACTTTACCTCAAGGCCCAACAGGAACTGGGTTAGAACTTTTGGGGACAGGGTAAGCAAGATCCTTTATTTTAGGCTGACAGGAGTCTTACTCTGGAGTTCAGTATTACTTTATGACACAGGCCCTCCATTATCTTTCAGATTTGAAGGTCATTTAACAGATTAGAAATGCCTCCACACAAGTTTGTGTTTGAGCTTCACCAGACAGTGGAGTCAAGGCAAAGACGATTTCCTAGAATACATATTATAATGCTAAAATTCAAAGAGATAAAGTGCTGTAGACAGATGAGATGTTAGACTGGTGTATGACTATTGTGTAGCCAAGACTTTCTTTAGGATACTACACTGTGTCTTTCATTCAATAAATAAAATTCAATAAATAAATCCTTTATTTAAAAAACCATAACCTTTATCATAAGCTTCATGCAATGATGCACAGAACGGACACACACCAGCTTTTATAGAGCTTCCACTGTCCAGGGCTCTTTTTCTGAAACAGTTGACACCAGTGGTTCTTTACCAGAGGAAATTTTGCCCCTTAGAAGACATTTACAAAGTCTGAAGGCATTTTTTAGTTGTTATAACTGGGAGTGGGAAATACCACAGCTGTAAAGTGGGTGGAGGTGGAGACCATAGGACAGGTCTCTTCAACAAAGAATTATCCAACCCAAGAAGTCAGCTTTGCTAAGGCTGAGAAATGTTAAGCTCAATCACCTATTTCCTCCAATTTATGTATAAAGAATAGAATTTAAAACTCATCTTAAATAAGGAGACTCTAATACATAAACTGTTGGTCCTATCATGTAGAAACTATTTGGTAAATTGAAACAGGAAGTTGAAAAGGTTTCTCCCAAAGAAAAATGTTAAACAGAAAATAAGAGAGATTTGTCCAACTACAGTCACAATACTGTCTACTATGGTTTTGTTTTTCTGTATTTACCTACTTACCCTTCCACTTTTCTGCCCTATTGTGACACAGCATAAATCCTCACAGATTTGGAGACCAAGCCTTGGACTTTTCAGCCTCTAGAACTATGAATTAAAAGGCTTCTGTCCTCTACAAATTACCCAGCCTTAGGTGTGCTGTTATAGCAACGGGAAACAGCCTAGGATACTGACAAACTGTTGTAGTAAAAGCAACATGCTATGTGTGAATAGTGTTTTCTTGTGCCTTTGAATCTCCCTGCAAGCCAGTCAAGGAAAGTGAGACCCACACACTCAGACAACTAAAGGCATGCTTTCTCCATGAAATTTGAACATTACCATCTCATACGGTGGGAACTTGCTTTTTAATTGAAATATCTAATTTCTGTGAAAGGAGGAAATACTTTCAGGCAAAAATGATGTCTTAGTAAAATACTGGACTGTACAGTTTCTTTTCCATCCAGAGAGTAAAGTGCACATGAGGTTATTGTCCTGAGTCTGGGAAGTGGGACCCTCAGGGCTAACTGATCACCCACAGTGGTAGATTTTTTTTTTTTTTTTTTTTTTTTTTTTTTTTTTGTGGTTTTTCTCCGGTACCGGGAACCGAACTCACGACCTTGCGCTTGCCAGGTAGGCGCTTTTGCCGCTGAGCTAAATCCCCAGCCCCCACACAGTGGTAGATTTGCAGGGCATGGTGCAACAGCTTTCTCAGTTAAGAAATGGCTGGGTGTGTAGCTCAGTGACAGAGAACTTACATAGCATACACATGGCCCGGGGTTCCATCCTAAACATCAATGATGTGTGCTCGTTATGTGTGCACAAACACACACACACAATAAAGGGTACAACTGAGTTTCTTTTCTTATTGCCAGGCTTTTTTTAAACGTAAGTATCTCTTATGGGAAAAACAGCAAGAGATTAAAAACAAGTTAATCAGTGGGTGAGAATTAGTTTTAGTGTAATGTTTGCACTTAAATATGATTAACGTGTGTGACCATAAACAAATTATTTTCCCTCTTTGGCCCTCAGCTTCTTTATAAGTCTGAGAACAGATCATTTATAAATTCTATGAATCATATGTTGACAGGATAAATTATGCTCATTGTGATTAAATGTTCAGAATAATCTTTTCTCCTCTTTCTTTTTCTTTCTTTCTTTTTCTTTCTTTCTTTCTTTCTTTCTTTCTTTCTTTCTTTCTTTCTTTCTTTCTTTCTTTCTTTCTTTCTTTCTTTCATCACCTTCCTTCCTTCCTTCCTTCCTTCCTTCCTTCCTTCCTTCCTTCCTTCCTTCCTTCTCTTGTCTTTCCTCTATGCTTGCTCTTAAAGACAAAGTTATCAAGGGGCTGGGGATTTAGCTCAGTGGCAAAGCACCTGCCTGGCAAGCACAAGGTCATGAGTTCGATTCTGGGTACCAGAGAAAAACCAAAAAACAAAAACAAAAACAAACAAACAAACAAAAAGACAAAGTTATCAATAAGATGGACAGGATCCATTTTGTTCTAGAAGAAGCAGACTGACAACACTAAGTTGGTACTTTTGGTCAAGTGATAAAAACTGAAATTAACAACAAAAATATGTCAAGAAAAAAGCTGGTACTTCACAGAACCCTGCCAGAGTTTGTGTTCCCATCTGATGTTACTCTGCCTATTATCAACTTTAACCTTTCTTACCAGTGAGATCTAAAATTGCTAGAAGGCCCTGAGCAACCCCTTTATCATGACCAAGATCACTCAACTCCCCATCTAATCCATTCATCTCTCTGAAAAAGGAAGAGGTCACAGGGTCACAGTGAAGGGTGGAGGTATGTGTGGGTTCTGTCAGCAATCTTTATTTTTCTATAGATGTGTATTTTGTGCTCATGATTGGCTTCTCTTGTTGTTTTTCAGAGGAGGAGTGTATGTTTAGAACCAGTAACTTTAGTTGGCAGACCTTTAACCTATGAGAGTTTTGTGGGGCTGCTCAGTCCCCTAGCTCATTGCATGTTCTAGGGAGATTCCTAAGAATGACCATCAAGTTCAAGAAGAGAGATTCTGTCCTTGTTTTTTCTACTGAAGATGCAGGCAGGGACCTTACTGGTGCAATATGTTAATCACTAAGAACTTACCTCCCACTGGAGGTAAGGAAGTTTGGGGGAATCCTAAGCCTTGAGTTTATTGTCATGACCCCCACCCCAAGCTGGCTTTTAGAACTTTCTTTTCACACTTCGGTGTGGTCTGGGGAGTTCCTCCCAGAAAGTTTTCTCAGAGAACAAAGCTTACTGTTTGACAAGACAACATTTATGTCAGTCTCTATACTAAATCAATAAGGAGTCCATTCTCGTGTTGGGGATGAACAATTATGACATTTCCTTTCCCAGGGCATGAATATAACAGGCAATTTACCATCTAGCTAAAAGGCCCAGGTTAGGACATGCCAGTTCTTATTTTATGGCCCCTAAGGTCAAGGAAACTCTATGCTCCCAAGTAACCCTGGAACCAGGTGGTTCCAGCTCTTTAGGCTCCTTTCCCAAAAATTTGTACTGCAGCTTCCTAAAGTTGGCTAGAAACCGTTGGAGTTTGGCCTGACTTTGTAAATCTTTAGCTAACAAGGACCTAATTCAAAGCTGCTTTTAAAAAATCAAAACTACAGTGAGTGCTATTTTAAATTAACCCTGAGGTTTGCAAGCTTTTTGATTTCTTACTTTCTCTGTGGAAGACCGGCATTTTCCTCATCATCCATGACACCTTGACAGGTGAGCTGCCGAACGTGCCATGCCTTCAAAAAAAAGAGTCTCATTGCCTGAGTGTCTCATGCTTGTCTTTCAGCATGCTGATTTGCTCTGGCTACACTTTTGGAAACTGGCAGCCTTAGGGAGGATTTTGTGACCAGTGTTATGACTTTACTGTGAGCTTGCCAGTCCTCTTCTGATTCCAGTCCAGTCAGTCCTGTTGGGTCTTGATGCTTAGTCTCTTTGTTTACTCCACAGGGGATTTCGTCACAGTGCCTCCGGGAATGGACTGCGCACAGCTTTCTGTATATATGATGGAACTCCGTCTCAAAGTGTGTTCCAAGTATTAGGCAACCGCTCTTCAACCTTCTTCCAAAATGGTACTTTTAAAAGTTAATTTCTTTTTACCTGCTTTCAGAGGCACGTTTTGGCTCCCCTGCATATAAAAGAAGTTGATGCTGGGTTTTCTATCCTTGAATTGAGAGTGACATGGTTTGAAGGCTGAAGAATGTCTTTCTGGAAAGGATAAGGCATCCTGTAGGCAGTTCCATCATGAAGAATAGAAGGCTGTGACCAATTTAGGAAGGAACCATTGTAATTCAACCACTGGGTTCAAACAGGAGATTTGGTGGAGTGCGTGTCATAAGCTGTCCTTTGGATTAGATCCATCTGGTCCAGGGATTTGTGAAAGCATCTTTTACCATTTATGTTCTTCCAATATGATAAAGGACAACTCTTCCAGCCAGCTGAACATATCACCTTTACTGAGAGATTTTCCTACACTGAAGGAACAGAGCAAGGAGGTCTTTTATCATTAGTCAACACCCTGTGTATCTTGGGCAGTCTCAGTCAGTACATCTAGGCCCCAAACACCAAGTCTGAGCTCGTACCACACCGTAAGGGATTCTGGAGTAAGGCTGCTTCAGCTCAGCTGGAATTTTTTTCCAAAAACACAAATGCCTTAGGTCAGTCCAGTCACCAATTTTTGAGCACACACTGTCATTAAGATTGGTTCACTGATGTGGCTCATGGTCTTTTCTCTCTGTTTTGTGTTTATTCCTTCAAGAGAGATTCGTATCTTCTTGCTTGCTTTTGGAGAAACAAGGATGGGCTTAGGTAACTTCTGCATTTTTAGCTGCAAAATGTAATATTAAGAAAATGAATTCATAGGGTAAAATTTCCCAGCACAGTCCACAATTAGACACAGTGTCATCTCTGTGCTCTAAATTCTGGGGTAGCTCCTATTTCACTTGGGACAAAAGCTGAGGTCCTTTCAGAGACTTCAAGGCTCCATTTCTGACTCATTGTACTCTTTTACCTCATTTCCTGTGACTGTCCTGTGTTGGTCACTCGTTATTTCTTGAACACTCCAGGCAGGTGCCAGCTAAGAACCTTGGCATCAGCTATCCCCTCTCCCCTGAGACATCCAGGGGGCTTGCGCCTTCCCTCTGTCCAGGGCTTTGCTAGCTGCTCACTTTCTCAATGAGGCCTTCACTAAAACTGCTGCCTGTCTCCCTAACTGTCCCTGCCAGCCCTGCTGCTCTACCCTGCTTTACTTCTTTTTCCAAAGTAATTAGAAATATACTATGCAACTTAATCTACCTTACTTGTGCCCTCACCCTCACTAGAATGTAAAGTCCACAACAGAGCAATTCTTGTTTGCTCACTCTGTTCATTGATAAGCCGACATGCCTAGAATAGTGTTATGGCAGTGGGTTCTTCTCTCCCTCTCTGTGTCTGTCTGTCTGTCTGGCTGGCACTCTCTCTCTCTCTCAATGCCTTCAACCTACATATCTTTTACCTCAGAGTAACCTCTCCCATGGTAGGAAAATTCTGAATGCCAGAGATTTTTGTAAGAACACTATTGCTTGTTTCAGGTTGGAACTAGCCTGGTTTAAAAAATGAAAAATCAAGAACACATGGTAAATGGTGTTCTTACTACAGGGAATAGTGTTAGTAGCCACTGAAGACCTGGTCCCTTTCAGGAATTTATCTAGGGGAAGTATATCTGGGATGATTTTGGTTCTTAAGGAACAGACAACTCACTTCATGGGTTTTAGAAATAAGAGAATATACCAAACCACCGGACCATTTCATCTCTGGGTATCTACCAAAGATAAATGAAAACTTATATCTACAAAAGATTTATATAATAATGTTCTTAGCAGTTTGCTCTACAATGTGGAAAAATGGACACATGCCAGGCATCTATCTATAGAGGAACAGATAAACTGAGGTTTATCTCATACAAAGGAATACTCCTCGCCAGTGAAAATGAATGGTACATACAGCAATAGAAATGAATCTAAAAACTATTATTCTGAATAAAAGAAGCCTGACACAGAGTACTACATGACTCAACTTAGGAAATTTCAGAACAAGTCAAATAATATGGAACAATATTAGAAATGTGCTTGCAGGTTTGAGGTGGAGATTTACAAAGAATAAGGGAATATTTGAAGGTTATGGTAATGCTTATATTTTTGTAAGGGTTTTGGTGACACAGATGTATTTATTCATCAAAACTTAGCAAATGTCTGGAAGATCTCCAATCCAAGGCTATCCTGGACCATTTAGTGAGACCCTGACTCCGAAGTAAGTAACTAAGCCCTGGGGATATGGCTCCGTGACAGCGCACATGCATGAAATCTGGGGTTAAATCCCTAATACTGTAAAACAAAACAAAACCAATAAAAACTTAGCAAATGTGCAATTAAAGTTTGTGCGTTTGGCTGGGGATGTAGCTCAGTGACACAATGCCTGCCTGGCAAGTGCAAGGTCCTGAGTTCGATTCCTGTTACAAAAAAAATTTAAAAATAAAAAAAATTTGGGCATTTGAAAGCATGTAAATTTCATATCAAGAACAAAATTATTAAAATATATAGATCTATAATGATATGGATGTTGAGATATTTAGTTAGCAGTATGGAGGCCAAAGTACTTCTGTTCAATACTACATATGAAGCATAACAGCACCATAGTTTTTAGATTGATCCATGTGGTTACATGTAGCTCATTCCTGGTTACTGCTGAGCGGCATTCCATTGCATATATGATGAACTGTGCACACGTCTGCAACTTGCTTTGATATGCATGCAAAATAAGATGGATTGACAGAAGCGTGGCTAAGTGGGTAAATACATGATCAAGCACGTAGAACAAAATAGTAAGCAAAGCTTTTCAGGGTTTGCTGACAAGTCTTTCAACATTGCAGTATGTTGAAGGATTCGTAATACAATAATGGAAAAAAAAAAAAGATGAAGTGATGTCAGGCATCCATGTACCCAGGAAACAAAGAGGTAGAGCAGGCTTTATTCAGCCACTGATAGGACTGAAAGTGGGACCTTTATTATGGAGCTACAGGTCGCTGGAGCGGATCCCTGCATCTTCCACAGTATTTACATTACTGTGGTGGCAACTGGAAGAAGCACCCTGTTTGTGTCAGACGCACCCTAACCCCAGAACACCATCGTCACCAGGCCTCTCACTCAGCGCTGTTCGTTGCCCCCCGCCCGGCACCCATCCTGGGATTCTGCTCATTATGAGCAGCTCCACCCACACTCTCAGCCCTTTCTCCCACTGTTCCCTCACCTCCTTGCTCCTGCGGAGAACTGCTTCTCCCCTGAGGCACAGTCTCTCCGAGGTGGCTGTTTCTTCACAGCTGCTGGGTCTGGAAAGGCAGGTGTCCCCTTCCTTCCAGTGCCTCTTCTGATCAGTCCTCTCTCCACGAGCTTTGTAGCTCCAGCCCTCACACAGGACCGTCGTTCCTCCAAGGAGAGTAACCTGCAGAACTAGTTCACACATCCTTTTTCACTGAGGGGTGTTCCACAGCACATTGCTAGCTGAAGACCTTACACTGAGAAAACAGATGCACACCTATCTTTGTCCCTGGTGCTGTAACTTCTGTCCTATTACTGTACTGGAAAAGGAACCGCCATGGTGGATCAGAAAGCTGGGATGACAAAATAAAGCCTTGGGCGAAGTACTCCTCTTTGTCACATGCCAAGTTTCAACAGACCTGTCCTATGGCATTTTTTTCAAGATTCTTCTTATATCCCTCACCTCTTGAAATGCCCCAAGACTCAGTTCTCTTCTTCACTTTATCCACCTTCAGTTTAGTTCATGGCATATTTATAGAGAACTGAGAAATGTAGAACTCAAGGCTGACTTCAGTGCTAAACTCTAGATTCATGTTCCCAAGCATCCAGTTTGCCTACGGTGTCATCTTGTGTGTCTCATGGACTTTTCTTTCTTTTCTTTTCTTTGTTTCTTTATTTATTTTTGGTACCAGGAATAGAACTCATGACCTCAGGCTTGCCAGGCAAGCACTTATGCTGCTGAGCTACATCCCGTCTCTCATGGACTTTTCAAACTTACTATATCCTGCTTTTGATTCCTCCCCTTCCCCTTCACATTTTTGTAATTTTCTTTTTGTAATTTCCTTTTTTAATTAGTACATGTTTTTGCAATGCATGGTAATTACATTCATCTTAAGGAATTGGTACATATATATGTGTGCATATATACATATGTGTGATATATATATAATATATATTCTTAATAATTTTAATTCCCTTTCCCTCCCTGCCCTCCTGTCTCCATCTCCAGACTTCAGAGTCCCCTCCCCGTGTCCCATCATCTATCTTTTATTTTGCTCTTTACATTATTTGTATTTTGGGTTTCTCATGTAAGAGAAACTATGCAATATGAAACCTTTCTTCCTGTGGTCTTTCCAATCTTAGCAGAGACTCTGGTTTCTTTAGCTGCTTTAGGCCTAAAATCTTGGCATCATCCTTGACTCTTCTCTGTCAGTTATAACAGCAAATCCCAGAGGGGGAATGTGCAGAGTAAATTTTGAGGGCTTCTCCTCGCCTTTGGCACTGCTATCCTAGCTCCTATTCCTTTTTTTTTTTTTTCTATTTCCTATTCCTATTCTTTCTCAGTCTGATTACTGTCAAGCTTCCAAACTGGTGGTCCTGCTTCCACCCTTTCCTCCTGCAGTCTGCTAGATGCTGAAGCTGGAGAGAGCCTTATAATGCAGACTGTGCCTTCCCTATCTGAGTCCACTATTTCTGCCTCACTATTATACGCCAAGCTCTTGCATTTACACGTGTGGCATTTTGTATCCTGCCATCTTGATTAGGTGAGAACTACTTTTATTACACTGTTCTTCCCTGAACAGTTCCCTGAATGGCTCTGAGTCAGAGCTGATCAAAGAGCAATCAGCACAAACTTTGGAAGGCAGAAAGGCAGCCTTTATTCTTGGGAGGTTGTCGGAGTCAAATGTAAAGAACATAGACATGACCAGGAGGCTCCGAGTGTTCCTCTCTTCTGTTCACACTGAGCTCTTCTTGGCTGCTGACCAACAGCTGGTCCTGGCCCCTCTCTACACTCTCGCCTGTCCACACTGGGAGGTGGTGGCTGTGTACAGGCGAAGGGTTCTGTAGACTCCCCTGTGACTCCTCCTCACAGTTCCACTCCACCGGGGCTGGGGCTTTAGCTCAGCGGCACAGCACTTGCCTGGCATGCGCAAGGTTGTGAGTTCGATTCCCAGTGCTGGGAAAAAAAAAAAAAAAAAAAAAAAACCAACAAACAAAAAATTCCATTCCACCACCACTGGCTCCTAGATCTGCCTCAGATGTCTGGCTCATTCCCCCACTTGAGGGCTGGTTAGAGTCTGCTCAGAAATCTACCATCACTTTTCAGACCCCTTGATAGCAGAAGGTCTAATTCCTACGACCAATCCCTTATTTCCAATTACGTGCAATGCCTGTGCTCCCCTGGTACAGCCGTGACTGCCATGATCCATAAGACCTTTGGTGCGTCTCTGAAGTCGTCTCTCACCATGTTCCCTTAGTCGCTGCTTCCCTTTCTGTTCCTGGCACACAGCAAGTATGCTCCATCCAAAGAGCTGGGCCAGATAGCAGCCCTCCCCTCCCTACGCTTATCGCCGTTTGTGATATTTTCCTTTATTACCTTTGTAAATAACACCTGGCATGTTATTTATTTATTTATTTATGATCCGCTTTCCCACCAGGCATTTCTACCTAAAAATCTACTTGAAACTGAGGAGCTTCTCCGATAGGAAAACAAGCATATAGTTATTTTGGCTACCCTCTATCTTAAACTTAGCATCCCTTTCCTTCGAATATAAATACAAACAGAAAACCCCAACTTAGCAGTGCCTATGACTTGGTAACAACCAGGCATCACAGGTGCATCCCCTGATGCAGTTGTTGACAACACTGTGCAGTGTCATTTGTGCTCACTAATTTGAAATCGTGTTAGTCATTAGGCTTGTGGTTAGAGGACATGTGATTGAAGCCTTGCTTTTTAGAGGTGCTTCCAAGAGGTAGCTGTAGATGGACGGGAAGTCCTCTGGTGAGTGGCTTTATCTGTGCCATTGTGGCTGCCTCTGTGTCCCAAACTGATTAAACTGTTTACCTGTCACGAGTATTTTGACTTTGGGGAAGAGCCGGAAGTCCCATGGTGCCAGACCCGGTGAAGATACGTCATAATGTTTCTATGAGCGTGCATGGCACTTGGTAGCAGCATCCACCGTATTTGTGATCATACCTCATAAAGGGATGAAAGAGGATTTCCAAAACTGCCCCAGAAAGTGCCAAGAACTGGGGATTAGTCAGTCTGAACCAAAGGGAGCATTGTGAGGGAGATGAATGGCAATATCTCTTTTACTGCAATAATTTTAAAAATTTAAACATTCACCATATACTTCCATCATACCCCATATACATTGGAAAATACTATTTTGAGAAAGGAGTCTAAACTTTATGCAATCACCATGGTGTCCACAACACAAAAAGGGGTGAAAACTCTGTTAGAATGTGAGTGCCGAGAGGATAGAGCCCTTTTTCTTTCGCAGTTGTTTAACTCCTCTGCTCAGGAATCTAACACTTGGTGAGATCTGATTACCTTTAGCAATAACCCAAGGCCAGATAGGACTCTGTTATTTACATCCTCCCCTTACCGGGCATCCACCCTCCTGCTTTTCCTGAGGGCTACCCTTGCCTTTGCTCACCATACGCAACATATTCATTAGAGGAACTGCACCCCTCTGGAATTACTGGAGACAAGATTCTTGGAAATCCTGAGACAGGTAAAGGCTTTTCTCGACATGATGCCGAATCTTCCACATATCCCTGGTAGGAGGAAACAGCATTCAAAACCAAACTCTAAATGCAAAATCTACTAACAAGAAAGACACACAACAATAACTCAGTGGGGATTTCCACGTTGGTATTTTTCCCCAAGAAAGAAACATCACATTGTATTCCGAATTGACATTTTCACTCTTTTAAGAATACCAAATGGAACTGCCTTCTCTCAGTCGTTCTCAGAAACTGAAAAACAATAAATTTCTTTTGACTGAAATATTCTGTGTGTTGATTTTTTTTCAGTACTGAAAACTTCTGGCACAGAGCAAGGTGCTCAGGACTTTGAATGTGCTACCAATTGGGTATGGAACTTATAAAGGTCATATGGAGAGACAAAGTCATAGGAAAAAAATACAGTTTGAAACACTGGTTTATTTTGATGACTACAACCTAGATTCACAAACTGATCAACAAGACTATACAGGGGATAAGTGATAATACCACTACTATCCAATATGCACTGAACTTGCCTGCCTTGAGAAAGAGGGGCTGATTGCTCCAAATAGATCAAAAGGACCCAGCTGCTACAGTACCCCGGTTTCTATGATGGGCAAGGTTTTTTTCTAAAGAAATTTACATTAAGTCTGATTACTCTCTGATAAACAGTGTCCTCGTATCTGATCAATAACTTTCCTAAGGTCTATTTATAAAATATCTATTATGTTATAAATATTTAAGAGGAGAGAATTAACATTTATCAACTTGATTACTTGTAGTGGAGTGCTTATTGCTCGACAATATTATCCTGCTTAAATTTTCCCAACAACCTCATGAAGTCACTGTCAGGGGACTGAAGTGTAGAGCAGGGTTATGTGATTTGCTGCAGGTTTCACTCTTTCTACCTGAAAGGCTGCTCTTGAATTCATGGAATTTCCCATACAGATCCAAACCATTTTTGACCATTTTTATGATTCTATCATTTGTGTAATATTGTTCTATGTGTGTACTAGCTTCAAAGATGAAATAGGTAAATTTACTTTACAAGGCAATGTCGCATTGTTGCTGGTAATAAACAGTACCACTTGCCATAGGTTGAAAGTAATAAACAGTACTACTTGCCACAGTTATAAAAATAAATATACTGAAAACAGAACAATGTCAGCACACTTCAGCCAAACGGAGTTGTCAGGAAATGTTCTGAGCCTGAGGCCACTTCTGTTAGGGAGCCAGCAGGGACTGAAGGTGTATGAAAGCTATAAGTAGCACCAAAATGGGACTTTTTCCTTGGATAATCAGAAGGTAAGCAAGAGAGGCAAAAATGGGAGAGTTTTCTCACCATGTGATGCAATGTTATTTAATGCCATGACCCAGAACCATCTAAAAGCACCTCCTGGACCACTGGCAAGACTGGTCTCGTGCTTTGGAATATGTGACACACACAGTGCTCTTGTAAAGCCCTTTGGGAGATGTTGCTGGCAGATTCCCCGGGCTACTACTGCTGGATGTTATCTGAAATTTGTGAACTGTGCTCTTGCAAGCAACTGGCTTCTGAATGGGGGGGAAGCCACATGAGCCTGCTCGGGTTACACGCCGAAGGGCCAGGCCTGAAGTGCTGTACCTCAGTTCACTCAACAAAGCCACCAAATCAAGAGCAGATGGATAAGTGCCCCTTTTCCTCCAGGCTTTGTAGGGCCCATATCAAGGTTGTTCTACATGTATCTGCAAGAGTCTCCAGCAAAATTGAGCCTCAGTCATCCACAGCTGCATTTTGCTCACGAACAAACCCTCTATTACACTTTCTTCCCTTGCAAATCCCATTGTTTTATTCCCTTGCTGTCCTGGTTAGGATTTTCTCCCTCCCCAAATAAATTGCTTTCACCTAAATAATTTTCTGAGGACCAGCATTTAAGGAATACCACCAAAGAGTAGATCTGCTGTTGTTGTTGTTGCCATTGCTATTGCTTTGTTTTGTTTTGTTGAGACTGGGTCTCTCTGTGTCATTCAGGGTGGCCTTGAACTCACAGTTTGTCCCAGGCTGGCCTCAAATTCATAGTGATCCTCCTGATTCAGCCAACAAAGTGCTAGGATTACAGAAGTGCATCACCATTCTGAACCACAAAGAATAGATCTTATTTTTTAAAAGTAAATAATAGAGGAATAAGTAGCCTAAAACAAAGTTAGCAACTCAGATGTTCCTTTACAATCAAGCCTAGTCCTAATCTACCCTTACTTTTAGAGCAGTGATGTAAATCCAGATGTAGAAGAAGACAAGGCGATGGGTCAACCTCTCAGACGCTTCTCAGTAACTAAGAGGTTGTAGATTCCTAACACAAGCCTCGATCATCAGCTGTGATGATTCAATCTCTTTTCTCATTGCAAAAGATTGAAGATTGATGTTTAATTTGACCTTAGTAACCACGGTGGATATGCTGGGTTTTCCCTTTGCTTTTTGCGCTTTAGACGAATTGGGGGCTAGTTGAATATAATTTATCTTTCTTTTGTAGAATGGACTGTTTAGAAGTAGATTTTCTGATGATAAATTTAAAAGAAATCCTTCTGCCAGAGAAGTCTGAATAAATGATTGTTCATTTTACTTAAAACTGAAGAGCTTTGCTGACAGTGTGTGGACCTGACTTCAGAGAATAACATGAACAAAATCCTGTGCATATTTTTAGAATATCTCTGCAGCAGTTCAGTAACATGCATTACTCTGTCCACAAATAAGGCAATAAACCATATGGAGTTATTGAGGCTTATGATTCTCATTAAGGTTTAAATAATATGTCAACAGAAATGGATAGAGAATGATATATCAAGTGCTTACTTAACCACACTAAAGCTTTATAAAATCTTTATAAAATCTTAACATTCTGCCATAGCCCCCCCTTTTCCTTTTAAATAAATAAAATATTACAAGTATGCTTGAATCTCCCATTACCTCTTTCTATTACTCCTTTTTCAAGTGTATTTTATTTTTATTGTGAATTTGTTTTTATCATTCCCAAGGATGTTTTAATATTTTTATACCACATGAAGTATTTTAAACGAAAGTACTGTTTTGCCTGTTTTTAAGCTTTATATAAGTGGATCATTCTGTGTGCATCATTCTACAACTTGATTGTTTTATCCAATACCACATTTTAGCGATTTCTCCACGTACACATGTGTAATTCAGCTCACTCATTATAACTGCAGTAAAATGTTCTGTTGTATGAATAAACCACAATTTATTTTTCCATTTTCAACCCCATGAATACTTAGGTTGTTTCCAATGTTTTCTTATAACAAACAATGCTCCTACAAATACTCTTGGATGTAGTTCTTCACATGTATGTGTAAAAAGCTTTTGTAAGATATATGTCCAGAGGTGGAAATATACTGGATTCTATACTATGTGTGGCTTCAATTTTATTAGACTGCCAAGTTGCTCTATAAAGACCTATTTATAATTCTATCAGCATGTTTGAAATTTCTCTTTCTCCTACATTCTTGCCCACATTTGGTATGGACAGACTCAAGTATTTTGCCAAGCTGAAGGCTGTGTAAAGTATTTCATTCTGGTTGTAATTTGCATTTTTCTAATTACCATAGTGATGTGAAGGAGTTATTTTGGGTGGTAATGTTTTGCGGGTTTATGTATAATTGCAAGTATTTCCCCCTACTCAGTGACTTTCTTTGCACCTTCTTTGTGATATCCTTGGACGAATAGAAATTCTGAATTTTAATGTAATCAATTTTCTCAGATTTTTTTCTTTAGAATTAGTGTATTTTGTGTATTGTTTAGGAAATCTTTCCCTACCCTAAGCTATTTGCATATCCTCTTACATTATATTTTGAATTGTATAGTGTTGCCTAACCAGGTCTAAAATCTATCAGGAACTGGCCAGGAGAAGAGCTCTGATTTAATTTTTTTGTATGGACACTCAAGTGTCCCAGCACTATCTATTGAAAAGATTGTCATTTCTCTACTGCTCTGTATGGTCACTGTAATGGTTGATACATTGTGTCAACTTGAGAACTAAGAAGTTTGTTTTTGTCTTTTTGAGACAGGGTCTCACTATGCAGTTCAGGCTGGCCTTGAGCTAACTTTGTAGTCCAGGCTGGTCTCGAACTCGCAATGATTCTCCTGCCTCAGCCTCCCGAGTGCTGGGATTACAGGCATGCGCCACCATGCCTGTCAAGGACTAAGAAGTAGTGAGTCAGCAGGGGGTCAGGGTCTTTACTTTGTAAACATCCTGAGCCTGTGTAAGAGGAGGGCAGGGAGATGGTGAGGGCGGATAGCCTGCATATGATATAGGGGAGGAAAACAGGCTTGCTTTCCCCTTTTTTGCTGTTGTTGCTTTTGCTGTCTTCTGCTGCCTTGAACTGTTGTTGCCCCTCTGCCATGCGCCGGTCACCTTGGAGCCAAATGATCATGGCCTGAAAGGTCCATAAACCGTGCGCTAAAAAAACCTTTTTTTACTTAACTTTGGGTGCCGGGTGTTTTGTCTCAGCAACAAAGGAAAAGTAACTAAGATAGCCACCTTTACCACAAATCACACCATGTGTGTGGGGGGATATTGCTGGAATCTTAGTCTGTTTTGTTGGCCTGTCTACCTGTCTGTGTACCAATTGTCCTGGCTTTTCACAGGGGTTCCATTTGGTATGTGAATTTTGGGATCAGTATCAGGGCTGTTCTATGAAAAGTCCTACATATTAACATGGTAACTAAAGTTCTTTGATTTATTAATTTAGGGATAATAAATATATTTGTGACATTGAAGCCATCATTTTCATAAACGTATTCCTGTTCACTTGGCTCTCTTTTAAGTGTTTGTACAACCGTTTATCACTGCCTTAAGCAGGTGCTACATTTCTCAAGTTCCTCCCAAAGGGAAGAGAAACATGCTTGCTCAACCGCTCAGGGTGGCCTTGAACCTGTGACTTCCCTGCTTCAAGCAAATATGCATGGCAGAACTTCACCTCTTGGTTGGAAATGATGAGGGGTTAGGGCAGTATGTGCAATAAGACTACTGCTGTGGCTGATTTTTGAAAATATCCTTTGCCATAGGCTCTCCTGTGGCGGTAATAATTCATATCCCTCTCATGTACAACAAAAGCCTCCCTTCTGACTGCAAAGCCCAGGCACAACCACAGCCATTAAGGTGATGTTCACATGCCGTAGAATCTGCTCCTTGGATTTGGTCCCTCATACAGAGCCTCAAGAAACAACAGTTCCTGCTTAAGATGTGTCGATTCAAGAAACAACTTGCCTCCTCTGTCCGCACACAACATGTAATGTGGTACAGGCTGAGGGTAACGGCTGGTAGACCTTTCCTTTAAAAAGTGAAACAGGAGGTACATAGGAATCCATGAGAATTTCAAAATCCACAGGACACAGGTTATTAATGACCTGATTAGGGAGCAGTTCTTTGTCTGGCAAAGATTCACTGTGGATCCTGATTACGTCCAAATGTCATTTTTAGTGGTACATTTTACAGTTGACTAATTTCCTTGGTCTATTTGCTACATGTAAAGTCTTGATTAAATCTTCTTTTTCATCCAAACCAATATAGTTCTTTTAAAGACTCATGGGTTTCTTACGAATAATTTTATAAATATACTCCATTAGACAAAACCACTCCCACATGGGTGCTGGGGATTTAGCCTAGCAGCACAGTGCCTGCCTGGCAAGTGCAAGATCGTGAGTTTGATTCCCGGTACCGGGAAAAAGAAAAAAACAAACTACACCCACAAACTTGTCAAGAATTTTTTACCTTGGGCTTTCTAGAAAGCTGCCACAGGACAGAATTCTTTAAATTCTTAGGAGTTCTAGTAGTTAGGGCTGGGGGTTTAGCTCCATGGAAGCGTGCTTGACAACATGTGGGAAGTGCTGGGTTCAATCCTCAGTACTGGAAAGGAGAAAAAAAACGTTAAAGGGGCCGCTCTAATGGTTAACAGAATCACTCCTTGAAGATCTGGCCAGATGTTTTTTGTTTGTGGTACTGGGGATTGAACTCTGGGCTTTATGGATACCAGGCAAATATTCTACCATGGAGCTGTAGCCACAGCCCTGAAGATCCTTTGGTTTGAATGGAATAAGTATTGAGACACTGCATTAGATATTTCCAAAATTTTAATAATCTTTTGGTTTCACTCTAGATTTAATATTTTCTCTGAAGCCCTCTCTTAGTTTGAGAATACTAGAGAGTCTGGGATTAAGAAATAATTTTATTTCTGAGCTCAGCAACTCCTGCTCCTTTATATTTCCTCTAAGTTTAACTTGACAAATGAACGCTTCCTCTTAAAGGCCCTCTCTCTCTTCTCTCGCTTTATCATTGACAATGAAAAGAAACCAGGAAATACTTTTAATATTCTGCCTGAAATCTCTTTAGCTAGATCATCTGATTACATAAGACACATCTTCAATTTTTCATATTTTTGCAGGAATAATGTTGCTAAGCTTTTTCTCACTGCCAAACAAGGATTTCCTCCCTGCCAGCTTCCTATAACTGCTCCTTCACTTTCCTTAGAGTCCTCCCTCCTGCTTCATGAAAGATTGCTAGGGTTCCTCTAACAGTGTCCTCCAGATCTGCACATTCTACCACCATCCTGAAGGTTCTTCCAGGTTTCTCCATCAGCCACTCTCCTTTGCTTAATGTGTTTTCCGGTTTTTGTTATTGCCACCACTCTGATATCAAAACATGTGCTCTAATTGCATGGCTGTACAACAAATTACACCAAAAGTGGTTCACTTGTTCATGCATCTGTACTACGGGGAGGTATTGGAAGGGACAGTTTATGCCTGGCGTTGGCCAGAGTGGCTTGATAACTACAGACTGTACCTACCTGATAGCTCACTCTCACCTCTGATAACTCCTGCTAGCTATTGGCTCAGGTCTTGGGGCTACTGAATGAAACACCTACCCATGGTTTATTCTTATGCTTTTGCTTTTTTACAAAATAGTGGCTTAGCCCCAAAAATGTCCCTAGAAAGAAAACATCACTGTTACAACCCCGTGTTGGAAGTCCACAGCATTTTTTTCCTGTGGCATTTTGTTTGTTGTGGTAGTTGCAGCTTCCATCTCAGAGGAGGGAAAATAAACTCTACCTGTTCATGTGAAGTAACAAATTTTTGTAAGATCATGTGGGACTGGAAATGAAAGGGAAATTAAAATTTTAAATAAAGCTTGCCCAGGATGCCCACCAAGACCACTCAGACAAGTCCAGCAGGCCAAATAACAAAACACTCCTTCCTTTGTGTAAAACGCTGTCTTTACTGTTTTTGTATAACTGATGGCCTTGGAACTTAAAATTTCTTCCTCTGCATAACCCATGCTCTGTACAACTGATGGCCTTGTGATGGAACCTGAAATATTTAAGCTCCCTTAGCAACCCAAGATGTCACCCAGCCCTCCAATCATAATGCACTAAATCCGCCTTTATGTTGGTTGCCCTGCTTCATTTCCCATAAAAGCCTCCAAACCCCGACGGGTGGTATTCTGGCTCTTTGGGAGAGATCTTAGTCAGAAGCCCACCTGAGTAATAAACTGCCTCCTAAACCTTCTCTGTGCCATTTCTTCCCAAGTTTGGTCTGTTTTCTGTAACAGAAATATAGTTGTGAATACTTCTAAAAAACACATGTGGTGTGGTTACCATTTTATATATGATCATCAGACAGGTTTTTCTAAAAATAGCATTTGAACATCTATTCATAAAAGCGAGGATATAAGTGATATGTACATTTGGGGAAGAGCAGTGAACATAAGCCCAAATGCCTGAGGCAGATTGTGGTTGACTTATTTCAACTGGCACGGTTGGAATGCAAGTGGGGAAGGAGGATGGAATGGCAGTGAGGTCAGAGAAGCATCCACAGGCTTATCCTTAGGGGTCTCGTAAGTTAGAGACTCTAGTCATCATGCCACACCATCAAATAGTGGTGGTTAACAGCAGAGAAACTTCACTGGAATCGTGCTTTAAAATGACCACTTATTGAGGCATGGTGCTCTGGAGCTAATGGTGTGGTAGCTGTCACTATCAAAACCAGGTACGAGGCAGAGGTACGAGGTGGGATGAAAAAATACAGTATGTGTGTAAATTTTAAACAATTATTACCATCAAAGACAGGTTGCCATTAATCCCCTTCCAAGTACTCCCCCTTCCTTTGAACACACTTTTCCCATTCTTCTCGCCGCATTCTGAGGCAGCTCTGGAAGTCCTCTTTTGTGAGTCTCTTTAGCTGCACCTCTGTGGCTACTCCCATATCCTGAATCAATTCAAAATGTTTACTTTTCATGGTCATTGTGACTTTGGGTAAGAGCCAGAAGGTGCGTGGTGCCAGACTCAGTGAATAAGGTGGATGAGAACACACTGTAAAGCTTTTATGATCCTGCTTTGCCCATGGGATGGCACGCAGGAGCAGTGTTCACTATATTTTTGATCACATCTTGTAAAGACACTCATGGAAGACTTCTAGAACTGCTGCAGAAAGCGGCAAGAGCAGCAAGGTAACGGCGTTTGAGGTGCAGTGAGGGGAGTATTCTGAGGGCGATTAAAGGCAATGTGTCTTTTACTGTAACACATTTTTAAAATTTAAACATTCACTGTGTTTTTCAAGCACCGCTTCTAAAGAAGGAATGGCGTTTAATGCTGTACACCCTACTTACTCGATTACATTTGAGGTGTGAAGATGTGTGGGCAATTTTAGGATTTTATGAAGGCTGTCTAAAACCTACAGTTAAAGACATTCATCTTATGAATACCTTTTATGATGTTTATGAATGTCATTCTTAGATCTCTGGCTTAAAGTTATACATACACTTTTAAAATATTGCTAATATTTAACATCATTGTCAGCCAAGAATTTTCTGGTTTTGAAATCTTTTCTAACAGTTGTAGACTTTTCTTACCTGGTCCTTAGCCTTTCTATTCTTGCTGGGTTTACTACCTCCTCCCACTCTTTCACCACTGTGCTTGCTATTGCAGAGAAGAGCATTAGAGAGAAACTCAAGCTCAACAATGGTCTGAGTAAACTTTTAGCCAGTAATTGTTGAAGGAATGGGTACATTTCTCCTCCAAGACACCAAGGTAATATCTAACAGAAGATGGCATTTGGTTGATAGGCACAAAGGCAGCCTGCTCTTTTTCCCCAACAGAAGACCTGGGAAAATGAAAACTCTTCCACTTCCACCTACGGAAAATTATTCCACAGGGAATAGTTGTCTTGAAAGAACGGATATAGGGGAGAGAAACTCCCAGCTGAAAGATATCTGGCACGAGTTCATGTTCTCTAAAATCAAAGAATGGATTTTAGGAACAACAGAGGTTAAGAGCAGAATATATTTATTGAGGGAAAGAAAGCTTCTGTCCAAGAGAGGGGCAGAAGGGAGCCCACCTGGGTTGCTGAGGACGCTTGCATTCCTAGGGTCCAAGGTGGGGTAAAAATGGGAAATCGCAAGGTGGGCATGAGGTGGGACAAAACTATGGTCAGCCACTAAGATTATAAATATAGCTGTTCAGGTAAAATTGATTAAATCAGGATCAAATGGAGAAGAAAGTCATGTAGCAAGCCGGCATGAATATAGAACAGGGGTGTTTCCTGTAGGGGGTTGGGTTAGTGACTCTTCCTGGCCTTTTCAAAGTGATTGCTACCCATTTAGAATATCAGTCCCTAGTGTCTATCCCTAGCGAGGTGTGTGGGTGCATTTGTTTCATCTTTTGTCTTGTGGTCTGGCCCACAGCGGAAGCGCCTCTCTCTCCCACAGTTGCAAGGTATCTTGTCTTTCTTCCTGGCTCCTTCGAGGGCCTACCTCTGTCTGGCTGCCTATAATATTTCTGTCTAACTCAGCTGCCTACAAGAGAGCTAGACCAAGAAAAAGCTATGCAAAAATTCCCTCACAGCAAATATGAGGTTGGTGGTGCCCCAGAGTCTGTGAGAACAAGGTGGAGCTGGAGGGCCACCGAGAGCCACTCCCATCCCTACTGCATAATTAAGAGCAACGTTCTGGTTAATCTCGCTACACAATAAATCCAGTTTAAAACTTAGTGGTGTCAAAGAGTGGTAATCATTTGTCATCTCTTATAATTTCTGTGGGTCAGGAATTCCAACAGGCCACAGTAAGGAGAGTTTGAGTCTGCTGAAGGTGTCTAGGGCCTCAGAGAAGACTCCAAGGGTAGGGGTTAGAACTGTTTGAAGGCTGAATTACTCATGTACTTTGGCCTTGAGTCTAGCCCCTGACAGGCAGCCTTATTGGGGGTTGTAGGCAGGACACCAGAAAAGGCCCCTCCATGGTGGTAGACTTTCTTACAGAGTGGTAGCTAGATTCTATAGGAAATTGCTCCAAGAAAGAAAGAAAGCTAGTTGCATTGTCTTTACAAGCTACCTTGGAAGTTCAATGTCATGTCCTTCATTCTGGATCAAGACAGTTTTAAGGTCTATGTAGGTTCCAGGAGCAGAAACAGATTCCCCAGCACTGGATGGAGGAATGTCAGCACCTGTTGTAAGAAACTGTGTAGGATGAGATAGATGCGTTGGTGCCATACTCACTGGGTGGGGTCTCCAAGGGCTGGAAGGGCTGGCTTAGGATTCGGGCTATGCTATTCACTAACTGGGTGGCTAGGGGTTGGTAAATTTCCCTGTCTTTCTGTACCTCAGCTTCCTCAGAGGATTAGTGTGAAGATTCAATGAATTACTTATTGAGCAATTAGAACAATACTTGGCACATATTAAAATGCTAAAAGATGTCTTATTATGTAACATAGCAGGAGGGTTGCTCTGTCCTAAGCTACCCACTTCCATGGTTCCCATTCTCTAGTATAGGACGGAAGGGGTCTTTAGCATCTTAACAAGTAAAGTTACACTGTGAGAAATGAGTGATATTAACCAAAGGGGCAAGAAGAGATGCATCTGATGTGTTTCATCTTCTAAAGAATCTGAAACCAGTCAGTCTCGTCCTGGTCCTTTGCAAGTCTGCAGGGAGTGCTGACTGCAGAGAAAACACCGGTATGGACAAGAACCCCCAGGTTGCACATTGTGGGTTGGAATGCAGGCTTTGCTTCTTAGTGTGTCTGTGACTACCAGGTAGAAGATGAGATGTGATCCTGTAAAGAGGAGAAGGGAGGAAGTGGGGAAAGCAGAAGGAAGGGAGAAAGGAAGGAAGGAAAGAAGGAAGGAAGGCTCCCCCTAGCATTCCTGAACTTGATTTTGCACGGTTCCAACACCAACATGGTAGCCCCCTGCCTTTGTAATATCCTGCTAAGGAGAAAGATCCTTTCAATGATCGTAATGACCACACTTGGCTGCAAAACTTTGGACACAGGGAGCTTTTCCTACTTGTCTGGCCAGAGGAAATGCCCCAGGATAATAATGCTGGTTTCCCTCCATGTTGAGATTACAGTAATTTTTTAACAGACTTTTCCAAATGTCCTATCACTTCATAATTGAAATAAATGTGAAGGGAAAAATTACCTCCTGGTCTGCAGCAGCTGGGCCTCCACATTAATAATGCTTCTAATATCAATGACCAACATGTTCGGCAGCATTTCAGTGGGAAGAACGGAGCTCAAGGAACCCCTGGGGCTTTCGTTCTTCGGGAGAGAGGAGAGCAGGCCGAGCTCCTCGCCAGCTTCTCTCTCTGCAAAATCACCAGTTTGGGCTGACTCACAGAGGAGTGCAGAGGTCTGCTCCTGGCCCAGGGTGGAGAGGCCCTAGGCAGTGACTCCTGCTAGGACCCAAGGTCCCTCCACCGTCATTTTGTTCTTTCATGAAGGATCCAGCAAGTTTCTCAGTGGCCTTGCTCCCTGTGGCTGGAACACAGTTTCTGCTATTTCAATTGAAGCCGCTGTTGCACCAAAAAGCCAGGGTTGGGGGGAAGGGCGGATGAAAGTGTGCAGAAGGAGTCCAGCACACCGCACTCTGCTCTGCTGCAAACAGCACACCCAGATGTCCTCAGGGAGGGGGAAGTACAATAAGAAAACACCTGCGAATTCCTCCCAGAACTCCCCCGATGGCCGCATTCCACCCTTCCCTCTCATATAAAAGATTCCATTTGCTCCATCTCTGACCCCAGGGCATGGACAAATGGATGGAGGCCTGGTGTGGCTTCTCTGCTCTTGGCTGTGTTCCCCTTGTCAATTAATCACTGCACCCCAGCCTGACAAGCCCCGCTCTCTGCTGTAACTCATTCTCTGGCTGTTCCGGTGATGACTGCAAAGCCTTCTCCAGATGCAAAAATTTCTCAGTGTTTTCTTCCCCACTGCTCCAACTCATGTGCCGGTTACACATGGAGAGGGGCCTTGGTGTCCTCCAAAAGAGCGGACTGTGGTCAGAAGGAAACTACAGGACTGGGTTAGAGTCTGCCAGCTTTGTCACCAGTCTCCCTACCTTTCTGAGTTCTTGGTTACTGGTGCCAAAGGGAAACTTATACAGATCTTGATCAGCTTATTTTTGATTCCAGAATTGGGTGACAACACTTCATTCCATAAAAGAGAAGGGTTCCAAGGGGCTGGGCAGAAAAGGTTAATTTTATAGACAAAGACAGGCTGAGAAAAACAAAGCAAGTGCAAAAAGCAGATTGGTCATTTCAAAGTAGCTTTTCTTGTAAGGCAAGTACAGGGAGACAGCATGGCAGAAAAATAACTAATTGGTTAACATCCTATTACTTCAGGTTACCTTCTGGTAGGATTAAAGGATTAAAGGATGTAAGGATTAAAGCAGAAGGAACTTGGTTGTCATGTGGATTGCTTGGCCTATTTGGGAAATTTAGCTGTCATCCCTGTATGCATGACCTAGGTGGGGGAGAGGTGGACAATACAGGAAGTCCTGGCAGTTCCCCGGTCCTAAGGAATCAGACGGACAAGTGGGGCTGCCTTTTGCCTTTCTTTCTTTTTTTTTTAATATGTATTTTGTGTAATTCTAATACACACCCAAGTCTGCGAATCTCTTGATTAAAGGCTATTGCATTTATAATCATCATTCTGATCTGGAGCAGTAGAACTATTGTCTGAGTAGCCCAAGAGACAGCAGATCACCTTCTAGAAATTTCTTGGCTTTCCATGCTCAAGGGGGGCATTAACTTCCTCAAACATCTCTCCCAGTTAGGACAGTTGGAGAAATAAATATCCTGTTCAACTGCAATGCCAGGCCCATTCCCACCTTGGCACGCAGGGACCCTCCCAAGGTGCAAAGGGAAAAGGTTCCCACATAAGCAAATCACCAAGCCTGTCTCACCGCAAATAACACACTTTGTAATGTTGGGAGAGCGACCCCAGGTATAGTCTGAGCTATACCAGGCGGTTGTTGGGGGAAAGCAAAAGGGACCAAAGGTGGGAGGGAGGTGGACTGTACCACGGGAAGACTCATTGCTCAAACTCGAAGAGCACCATGAAGGGCGTTCATCAGGCACCCAGAGCCTCCTTGGGATTTTCTGGTTTCAGAGGCAGGGCAGATGGGGCAGAAGGAAACACCGAAGGTAGCACAACCCCAAGATGGAACTGCCTGACTCATTCTGTGAATGTATTTCTTCCTCTACTCAAGAGCTCGGTGAGGGCGGGAAGAAGACATTGCTTTCCTAGATAAAGACGGAGACATAACAGGCACAAATAATCCCTGTCAGGGAACTGTTGATAAGAGAAGATGCCTTCCCTGTGGAGGAGATGTTGGGAAAACTCAAGTGTGTATGGTTGGTAGAGGGAGACAAAGAAAAGAAACAGGAAGTGCTTTTCTTCAAATACCCATTTCTTGAAGATTTAGCAGGCTTCTGGGAATGTTTGACACCTTCTCATTTGGCAAAACCAAGAGTGTTTTGAGGGGATAGCTCTGGAATCATTTCAAAGCTCTCTTTGGGGCATACATTTGCAGACCTCTCTGGCTGCCACGGATCATGAACACAGGCATCGTGCTACCATGTGGTAGAAGCATGGGCTGTGTGAGTGGAGTCCTGTACGCATCTGCTGTGGGCCAAACACCAGCTCTGCTCTCCGTGCCCACCCTGCAGCCCTATTCTCCCCACTCTGGGACAGTCCTGGCCTTCAGAGAGGCTAAGCTACTTTTGGCGGGGTGCAAGGTGCTCAGTTTCTCTCATTTCCTTTAAACCAGCACAAGACAGGCTCATATTCCTGGCTCCTTTTACAGAACATGTGCTCAACACTTGGTTCACTCGTAGGTCTCTTGCCAGCTTTCTACACATTTAGGGGCTGGAGGGGAAGTACAGAGCCTAAATCAAGGGGAAAACACTGGCCAAATTCTATTGCTGCTGCTGAGTTTTGTAAAGAACGTTTCACTGTTGTGCCACCACGTCTACCTTTGCCATCCTTAGATGCCTTTGAGCTACAAGAGCAGGGTTGGCTAGTTGAGACAGAGACAGTACAACTTGCAAAGGTGACAGTGTTTTCCCTATGGCTTTTTCCAGATGAGCTTCCACTCCCTGGCTTAAATAAAGGAGATATGGGTAGGAACAGCTGAAATAATAGGGCATATCAGAGAGTTGAATGAAGACAACTAAATTTCTGATCCTGAGAGCAGAAAAGCCAGTGAAACAGCTTCTTGTTTGCAACGCAATGAGGAACATGCCCAGATGCCCCTTGACTTAACAATGGGCCATGTCCTGATGAAGCCATTAGAACTTGAAAATGCAAGTTGAAAATGCATTGAACACACCTCACTTATGGAATATCCCAGCATAGCAACACCAGGGATTGTAAAGTGTCAGTGATTTCCCCGATGATACTGCCCAGCCTCCTGAGAGAGGGTCGTAGCACATGTTGCTAGCTTGGGAAAGGAGCCAAATTCAAGATTCAGAGTATGGTCTCTGCTGAGTGCATTATTATTTTCACACCACTGTATGGTGAAAAATGAGAACATTGTAGGTGGAACCATTGTAAGCCACTTTATACATGTTCCTCTTAATGTTACCTCTAAGAGAAGTCTGTTATTGCTTCCATTTTACAGCTGAGAACACTGAGGCCCAGAGAAGCTGAGTCACTTGCTCTGGTCATCCAGCTTGTAAGTGGTGGGTAAGAACCGGATCCCAACGCTGTTCCCAAAACCAAAGTCTTGACTACTGGCCACTCCACTGATCGGCTCCCTGTTACCAGGAAATAAGTGAGAGATGGCTGCTTCCTTCTCTTCCCTGGTAAGTGGTGGCCAAAGTCAGCACGGACTGAGAGCAGCAGTAGGATTACAAGAAATGAGGATCCTGTGTTTTGTTTTTTGAGAAGGGTTTCCCTACATAGCTCAGGTTGTCCTTGAATTCACGCTCCTCTTGCCTCAGCCTCCTGAGAGCTGGGATTATGGTACCACCATGCCCGGCTGGAAATTTGGATTCTTTAAGCCTCCAGCGGGCCTGTGAAGCTGCATTCAAGAGGTGCTGGTAGAGGCTGGGGTACAAAGGACTTCCAGGCCCAGTCACAATTGCTTCCGTTTCTTCACTCCTAGAATTTAAGAGGAGAAAAACCTGGTATCATTTGACATGCCGCCTTTTGCTATTTTCAAATTCTGGTAGGGGATGAGGTTGAAGTATCCAAAATGTGACCCTGAAACTGGCACACCAAGTAAGACTTTTTAACGATTCTGCACAGCGTTTCGTCTAAAACTCTCAGCCAGCTTCACAAGCTGTAACTGTTTACCATGTTACTCCCTCAGGGACTGTAACGGAGAGGGGCTGCTTAGAGACACAAAGAGTCTAAGTCCTATAATTTTCTCCTGGTTCCTCCCAGCTATGCTAGCACTTTGCTAATATTGGAAATTTGTGAACTAATTTCTCCAATTTGATTGGCACTTAGCTAAATTAGTATTCAAGGTACAACTTGGGTTCCAATGACTGTTGCTTATGCTACTGGGCAAAGCTAAAAGAAAGGAAGAAAAAAGCCCTCCAGGGCAATCTAAAAGCAAAATCACCCTTAATTCATAACCTCCTTATAAGAAGGGATAAACTGAGTATGTGTGAGACATATCCCACCTCAGAGCCAGCCCCCTAGGAGGGTGATGAGAGGCTCCCAAGAGTGAATCATGAAATGTAAGACTTAGGATTCATCTTTATTTTCAATCTCATCTGGTTCAGCTACTCTTGCTATCTGCTTCATAATGTACATATTAGGTCCTTCAGCAAAGCATCAAAGCATGGCTACAACTGATAAGCAGCTATTCAACAGTTTTTGAGTGAAGGGACAAACTCCACCATCTTCTACCCCTTAACTCAGCATTTGAGCAGCCCCAGACCCTTGGGGTTCCCAAGAGGCACCACCCACCTTGGCCAAGTGTGCCCGGGAGGAATTGAAGACACAAGTTGGCCCGATCTTAGGCTTTCCAAGACCAGCTGAAAAGTTAAAGCTGACAGGGCTCTGCCACATTATGGAGTTTGTTTGTTTGTTTCTGTGAGTGGTACAATTCAGGACTTGCTCTTTGGTAGGATTTTTAAAACTGCAACAACAACCATACAGTGTGGAAATATATCCTGGGCATTGGTTTCATACGCCGCAGAGGCGCGGGTTTCTCATTTTCCAGCCCTGGGTTTGGAGGACCATCTTCTCCCCAGGGAGGCTCTGCGGCTCCTCCATCCCAGCCCTGCTGCGCGCCGCGTGTTCAGAGCAGCTTCTCCCGCCTCGCCTCCTCCCTCCCCGCTCTCCCTCACCTTTCTCCCCACCAACGCAGTCCATTTCAGCTCAGCTACGACCAGCAAAACTCTGAAGCAGCCACAGTGGGAACCAAAGGGCAGGCTGGGCAGGGCAGGGTCTGCTGGGCGGGGTGGGGCGGGGTGGGGCGGGACGGGCCGTGGACACCAGCTGTGGGGAGGGGGGTCAGGGATAAGAGGGTGGAGACGTCTGAATCTCAGCCTGGCCCCTCTCACACCATTTGCACACCAGATGCACAACGAGGCCTGCCGTTGTTTGCCGTAAGTTGAGCTAAACCTCTTCCCAGGATTGAGGCAGCCCTGCGCCTCTTAAAGGCCCCACAGAGGATCCTTCACCCCCAAAGAGGAACTCACCCGTTCCCTGGCATCATTTCCCAGCCTCGTGAGCTGTTGCCAACTGGAGAAATCCGTCCTCCGATCTAGCAGAAGCACCCTGCTGGGCTCCTTTTCAGTCTCTTCCCAGAGGTCCAGGAAGGACGGGAGTCAGGGCTTCCCAGGGAGAAACAAGGAGAACCGAGGAGAAGACCTGAGAGTGTCACACAGAGCTGCGTTTGAGTCCCAGAGCATTAACTAGCTGGATGACTTTGGGCAAGTTATTTAATGTCTCTGTGCCTCAGTTTCTGCATCTGTAAAATGGGCCAAAACAGTACCTCTAAGGGAAATAAAAGCTCATATCTGTATCAAAATTTGCACATGAGGGCTGGGGATTTAGCTCAGCGGCAAAGCGCCTGCCTGGCAAGGGCAAGGTCGTGAGTTCGGTTCCCGATACTGGAGAAAAAAAAAAAAAAAATTTGCACATGAATTATCACAGCTCTGTTATTCGTAATAGCCCCAAAGTGGAAAAGGCACAAATGTCTATCTTTGTTTATTTTATTGAAATATAATTCACATACCATATAATTCACATGCTTTTGGAATGCTCACTATTCCAAAAATAGTATATCCATAAGATGAACTCTTTCACATACACACAAGAGAATAAAGTACCGTACTGATACATGCTCTTTTATTTTATTTATTTATTTATTTATTTTTGAGACAGGGTCTTGCTATGTACTTCAGACTGGACTCGAACTCACTTTGTAGTCCAGGGTGGCCTCAGACTCACAGTGATCCTCCTGCCTCGGCCTCCCAAGTGCTGAAATTACAGGAGTGCACCACCACATCCAGCAACAATATATTCAGTGAAAGAAAACAGACACAGAGGACCATATATTAAATGATTACATTGATATGAAATGTCCAGAATAGGCAAATCCGCAGAGACAGAAAGCAGATTATAGGTGACTCAGGCTGGTGGGAGGGGGAAATAGGGAGTGACTGCTAGTGGGTACGGGGGTTCCTTATGGGGTGCCGGAAATGTTCTAAAGTGAATTTTGGTGTTAGCTGTGCACTATGTGAATATATTAAAAGCCACTAGACCATGCACTGTAAGCATGTGAATTGTATGGTATGTGAATTATATTTCAATAAAACTAAGTTTTTAAAAGGGAGAAAAGAGCCACATGGTACCTACATTACAGGGATTATTGTAAACATTAAATAATATGCCACCCCTGAGGTATTTAGTATGCAGCCTGGTAAGCAATGAATAAATGTTACTGTTAACATTAGTAATACTGATTAAGGAGTAAATAGTTATATTCACATCACATTATAGCGTATTATAAAACAGGAAGTAATTATATGACAGAATATATAACTCTATCTTAAATATATACTATCACAAAATAATAGTAATTAAGATATATTTTTACCCCGTCTCTTCTTCCTCCTAAAGTTTTCTGACTTTAGAATAATCTTCCAACTTTTAACAGTACCAAATTATTTTTTGAACATTTTGAATATTATGTTATATATTATCATGTGTATAGCATGGCATATATACTTTAGTATCATTACTGTAATATATATTTATGGTATTACTGCTATCAATTTTCGTATAATAATATACACAGTATTACACGCTATAAGGTATATAATAATTGTATTATGCTACAATTACTATGAAATATTATACTAGTAGTAGCGTCACCCTTTGACTCCCCTTCCTCTTTAACTTTTCTGAATTTGGAGTTGTTTTTCCAATTCTTTGAACGTCTCTTGCCCTTTGATATATTTGGAAAGAAAATAGCTCTGAGTTTGGAGAAATTAAATTACGGTAATGACTCTTAATTTGACTGCCCTGTTTAGTCCCAGCCAGAGAAACAGAAGAAAGACCCAGGACACGCCTGCAGCTGGCTCCTCGCTCCTCGAGCCTCCAGAGGGGCCTGACGACTCGGAGCAAGGTGACCCAGCAGCACCCCAGGGCTCAGGCGCACGGCGGGAGGCGTGGCTGGTCCCAGAAAGGGGCTCGTCTCTCGGGAAGGGGCTTATCCTCTGGGACAGGCCTGTCCTGGGGCTGAAGAGCCATTTCTTCCCAGCCCCCTCTGGAATGCCAGTGTCTTGTGAGGGGGTCCGGGGGATGGGGTCGCAGGTCTGGGGCTGCTGTGCCCTCCCTCTGCATCCGGGAGCTGAAGGGTTGCAGGGCAGGTGCCTCGTTTCCATTGAAATGGCAAATCAGCGCGCCTACTTGATCTGATAACAAAGACGGCATTGAAACCGGGTGTCCGTCTGTGGTGGCCGAGCAGGGGACAAGACAATGATTTCCCAGGACGTGTCCCCTGCCTGGCTTCCCCACGGAGCTCTGTACCCGTTCAGTCATGGGTGAATGCAGGACTTCTGAGAAGCCCCAGCTGGGCCACAGCTGCTGTCCTGAGTGAGGACCAGACTTCTGACAGGGGGAGCAGTCGCACTCCTGAGTCCCACAGCAGGGCCAGTCAGTGCGGTTTGTGAATCAGAACTAGAAGGGGAAAATGCTGGCTAGACCGCAAACTCCTGCAATCTGAGTTTTCCCAACACCCTGCTTACCAGACAGGGAAGGGGAATTATTCTTAATTTTCCTCTGCTTTTTTGCTAGACAAGCTTCCTTGCTCATTTGTCCTACCAATTAGGGTGAAAAAAAAGCCCAGTCTTATTCTAGAGATATCTTTGGGGTATTTGGAGGTCGTATCTGACACTGTGATAACTTAGGTATAATGAAATCTACCTGAGTGTGTCTATGGAGGAAAAAGAATAGAAGTTTTTTTCGAAAGACTGCCAAATGCAAAGTCATTTAGAGGAAAAGTCTTGGCAAATCAGAACCTCAGAGCATGCAGCTAGGGGGCACGACAGCCCATAGCATTTCTCCACCTCAGTGAGTAAAAGAACCGCACCGGTGTCCCAAGACACAGGGTTGATGAGCAGAGGGTGGGGTGGGCTTAGTGTCCTACCTGCCCCTTGGCTGGGCATCTTGAACAAGTGTCCTCCACCCAACAGTTTGCCCCCTTCTTCCCCGCTTATTTGAAAAACAGAGGCTCAGAGATCGAAGATGACTTCATCCAAGGTCACATGGCCAGTCGCAAAACTTGACCATTGTTATCACTATCTGAAGAGGTTTGATTGTCCTAACACCTGTGTCTCCAACAGTGCCACGCTTGGGACTAAGACTTCTTTCCAGGCTGCCTAAAGTGCTTTAGCGTTTGGCCATTTGTCTGGGATTCGCTTGGGGTACTACCAGGAAGCTGAACCACGGTCCTGTCCCTCCTTGCCCGATAAGAAGGTCTCCTGATTCTCCAAGCCCATCTCAGTCTTTACTGGCTTTACATCTGCACCCAGAAGCATAGGATTAACCCTATTTTTTGCCCTGCCTCAAAATTTAACTGACCCCAGAAGCCCAGCACCTGCTATCTACTTAAACAAGAGAAAGCGTAAAGCAAAAAATGTATATAGAGAGAAGAAAATTAATATGTCAAAGTATTCTCCGGTATTACAAACAGGATTTTGCTTTCACACGAGACTGAAATTGCTCCTTCTAAACCTCTTACTTTGCTCATGCTCTGAGAGACCAAGTGAGATGCCTGGTTACTATAAAAGGCAGAATGGAAAGGAGGAAATTGTATGGGAATCAGATCACATTTTAAGTATGATTCAGTAGCTTACAGGTTACCAAATTCCTGGATAGAATTTGCTTTGAGTCTAAAAATAAAAACCCTTTCATCAAATAAACATCTCCAAATTTTATCTCCTTTATGTACTTCGACATAGGCATAAAGAGTTTTCTTAGCGTAGGTTTAGCTGTGTTTCCTAAAGACTCATTATCATTCATTTTAGGCTGTAACTTGGACCTGGAGATACTTTTTCTCAATAATGTTCCCAGAGAGAAAATGTCCTGTTGATGGTGCCGGAAGACACTGGGACGGGTCCTCTCCAGAGATGCTTATTTTGTTGTTTCACCACCCACACGCCAGCACTTCTCAACCCTAGAAGCCCCAACTCCTGCACTGCCCTACCACACGATGTCTGCATGTGCTTCAATCATTTGCCCTGCGAACCACAACTAGTTTCCTAGCAAGTGAGAATTTGATGTCAAAAATAATGGATGCCAGGGGCTAGGGATTTAGCTCAGTGGCAAAAGCGCCTGCCTGGCAGCTGCAAGGTCATGAGTTCGGTTCCTGGTACCGGAGAAAAACCAAAAAAAAAAAAAAAAAAAAAAAATGGATGCCAGCTTTTACTCAACATTTTTTACCTCCCAGGCACTGATAAAAACATTGTCTTGTCAGCTCTGACTCTCGTCTGTGCACCAGGCGCCACAGTATCCTCATTTTACAGGTGAAGACTCTAGGCACAAAAGAAGCTGAGTTACTGTTGTATATCACAGAGCAGAACCGTTATTTGAATCTGTGTCTCTCTGACCACCCAGGCAGCTGCCTTAATTTCAGGTTTTCTGTGTCAACTTGATTGGCTCATGGGGTGCCCAGATTTTTGGCTGAGCATTATTTCTGGGTGTGTTTATGAGGGTGGGCTTGGATGAGATTAGCTTTGGGATCAGTAGATTGAGTAAAGCAGATGGCTCTCGCCAGAGGCCGTGGGTATCATTCAATCTGCTGAAGGCATGAATAGAACAGAAAGGCAGAGGAAAGAGGTCTTGTGTTTGCCTGAGCCGGAACATGGTTCTTCTCCTGCCTTCACATGGGACTTAATTAATGTTGGTGCTTCTCAGGTCTGTGGAACTGGACTGGATCTACACCACCAGCCTTCCAGCTTAGAGACCACACATGGTGGAGCCATCTCAGCCTCTATAATTGCCTAATTGAATTCCTCTTAGTGTATCTATATCTAGATAGACAAACTATCTCTTATTGGCTCTGCAGAACCCTGAGTAACACAATCAGCATGCTAGACAGCCACCTAATAGATACACTGACTCTCACCAAGGGATGATACACCTGCACATTGCTCCCAGGTTCGAGAAGATCTGAGTGACAAACTGTAGCCTCCTCGGAGTTCACACTTAACTATATGTGCCAGTTTTCTCGGGGCATTGTGAAAGAGAATTTCTCAACTCCCTTCTACTTACCAACAATGTAAGTCTTAAAAATACCTCCCAGGAATTCCTTTAATGACTTCCAACATCAACATATGAGATGATGTCCAGAAGAATGAAGGGAAATTAAAATTTATATGGAGAAAGGAGAAAAACATACAGATAACATCTAGCTGGTGTGCCTGAAGACGCTACAGCTGCCCTGTATAAAAATAAACCTAAGATGTCAGTGGGACCCATTCTTCCTTCCACCGTTCATTCATTCATTGATCTGTAATTCATTACTGAGCCCCACTCATGTAGTCACAAGGGACAGCAAAGCCTGGAATGTAGAGGGGCAAGGGATAAAGGGAGTTTGGATAATGGTATCAAAACACAGCGAGGAGGATTAAGCATTAGAGTTCTACAGCCTAGGATGACTATAGTATACAAAATTGTATTATATATTAAAAACTAGAAGAGAGGAGTTTCAAGTTTCCTGACATGAAGAAATGATAAATGTTTAAAGATAGGGGAGCATTAATTACCCAATTTGATTATTATTTATCATATATATATCAAATTATTGCAAATATGGATTAAAAATGCAATTAAAAAAAGAGTATAGAGCCAGGCATGGTGGCACACCCCTGTAATCCCAGCACTTGGGAGGCTGAGGAAAAAAGATTGAGGTGAGTTCCAGGCCAGCCTGCTCTACCCAGGGAGTTTAAGGCCAGCCTGAACTACATAGTGAGACCCTGTCTCAAAACAAAGCAAAACAAAGCAAACCAAAACAAAACAAACAAAACATCACAGACACTGGATCTAGTCCACTTGGGTTGGTGACTCTGCAACTTCCTTGTAAGAACATGGGCACATTACTGAACTTCTTAATATTTTAATTTTCTCATCTGTAAAATAGGGATAATTCTTCCTTTATACTACTCAACTGCCTAAACAGTAGTGATGACTAAATGGGTTAGTGTTAAAGAGTTAGCATGTTCACAGTGCTTAGAAGAGGACACGGCCCCTTAATAAGCATCACTTAAGTCTTTCCAGTTATTATGTAATAGAGAGTGTGCTGCCAGTGTTTGCCAGGTCGCTATGGTCCCAATCCCAGGAGTATCTCCAATTTTACTCCTTTCTGTACTCCCTGTGTCCGCACACATAATCCATACTCAAGATCTCAGCTCTCTGTCTCCAAGGTGGATGGTTCCACTCCATCAACTTTTCTGTCTTCACTGCTTCTGAGTCAGGGGCACCTTTGTCTCTTGCTTGGATCACTTTAATGACTGTGCTTTCACCTCTTCATAACCGCCCCCCCCACAGGAATCAGAATGTTTTCAGTGAAACACATCCTCTTTAAACTACCCACTTCTTTCCTACTGCAGTCAGAAGAAAACCCAGACTTCTTCCTATGTCCTAGATGGACAGCTACCAGATTAATAAAGCAAACTAACAACAAAAAAAGCAGGACATCTTCATAAATTTAAATGTCTTGAAAATATAACTTTTTAATAGAATACTGTTCCCAGTACTGCATGGGCCATACTTATACAATCACACCCCACAGAACAATGTTTTTGCCTTGACTGGACTACATAAATAGTGGTAGACTCCTAGACGCCCAAGATTATGAAGTTGAAAAATTCCTATCACCTAGTGAAGCCATAACTGTCATAAAGCTTCAGAGCAATGCATTATGCACATTTATGGATCCTGGTATGAACAATCCCAGTGCCTGCCAGTCATATAAAAGTAGAGCACATATAATTTATATAGTATATGATACTTGGTAGTGATAATGCATGGCCATGTTACTGGCTTTTGTATTTACTGTACTATAAATCTTTCCCTTTGAGTGTACTCCTACTTATTAAAAAAGGAGTTGAGGGCAACTTTTGTGAAACAGCACACCATGCTCCACTGCAGTAGCCTCAGATATCTCATTTGCTTGAAGGCCTCAAGAGCACACATGGAGTGATGACCCCATAATGTCTAGGCTTATGAAAGTGCACTCCACTGTGTTCACACAGTGAGAGGACAGCCAAACGACGATGCAGTTTTAAAATCACATCAATCTGTGAGTGACTTTGTAGCCCAGGATGGCCTTGAACTTGCAACGATGCTCCTACCTCAGCCTCTCGGGTGCTGGAATTACAGGTGTGCACTACCACACCTCGCTCCTGGCAGTTCTTGATGCCTGGAATACTATGCTCGCAGAGTATGGCTGGTTGCAGCTTGCCACTTTAGCTATTACCTCAAATGTCACTTCCTCAGACAGGACTTAGCTGATAACCCAATCTATCTTGCCGTTATCAAGTGTTACTGCCTTTCATATTTCAGTCAGTATTTTGGAGTATACTGATACACTATAAAATTCATCCTGTTTAGTGTACAGTTCTTTGAGTTTTACAAATGTATACAACTGCATATCCATCAATACAGCCAAGATCTAGAACATTTCTTGACCCTTACAAAATTCCTTCTTAACCCTTTGCTTTCAGCCACTCCCCCCAGTCTCAACCACTGGCCATCCCTGAACCCTTGTCCATGCCTCCACTACCTGTTCCTGCTCCATGGTGTCATCATGATGGCATCACAGGGGGCAGCAGCCTTTTGATCAAGTGCATTTGAGATACATCCATGTTGCATTCATCAGTAGTTTGTTTTCTCTTTATTGTTGGGTAGGACTGTCTGGTGTGGTTAAATCTCAACTTGAATATCTGATCATCAGGAGAAAAAATCCAGGGTTTAATTTTAGAAATAAAGCAAATGAGTGCAGGAGATGTCTATCTACATACAGAATTTGATACAAATCTAAGTTTTTATTTCTCTAGGGTTAATGTGGAGGTGTAGGATGGTTGTGTCGTATGGTCTGTATATGCTTAATCTTACAGAAAACCGACAAAGAATTTCAGAGTGGTTGTGCTGTTTTCTGTTGCCATCAGTGATGTGTGAGATTTCCAGTGGCTTCATATCTTCATTGGCAGTATTGTTAGTTCTTTTTTAAAAAAAAGTCTTAATACTTATGGGGCAGAATCTAACTGGGATTTTAATATTCATTAAGCATCTTTTCATATGCTTACTTGCCATCTTGCCATCTCCTGTGATGCAGTCTCAGTTAAAATATTCCATTTTAACATTACCCCCCTTGAGCCTCAGTGACCCAGGAGCTTTAGTGAGCTGCTTGGGAGGGGGGAGACTCCTAACCTCTACCATTGCAGGAGTGACTCTTAGACTTGGTGAATCTCAGAAGGTCTGGGAGCCTCAGTCTGGAAGATCCCTGGTGCCTGACCCATACTCCTGGACTGTGGGTCAGGCAGCAGGTTTGAGAAGCATCCAGGACATTGCAACAGGCTTCTTGGGAGGAACCCACAGTGGATCCACTCTAACAAGGGGAAATGTTTTGCACATGGACTTGTAGTTAATGATTGGTTCTGTTCTATAACTATAGTATTTGCTCCTATGGTCTAAGTTATACAATCAATACTTACTACATTTGGTCAATTTCTAAATTGTGCTTATTGCTAATTGTGCTACTGTGGCTAGGATATCATATCTGTTGTAATCAGTTGTTTTCCCTTGTTTGGCTATATTAGGAAGCTCTGGGAGGGTGGCCTTGCTGCAGTCCTGCACCAAAGGACCAGAGACTGAGCTCGATAGAGACAAACATCCCACTCTCAAGTGATTGGGGTGGGGGGAATTTTGAGGCAGACAAAAGCCATGAGTCTCCTGCACACAGAGGATCTACCTGAAGCACAAACTGTTTCTGGAAAGGCTTTGATATTAGTGATAGAGCTACCTAGTTTCACAAGGATCACTATAATAAAGAAAATAAAAATTTGTTTTGAAATAAAAAGTGTCAAAATGAAAAAGCACAATGCAATTTCAGACCTCCAGCCCACCTAGAACAACTTTAGATGACATCCGTATAAAACTTGGAAGTCACACATCTGAAATTTCTCAGATGATAGCAAATAAAGTAAAGAAACAACTCCATCAGGTTATAGAAGAAATTAGATAAAAAATAATATCTCAGGTAAAAAAAAATGACAACCATAATGAAAGAACTGCTCAGCACATCTAAAGAAGACATAGATTAAAAAAATAGAGGAGCATATAAAAATGATGGAAACCTTGAATAAAAAATATAGAAAAGAATTAGAATGCATGAAACACTTTCAAAGAGATATCTAGGAAATTAAAAATTCCATTGAAAGCTGGCATTGAAAACCACTTGAACAAAACTGAAGATAGACATTCAGACCTTGAAGACAGCATTGCATTGTACTAGTGATTGTGAAAGGAAAGATCTCTTAAAGATAACATGAAACCAGGAAATAAAAATTAAACAGCTGCAAGACGATGCAAAGAAAAACAATATAAGACTGATAGATGTCCATGAAAAAGCAGGAATCAACATGGATGACTTAAAAAGAGTATTTGCAGAAATAACAGCAGAAAATTTCCTAAGCATAGGAAAGGAATCTGACACACGAATAAGTGAGGAATATAGAACTCCAATTAGCCATAACCAAAATAAATCTACACCAAGATATGTAATAATTAGGATTCCAGAAATTCACCAGAAGAACAGAATATTAAAAGCTGTTCAAGAAAAGAAACAGAGCATCTATAAAGGAAAGCCCATCAGAATCACAGCAGATTTCTCAATACAAACCATCAAATCAAGAAGAGTTTGGAGCAAAGTATTTCAAATCCTGAAAGAAAACAACCTCCAACCCAGATTGATGTACTCTGCAAAACTATCTTTAAAAATTAATGGAGAAATAAGATACTTTCACAAGAAAGAACAACTGAAGAAATTCATGAATGCCAAACCAATCCTACAAAGAGTACTGAAAGACATTCTACAAAAAGATAAAATGATTACAATTTGAAGAACAACAATAGAAAGAAATCATCAAGTAGGGCAAGCAATTAAACCAAGGGGAAAAGTAAGGAACCAACAGCAGGAAACTAACATGACAAAGATAGGCCAACACATATTAGTTATAACTATTAACATAAATGGCCTCAATTCACCAATCAAAAGAAACAGACTGGCAGACTGGATCAAGAAACAAAATCCAACAATATACTATATACAAGAAACACATTTAACTCAAAAGGAAATTCAGAAACTGAAAGTAAAAGGATGGAAAGAAATACTCCATGACAGAGGAACCCAGAAAAAAGTAGGGGTTGCTGTTCTGGTTCACAAAGTGAACTTCAAATCAAGAATGATCCAAATAAATACAGAAGGTCACTATATACTTGTTAGGGGAAAATTGCAGGCAGAAGAGTTAACAATCATAAGTATATATGCACCAAATACAGGAACACCCAACTATATATGATAAATTTTTGCAGACATGAAAAATCAAATAAGCAATAATACAATTGTAATAGGGGGACTTTAACACCCCATTATTACAAAGAGATGGATCAACTAGACAAGAAATTAGCAAAAAAATAACAGAACTGAAACAAACCTGTCAGCAAATGGACTTAGTAGACCTTTACAGAGTGTTCCACCCAACATCAGAATACACATGATTCTCAGCTGCACATGGGATGTTCTCTATGATAGACCATATACAAGCACATAGAACATGCTTAAGTGAATGCAAAGGAAATGAAATTAGGCCATGCACATTATCTGACTATAGTGCAATAAAATTGGAAATAATCTACAAAAGAAATTGCAAAAACTCCATAAACACATGGAAATTAAATAACATCCTCTTGAACAACCAATGGGTCACAGATGAAATTAAAGAAGAAATTAAACAATATTTACAATCAAATAAAAATATGTATACAACTTATCAGAACCTGTGGGATGCAATGAGAGCAGTCCTCAGAAGGAAATTTATAGCAGTGAATTCTCATAGCAGGAAAACAGAACGAGCACAAACAAACAACCTTATGCTGCAACTAAAGCTTCTAGAAAAAGAGCAAGTCAAGCCCAAAGCCCAAAGAAGGCAAGAAATTATAAAGATCAGAGCAGAAATTAAGTCAATGGAGACTAAGAAAATAATACAAAGAATTAATGAATCAAAGAGTTGGTTCTATGAGTGTTATGGTTTGTGTCTGTGTGTCTCCCCAAAGCCTCATGTGGCCATGGGGCAGGCTTTTAGAGTTTGATTGATTATGGGTATGAGAGCTACACCCACCCTGGGGTGGACAGTTTGCATATGTAAGGGAGAGGAAGAGGCTGCTTGGGGCCATTCCTCCCCCATTCCTCCCTGGTGTGTGTCTTGTGGCTTTGCTGTGTTCTGCCATCATGAGCTGTAGCTCTCTGCCATGTGCCACTCTGCCTTCTAACCTGCCAAGTATGGACTGAAACCTCCACAAACTGTGAGTGAAATAAACCTTTCCTTCCTTAATTTTGGGCATCAGGTATTTTGTCCCAGCAATGAGAGAAAAGTAACCAAGACAATGAGACAATAAGTAAAATTGATAAACCTCTAGCCAACCATATCAAAAAAAGAAAGGAAAGAAAAAACTCAAATTCATGCAATAAGGAATGAAAAGAGTGAAGTCACTAGAGATCCTATAGAAATGCAGAAGATCATTAACACCCGTTTTGAAAATCTTTACTCTTCCAGGATGAAAAACACAGAAGAAATGGACAGATTCCTAGATATATATGAATTACTAAAGCTGAATCAAGAAGATGTGAAAATTCTGAATAACCTAATATCAGTTAATGAAATTGAAAATGTAATTAAAAACTTACCAACAAAAAAAAGCCCAGGTCCTGATGGATTCACAGCTGAATTCTCTAAGAAATTTAGAGGATACATAATGCCAATTCTTCTCAGACTCTTTAATGAAATTGAAAAGGAAGCAATTCTTCATAAATCATTCCTAGAGGCAAGTATTACCCTGATACCAAAACCAGAGAAAGACCCAACAAAAAAGAGAACTGCAGGCCAAACTCCCTAATGAAAAGAGATGCAAAAATCCTCAATAGAATACTAGCAAACAGAATGCAGCAATCATCAAGAAGACATACATCAGGTCCAAGCGAGATTCATCCCAGGAATGCAGGGATGGTTCAATATATGCAAATCAATAAATGTAATACACTATATCATCAGAGCCAAAGACAGAAATCACATGATCATCTCAACAGATGCAGAAAAAGCTTTTGACAAAGTCCAACACTCATCATGATAAAACCTTACAGATAATCAGAATAGATGGTCTTTACCTCAATCTGATAAGAGCCATCTTTGACAAACCAATGGCTAATATAATACTAAATAAACAAAAATTGAAAGCTTTCACTCTAAAATCAGGAACAAGACAAGGATGTCCACTGTCACCACTCCTATTCAATATTGCTCTGGAAATATTAGCCAGAGCAATTAGACAAGAGAGAGAAATAAAAGGAATAAGGATAGGAAAGGAAGAAGTGAAATTATCATCATTTGCAGATGACATGATACCTAGAAGACCACAAAAACTTCACCAAAAGACTTGGAAATTTAATAACCAAATTCAGTCGCATAGCTGGCTACAAAGTCAACACTCAAAAATCAATTGCATTCCTGTACACAAACAACAAATAGACTGAGAGAGGAATTAGGGAAACCACACCTTTCACAATAGCATTCAAAAGAATGAAATACTTAAGAATTCATCTAACAAAGGAGGTAAAAGATCTATACAGTGAAAAGCACAGTACTCTGAAAAAAGACATAAAAGGGAATTTCAGAAAATGGAAAGATATCCTATGCTCACTGATAGGAAGAACCAACACTGTGAAAATGTCCATACTCCCAAACTTGTTATACAGATTCAATGCAATCTCGATCAAAATACCATTAGTATACCTCACTGATCTAGAGAAAACATGCCTAAAATTCATCCGGAGCCAGAAGAGATCTAGAATAGCAAAAGCAATCCTGGGCAACAAAGGCAAAGCGGGAGGCATCACAATCCCTGACTTGATATTATAACAGAAAGCTACTGTGATAAAATCAGCATGGTATTGGCAAAAAAAAA
>NW_004955421.1:20817929-20849759 GCF_000276665.1 Chinchilla lanigera | reverse complement strand
CATGTTTACTGGAAGAAAGATAGCCTCTTTAAGAAATGGTGCTGGAAAAACTGGCTTTCCACATGCAAAAGACTGAAGCTAGACCCATATTTATCACCATGCACTAAACTAAAGTCAAAATTAATCAAATATCTAAATATTAAAACAGAAATACTAAATCTACTGGAAAAAAAAGGAGTAGAAATCTTGAAGACATAGGGGTAGGCAGGGAGTTCATGAACAAAAATCAAACTGCATGGGAAATACTTCAAAGATTCAACAACTGGGATCTCATTTTATTGAAAAGTTTTTTTCAAAAATCACCAACAGAGTAAAGAGAAAACTCATGAACTGGGAAAAAATTTTAGCCAACTGTCCCTCAGACAAAGGACTTCTATCTAGAACATATAAAGAATTAAAAAAATTAGGCCCCTAAAATTCAAAGACCCAATCAAAAAATGGGCATTTGAGATGAATACATACTTCTCAGATGAAGAAATACAAATGTCAAATAAATATCTGAAAAAATGTTCAACATTATTGGTCATTCAAGAAATGCAAATTAAAACAACACTGGATTCCATCTCACCCCAGAAAGAATAAATCAACCAATAACAAATGCTGGAGGGGCTGGAGGGAAAAAGAAATGCTTGTCCACTGTTGGTGCAAGTGTAGACCGGTGCAACCCCTGTAGAAGTCAGTGTGGAGATTCCTCAAAAAACTAGGATTGGAGGTCCCATTCAACCCAGGTGTTCCCCTTCTGAGTATTTTCCCAGAAGAATTGAAAACATAATACCACAGAGGTATATGTGCACCCATGTTTATAGCAGTTCAATTTGTCATAGCTAAATCTTGGAAACAACCCAAATTCCCATCAATTGAGGAAGGGATAAAAAAGAATTTTTATGCGATGGGGTATTACTCAGCTGTAAATAAAGATAAACTCAATGCTTTTATAGGTAAATGGATGCAACTAAAGGCTGTACTCATAAGTGAAACAAATCAGACCCACATGTGTAAACATCATATAGTCTTCCTAGTGTAAGAAACTGAAAGAGTAAATAAAATCTAAAAGTTACAATAGATATTGTGAAAGAAAGAAACTGCTAGGAAAAGGAGAAAAGAAAGAGGAGAAAAATATATTAATATACACACACAAGATAGCTAAGACAATTGTACTCCTAATTTCCGTTGGTTTATTGAAAGAAACAGTTAATGCTTAATTTTTGACCAATTTTTCATGCTTATATCTGGTAGTCTGAACAACTACTTTGAAGATAACAATATACAATATAACAACAATTTTTGATTTCCTATCACCTTACTTTGAAATTCTGTACCATTTTTAATTTTTTTCTAACTTTTATTTTCTTTAAAATAAAAAATTACTCCTTTATGATTGAATTTTGAGAGTTCTTCATGTATTTTAGATACAAGTTGTTTTATAATTCTCCCAGTTTGTTGCTTGTCTTTTCATTTTCACTCAGTCTTAAATGACTCATTCCCTGTACCTCTCAGCTGCAGGAATGTTCTCCTTCTCCTCACTATTTATCATTTTCTGAAATAGTTTTATTTATTATGGGCCACCCCTCACTGGAATGCAAATTTCCCTAGGACAAGGGAAATTTCTTATCTGAATCTCCACTACATTCTTAGGGCTGACGTTTGTGTCTGCTGCACAGTAGACGCACAATAAACACTTGTTGAATAAATAGTAAGACATCCACCAGAAGTTTCTAAATTGTATTCGGTTTTAAGTACTCTGCTAATGACTTCACACAATTTACCTCACTTAAATATCAGCATAGCACCATGAGTTAGCCTCTATTATTACCTCCATTTAATAAGGTTGTGATAATAATAATTTGACCCGCTGGTTGTTAAGCTGTTGTTTCTTCCCCCAAATCTTCCACACTCTGATGCTGGACTTGGGACTTTTTTCTAGCAGCTCTCAGGTTCACCAATAAGGTGCCAGAGAGAGCTGGCCAGATGGAGGAGAGCAGGACTTCTTCCTCCTGGGTTTCTTTGCTGTTGATGCTGGACTCTCCCCCGTAAACCCACTGGTAAATCCATTGGTTCCAGTAGTAAGCATTGGTTCCAGACTGCAGTTTCTTCCACTTCAGAACCAGGGGCATCAAACTGTCCCAGCAGGTTCCTCCTAAGAGAAACAATGACTTTCATCCCCCTGTGCCCCTCCCCACCGTCTCCCTTCCCCTCGCATCGCCTCCATCTCTTTCTGTCAAAGGTTTCCATTAAATTTTAACAATTCCAACTTCTGTTCCCTGGATAGTTGGGGAAGGAGCTGCCTCTTGCATTTATTTCCTCAGTGACTCTTCAGTGTCCCTTTTGTGCCCTTTCAGTATTCTAATACACATGATTAACAATACCTTATGGTAAATTCTTTCTAATGAAATACTAATTGGGATTTGACTGATAGAGGGAGCTGAGCATAACTAACAGATAGGAAACTGACAGCCAAGCAGGAGTAAGATGTTTACACAGTTAGCTTCCATAAGAGGAGGAGCATTACAAATGTCTCTGGAGAGGAACAAACATAAGAAAAGGGCGCTTTGGCAGTATCTGTTAAAATGCATCCCCAGAGAACAGGATCACATTGTATGATTTTGGCAGCTTTCATGTGCAACTGGAGAAGAACAATTCTTTACAGGAAGGATGTTGGGTAGACATCCAATAAATGTCCTTTTCATCATTTTTAAGACCAAACCCAAGTATGGCTTCCTCCATGGAACTTTCCATGGCAGGATCTTGGACGTTGCTCAGCACCACAAAGCTCCTTCTTCCTCAGCAGTGTTTCATGGCATAGAGTAGCGAAGCCGGGACTCCACTCTCAGTGTCCCTAGAGCAGACATGGGGAGCAGAACACCACTTAAGAGGGCCATGGATGTAGCTCAGTGCTAGAGGGGATACAAGAATTCCTGGCTTGATCTCTAGCACCTTGCTGCTTCTCCAAAAAGTGAAATATTAAGAAGAAATTTTTGGAGGAGACGTGAGAAAAAAGTCATTTCAGGAATTCAAAGGGAGTAGCCCTGATCTACCATAGCCTGGTAAGTATCTTTCCCTCCTCTTGTTTCATCAATTCTCTTCTGAATTTTTCTATAATTTTGTTTTAGGGCTTGGTTAACTTTCTTTTGTACATTAAACTATTTATAAATGCATCTTTTTTCTTTTTATACATCAATTTATGGAGATTAGAAATTTTAATTCATCTGGACATTTCATGCAATTTCTAGTAGAGTACCTAGTTCACTGTAAGTAACTAATAAATATGTACACATATCCTGTATTTGTGTATGTGAATCACTGCTACATTTCCTATTCACCTTTTATAACTTGCATTGTGAGAAGAATCTTAGTTTAAAACATTAACTGTCAATTCAGGTAGAACCAAGGTCATATCGTGGCTCAACCTCCAACTAGCTAGATGGTTGTGGTAAACCTGACCTCTACCTTTCATCCTCCAAGTCTCACATCAAAGATTACCTACCACGTAAAACCAACAGCGTCCACTCTGTCTACAAATTTGAAAGTATTACTTTACTCACCACTCCTTTTCCTGAAATATGCTTTAAGTTAATGTTTATATAAATGTGTTCATTCTTCAGGTTTCTGCTACTTGATTTTTTTCACTGAATATGTCTTGAAGTTTTTTTTTAGTTCAACATATATGGCTCTACCCTACCTTCAGAGCATTTAATAGTATAGATTTATCAGAATCCAATAATCCCACTGTTAAAGAACATTTGTCTATTTCCAGTTCCTGAATATTGTACAACATTTCACAATACATGTGCTTCGTTCACTGATGTGCAGGTATTTTTCTAGGACCGACACTGAGATATACTTGGTTGGTAGATAAGCACATTTAGAAAGTTAGCAGACCGTACCAAGTACACTTTAATTAGGTTGTAATGATTAATGGTGGTTAAAATCATTCAATAGCCCTTTCTTTAATTTTGCTATCATCTCAGATTCTGGAACAGTGGGAGTAAGGGGCATGTAACTGGCAGAACACTTTGGTGCCCAGGTTTCCTACCCTTCACTGTCCTAGTCTGTTCCTGTCTTTGGGACAGTTTGGTAATGTAAGGGAAGACCAGAGGCTTTGCAGCCCTCCAGAAGGCTCTGGCACATCTGGGCTGTGATCAGAGAAATGGTGCCAGAATTCTTCAAGTTCTTGTGTTCTTATTTGTAAAAGTAGGAGAGAAGACTTATGGCATTGAGGGACTGAGAGTGCTCAACCAAGCTTTACCCAGTGTTGGGAGTGGCTGAAGCTGGAGGGAAATTGCACGTGCAGGACAAAGCCAGCCTGAGAACATCCGAGCTCCTCGAAGCATGTAACAAGCTGTTGTAGCTTGTTAACTGATGGCTGGGCAGCAAGACTGAAATTAATCAACCTCTAGAGGGTATAACTAAAGATTCTACTCTTCTTGGGCAGTTCCATTTCTCTGCACAGGAGACAGAGGACCTCCACCTGACCCCAGCTTTTGGTCTCTTACCTATTTTTCCCTCATTCTCACCACCAATCCTTCCCAGGGTACTGCAAGAACCCAACGGATCCGTACAACCCAAGTGACCTTACAACCTTCTGCATGCCCTCTCCCTTCCTGTACCATTTCTATCATCTTTTAGTCCTTGGAGGTCTTAGGAAGCTGATTGTAATCATACTCACAGTCAGGACTGATAATGTAAGTTTGAAATAAAGATGACCATTGATCTTCTACACAGACTTTCATTTTCTCAGATGGTTTGCTTATAATAGGAGTGAATACACTATTCATACTTGAATCAGGCCAATATTCTGATCACACCCTACTCAGTATTAAGTCTCCAACTGGTAATTGTTGAACAGATTAATTCATTTTACTTTACAGAAGTTCCAAGATGAGACTTGGGGGGGTGGCGGTTTCTAAAAAAATAAGAATAACAACAAAATCATTCCATACTTGCCACTTTGCCAATTTAATAATCAAGGTACAGCCACTTCAACTTAGGCCTTCAAATATCTCACAGGAGAAGGCATCCTAAGAAAGGTGAGTTCAGAAAGGGCAGCTCAGAAGAACCCTCTGTAATGTCAGGCAGGACCGCGTGCTGTGAAATTATAAGGCCATTTGACAGATTCAGGACTCAAAGATAACAGGTCTGCTGAGGAACAGCAGACAGAATCCTTTAGAAGGAATGAGGCATGTGCAGGGTGGTGTGGTCATAGAAGACAGAGTCCTTAAGAAATGCCACAGGAATAGAAAAATTTCATTGTCATGTGCCACACTAAAGGCAAGCAAAAGGAGTCTGAATAAAAGTATGGTTTACAGTTCTTCTGATTCTGAACAGTGTGACTGGTATAGGGAAGCATGGTATTCAAGCAGGTGAAATGCAAAGGTTCCTCATGGGAAAAAATAGGACATCAAGAAAACAATACATTTCAGGTGAGGATTGCTTGATAGTGGTTAACAGATGTAACATTTTATGAAAAGCTCCTTGCTGGCATCTTAATAACCTTCATATTAAAAATTACTACTTCTCCAAAAGGAAATTTCTTAGCATAGATTTTTAAAAACCATGAGTAGGAAAATTTCTCTTAAAAATAAACAAAAATTCAACCCCTAGCCTCTTAAAGATTGAGAACCAATTAAATTCAGTTGAACATTTATTTTACTAAGAATTTATAATAACATTATGTATAATGACAGACATAAATGTATAACATGTAATATGCAGAATATAGAAGTATAGAATCATGTCATAGGTATGATATATGAGTGTAACAAAATACAAGAAATAAAATACTATAATTTAATATTGTTATACTAATAGCAGCTAATATTTATGAAGTACTTTCTATGGAGAGGCTGTATTCTAATCATCAAAACAGGCCATGCCTGTATGTTTACACGAGGAAACCAAGACTTAGGACGGCTGTGAATTTGCCCAAGTTTGTGAAGTTAATGAAGGGGGAAGGAGGAATTTTACCAGGGCAATTTGACTCCAGAATAAACAGTCTTAACTGACCCAGTATGTATGAAGGGTGACCAAAATATATGGTAAATGTTTACATTTAAAAAAAAATTGTAGCAAAAAACACAGTGCCGTGAACACATTCATCCTGTCATTCTTGCCACTTTCCAAAGAAGTTCTGGACGCCCTCTTTTGTGTCTTTACAAGATGTGATAAAAAATATAGTAAATGCTTCTGTAAGGGGATGTTCAACATTCAAACTATAGCAAACCCCCAGTAATGACAGTGAGAAGTCATAGATCAAATGGGTCATCTTTTTGGAATTTTTCGTTTCCTTTTCAGAGACCATCACAGCACTAGGGCTGGCGCTCGTGAAACTTTGGAAGACAACCTGAGCAATACAATCCCATGGGGTAAATGACTTCCTTTCTGCTGTGGGTCTCTAACACCCTCAATATCATACAGTGCCCAAGAGTAGAAAGGTTAAACATCTTCCTTGAGCACCCATGTGGCTTACTGACTCTAGAGTTTGGATTGTATTTTCAAGTCCCTTCTTGCAAACTCTCAGAATATATCTAAAAGTAACCACCAAAACTGTCAGCCAGATTTTGAGATCAGGAAATATTCACTGGTTTATGAACTGTGTGCAGTGGTGTGACTGACAGACTCACTGCTCATAGCAGCTCACTGTCCACCCCACACTTCCAGGACTGGCTTTGATAGGACCTTTATGGTGATCTTAGAACGATATAGTCTCATTAACCTTGGCAGGCTGGTGGCTTGTATTGGCCTTCAACCTCTGAGACCAGCCCCATGCTGGCTGTATTCATGGATGTGAAGTTCTCTGGAGCACAAAGCCACCATCCAAGTTCCTTTCTATGACACTCCACCACAGGCAAACACTTGGATTCACCCCAGTGACTGGACCACCGCAGGCACTTGTCTATGTTCTGAGAATTATCCCTCACAGCCTGCAAAATGTCAGAGTTTGCGTACCTCCAAATCCAAAACAAAACATGAGATCTTGTGTATGTGTTACAAATAAAAAAAAAAAAAAAATAAATTCGTACTTCTTATATCTGTGAGCCCCTTATCAGAACGCTTGAAAATCCTCTTTCCCTTTCTCCTCTGCTTGACTGCAGAGTTTTCAAGTCAACAGCCTAAGTAACTCAACGTAAATAAGTTCCTTTTCCCAAGAGATGGGGGTGAGGGGATTCCTTTGCTTCTCCAACAGTGAGGGAGGAAATGAATCTCCTGGGTGTGGGTGTATAGGGTAGTAGTGGTGATGTGTGTGTCCTCTGGCTGTGTTTCTTTAGCTCTAGAAAGAGCAGATCTAGATGGCTGGTCTTCTGACTTTGAATTCATTGCATCTGCTGCAGGTGGAAAGGCAGTCATCTACAGTTGCCAGGCAGGTGAGATAAAAATAATCAGAGCATGTTTGTCTTGCAGTGGCACCTGTGGCTGAAATGGTTACTATTCACCACATTTTCTTTGTGCTCCCTATCTTTCCCAGTGTCCCTCACACTTACGTTAGGGTCAGGTGACTAGCTCTGGCCAATGGCCTGTGAGTGGAAGCTGCTTTTACCAAATCTGGGGCACAATTATTAATAGCCACCATGCTTTATATTTCCTTCCTCTGCTGTGGTGACTTCAGAGATCATACCTTCTATGCAAGAGGGAGATGATCCTTGGTCTGCAATCCACATCACATGAGGTAGAAATAAATCTTTGGAGTTAGGTCACTGAGATTCATGCTGCTAATATTAATGACTCAAATACAGCATCTTAAATTGTACAGTTCAATACAAGACAATTGCTTTATCAAACATGAAGACATCTTCTGCACTGTCCCCCCAAAATATGTTGTGTCCTACTTTTCTTTAAAAAAATTAACAGTGATAATGGCTAGTATTCATCTCTACAATATCCCTTTATTATCCTCAATTTGCAAATGTGGAAACTGAGGCACAGAAAAATGAAGACATTTGTCTGAGAATACATAGCAAGTACACGTAGTGCTCCTAGATTTAGCACATAAAAAGATATGGGGCATAATTACAGTAGAAAATTATTTATCTGCAACTCAAATTTCACCAGTCTTCTATTTTATCTGGTGAACCTATGTAGAAGGGGCTACATTTGTACTCCCAAAATCTGATTCCAGAATCCATAAGCTGAATCATACATATGAAGCTATTTCTCAGACTACTTTTGTTTTATATTTTTATTAAAAATACTTATTGAAAATGGATAAAATAAATATTCTATTTTCTCTCAATTATATTCTTGAAAACAAGCAGGCCTAAATGGAGCCAGCACAATAATAAATGGTCACTGTGTTGGAGCCACATCAGATGGGTAATAGGCAGTGGTGGAGTCTATGGCTAGCTGAACCGTTAAGCATCATATAAAGAGACTGTCACTACTAAGCCATAGTGGATTGCTGCCATGCGGGGATCTAGGCTTCTTCTAAAAGAACTCAGAAATACAGACTTTTATTTAAAGCATTGCTATTCTTAGGTGCTGGTAACTCAATTAAGAAATTATAATCCTGCATGGATCCAAATAGTTTCATCTGTGGCTTACAAAGTTGTGAATTCTGCCTTCTCATGAAGTGTTTCTAAGCTACCGTTGCATTTGTCTTCAGGTTACTGAGAAGTCTCACTTTTTTATTTTTCCTTTTTTTTTTTTGTCTTTTTGAGACAGGTTCTCACTGTTTAGTTTAGGCTGGCCTTGAGTTCACTATGTAGCCCAGGCTGGCTTCGAACTCACAGTGATCCTCCTGCCTCAGCCTCCCTCATGCTAGGATTACTGGTGTGTGAGGAAAAGCTGCTAAGAGAGGGATGGACCTAGCACAAAGTACTTGGGAGCAAGGGGGAGTTTTCAGTCTGGTAGTGTTCGCTGGGAAATATACCATGAAGAAGGCAACACTTAGGAAAAGCACAGCAGGGCAGGGTTTCAGTCAGTAAAAGGAAAGGGAGGAGAGGGGAAGAGGAACAGCGTAAGTGACAGCCTAGACACAAGACGATGTTCTGTTTGGCTGCAGCACAAGGCATTTTACAAGGTGGAGCACTGCCAGGTTGAAAGAGTGAGCCAAGGACCTTAAACGGCAGACAAGAGATGGTTAGATCAAGACGGTACCCTTCCATATCTATCTCAGTGTGCTCGCTAGCATGGTACGAGGTATGATCAAAACATACAGAGAATGTTTAAATGAAAATTTAAAATTATTATAGTAAAAAACTATTCTTAATCCCTCTCCCAATACTTGCTCTCTGTTTTGAACACATCCATCATTTTTGCCACTTTCTGAAGCAGCTCTGGAAGTCCTCTTTTGTGTTTGTGGCTACTTTGTTGTCCTACAGTGATTCAAAATGTTTACAGCCATTTCTGTGAAACGGAAATACTTCAGGTGGCCTCATCTACCTTTGTCACCAGATCTAACACCTTGCAAAGTCGGGCTCTTCCCCAACGTCAAATGAAAGATCATGCTTTGAATTGATTCAGGACATTGAGGCAGCCATGACAGCACAACTGAAGACACTCACAAGAGAGGACTCCCGGAGCTGCTTGTGAAAGTGGTGCAATGATAGGATAAGTGTGCTTGAAGCAAGAGAGAATATTTTGAGGGGATTAATGGCAATATGTCTTTTATAGTAATACATTTTTAAAATTTAAACATTCACTATGTGTTTTGATCAGACTTTATATATTACATAGTCCAAAATCCTTGCATATTTTCTCTGTCCATATGGTCAGCATAGGTAATACTATTCTGGCTCTACTTCTGGGAAAACTGAGTAAAAGAGGTTAACTAGGTCTCTCAAAGTAATGCAAGAAATCATAGAGAGGTATGATTAACACAGAGATGGTCTAGAGGCTCACAAACTCTGTAAATGGTGGGTAGTACAGAGTTCATCTTCACAGGCTGAACCATCTCAATTGCATCCGCTGAACTCTGACATTGCAGGGGAGAGCAGCAATGTCATATGTGAATGAATGGACGTGGCTGTGTGCCAATAAAACTTTATTTACAAAAATTGGCAGTGGGCCAAATTAGCCATGGCTGTAGTTTTTTTTTTTTTTTCATAATGGTGAGAATTTTTTTTTTCATAATGTGTTTGGGTGACTTGGGAACTTGTCTGCTTTGTTTCCTATCGTATTCTCTGTGCCTAGAATTTAGAGCCTGAACCATAACTAGGACCAAATATGTGTCTGTTGATTGAGTAGTCATAGTCCCTGAAACTCAGAGCATGCACCAGCAGCCTGCTTCAGTGCATTTGGCCTGGAAGTCACCCCTCTGCCACCTTCCCTCCCAATCCACATTCAATGTCAAACCCTGCTGATACTGCTCGTAAAATTCCTGCTGCACTTACATGGCCAGCACCATCGTTTCTTGCCTGAACTGCTTTAGCAGTCTCAGGCTCCACACACTTCCACTCTTGTCACCTCTAATTTAGCCTCAACACAGAAGTCTGATCTGAATGGCAGGCCCTCCTTGTTTAAAACTCTTTAATAGAACCCCCCAGCTTATTTTCAATAAAAAACCAAGTAGTTTGAAGAGTTCCTTCATCATCCACAGAGCACTTTATGAATTTGCAGTTTCACCTGTACCATCCCGGTACCCAATGCCACTCCAGTCACTGTGTTCTTTTCTACACAGCATGGGGCTCTTTCCTGCTACAGGGCCTTTGCACAGCCATTTCTTTCTCCACTCTCCCCCTGCATTTGTCTAGTTGATTCTTCTTCCATGTTCAAAGATCAGTTTCCCAACTTCCTCCCTCAGGTCAGATACCTTATCTGCTCTACCATGATACTCTTGCAATAATCTCATTTGTTATATTTTTGATCAAGGAATAAATTACCAATGTTTTGTTTAATGCCTGCTGGTTTTGCTCACCAGTGTGTATCTTGGTACCTAGCAGTGTCTCTCCTGTGGTGGGCACTCAATAAATAACGGCTGAATGAACATATGACACCATAGGATTTCAGTTGTAGAAAGAACTGCAAAGTTATCTAGTTGAACCTTCCACCCCATGCAACATTTTTAACCATTTAAGTGGATTTATAAGGTATGGGGCTTCTCTCTCAGCTCACCAAATAGTGGCCTTATTTTACTTGCTGCGTTCTAATAAAAATTATGATGAAAAAATACTATTCATGATTCCCCAAAGTGTCAAGGCTATGGTAACCGAGGTTATCCCTCCTATAACAGGCGATTCACCACCTCCATCTTCTCCTTTTCAACATTTTCCAGTTTTTCTATTATTATCAGTTATCACTTTTAGAATGAGTAACAATCTCATAGTTACCTTGAATCTATATATTGCCTTTCCTTCAAAATACAACGATGCGGGGCTGGGGATTTAGCTCAGTGGCACAGCGCCTGCCTGGCAAGCGCAAGGTCATGAGTTTGATTCCCGGTACCGGAAAAAAAAACCAAAATACAACGATGCCATTTAAAAGCAGTTGTGTTTATTTAGGAAATTTTTTTAAAATTATAAAACATAAGATTGTATGTACAACTCAAACCTAGTGGCTTGAAAATGTCTGGCTTTTTGTTTATCCTTCAGTAATATGAGAAGTGGAAATTATCTTCCAGCTCATTTTACGGATGGGTTTATAAGCAAAGACCGTGTATATGAATTTTCTGTGGTGATACAGGCAGAAAAGGGGAGGAAGTGGGGATCACATTCAATGCACTTCCAGTTCCCGCAGGCTCTATCACCTTCAACCCCTCAAGACTGTGAGGCTCAAAGAACAGCTCTACATTTCCCTGTGCAGTGTTGCTGAAGGGCAGCAGAGAAATTGACCTTGAATGGAGAACAACCTTTCTTCTGAGAAGCACCAGATAAATTGATTCTTTAGGGAGAAGCTCTGGTACCCCCCTCTCACAGTAGAAATAGAAGCACAGCTCTTACTGATGCTCGTGTCAATCATATATAAGCATTTCTTGGTTTTTGTGGTACTGGGCATTGGACCCAGGCCTTTTTTACTAAGCTGCTTTTTTTTTTTTTTGAGGTGATCTTGATAAGTTCTAAGTTGCCCAAGCTGAACTTGAATTTGTGATCCTCCAGCCTTAGTTTTCCAGCAACTAATGTGACCACACATACTTGTATATGTGATGTGTACATCAAAAGGAGAGGAGGGAGGAAGAAAAGAAGGGAGGAAGAGGAGGAGAAGGAGAAGAAGAGGAAGGAGAAGAGAGGTAGTGATGCTGATAAATGGCACAAACATTTTCCTGGAAAGAGTCAAAAATAAAACAAAAAGTGTGTTAATAGAATTTATACTTGGGGAAAGGAGGCAGGGTGTCATGTGGGCCATTTAGACCCTTGCTGTTTCCTTTTGTGGTCAACTATATATAAAAGGAAAATGTTGTTGTTAAATTTAAATTCAGATATTAACATTACCTTCAATGAACGAAAGCACAAATAGAATACTCTGCCGTGGTGATCTATTCTTTCTGTAATCTTTTTCTCCTTATGCACTAAACTAGGGCCAGACTCCGAAGTGTAAGTTTGGCTGTCCTGCAACCTTATTTGAGTTGCTGAGAAGCCAAGACAGCCTCTGAGAGTGTAAGAGAAACTTGTTGGTTAGCATAAGTGTGACTATTGTGAACTGTGCAATTTCCCCCACTGGAGATGCAGTTAGCTCTAGCTAAACACACCAGCGCCACCTATTGGAAAAATGCATGTTCAAATAAAAATAAAGTTGTAGGCTTAAAGTCTGCAGTCTTGGAAAATACGTCTCTGGATGGCAATTTCCCTTGCCAAAGAAAAACAAAGTTAAGCCAGTTTACTGAAGGAAATTTAGGTGATTTCTAGGTATTTGGCTTTGAGGGGAAAAAGAAGTTTTCATTTTTCAACTTGATAGCAAAGAAAATATTAAGTAATAATGAAATAGTAGACCAATAAATACCACCATTCAGGAAACGCATGGCTGTACGGCCACCCCTGATGGAGGCTGAGTTTCCTGCAGTGTAAACACGAGGGATCCTTCTCGTGAGCCAGGGGCCGTCTCCGTGCCTCTGCTGTAGAGACACCCGGAAACCTGGAGAAGAGACAGGTCGTACACAGGAGACCTCACTGACCTCTCTACAGAGGGGAAAAGGCTTTCTTTCCTCCCACTGCCTCCTATTAATCAAGCATACAACTTGTTTAGAAAGTGAAAAGGGTCCCTCTTGTCCCTCTCCTTCCCACCAAAGTACTTTCAGAAGTATAGTATGAAACTTGTACAAACCAGTGTGCTTGTGTGTGTGTGTGTGTGTGCGCACACATGTATGAATGGTTCAAAACAAGGCAAGCAACTAATGTGACCACACATACTTTTATATGTGATGTGTACATCAAAAGGAGAGGAGGGAGGAAGAAAAGAAGGGAGGAAGAGGAGGAGAAGGAGAAGAAGAGGAAGGAGAAGAGAGGTAGTAATGCTGATAAATGGCACAAACATTTTCCTGGAAAGAGTCAAAAATAAAACAAAAAGTGTGTTAATAGAATTTATACTTGGGGAAAGGAGGCAGAGAGGGAGGGTTTTATCTTCCCTTAATTTGTCTGTACCTTATAATTTTTCTGATCCTATCTGCTTATGTTATTTTTATTAGCTAGTGGGGGAAGTGGCAAGACAACACTAAGCCCTGCTGGGAGCAGACAGACAGACAGACACTGCCCCAGAGGTGGGCAAGGCCTAGGCAGTGTGGAGGAGGCTTGGGAGGGGGCGTTGACACTGCCTTTTGATCCGGGAGCTGGTCCCAGTGCCAAAGGGGCACTAACCTTGTGAAAACCGCTCATGCTGCGTGCTTCTGATGTACACTTTCCCACACACGTGCTAAGCTAGAGAAAAAGTTCTAAGAATGATGCCAAGAGGACTTCTTGGGCAGTGAGACTATAGACCATTTGTTTTCTGTTTCTCTGTATTAAGTTATAAATGTTATAAAAATAAATGCAGATAAAGTAAACTGAATTTTGGTATTTTTTCCAAGTGTAGGCTTCAGTTCCATCCATTTACACATAGCTGTAATCAGTAGGGTTAGAAGAGCTAAACCACATCTGAGCTGGCAGTTGCCTTTGTAGCAGCATCTCTCCTCTGGGAGCTTGGGGTGCAGGTTTGCTAGTTAGCCTGGCCCCAGCAGCACCCAGTGTTGTACCCCAAGGCTTCAGTGACCATTGGAAGAGCACCTTGTTTGTCAGTGGAGACTGTGCAGCTGTCCCAGAGACTCCACTCTGACTCAGGCAGACTCTCTCTCCTCTCCCTGGTCAGGATCCTCCTCCACTTCCTGTCTGCAGGACTCTGCCTGTTCAGGTTACCTGTTCACCCCTGAACATTTGATGGGCTGGCAGATATCTTGGCAGATACATTTCCAAAGGACTGTGCTGCCTTACCCTTTCTGTGGAAGAGCCACAGGATCCCCTGCTGCTGGTGAACACGTGTGCTATCCTTCCATCAGCTCTTGATAAGGTCAGGGAACCCTGGAGGACTCGGGTAGGGGTACGAGGTAACCATGTGCTGGACCACATCACTGTACAGTGGCTTTTGCAGTAACAAAATTATCAACTGTGCTACACTCACAGGCCAGCACTGTCATCTTGTGCTACTCAGATGGCAGGTAAAGTTTGTGTGAAAGCAGAAAAGTCTTTTTTTGTCCCCCAAAGACAGGAATATTAGGAACTAAGTTCTTTGCTTTTGTAATTTTGTAAATTTTTGGTATCCTTCCTATTTAGTATCCTTCCTTCCCCTTCCCCTTCTCTTCTCCTTCCCCCCTCCCCTCCCCTCCCCTTCCCTTCTCTTCTTTTCCCGCTCCTTCCTTCCTTCCTTTCTTCCTTCCTTCCTTTTTTCTTCCCTTCCTTTCTTTCCTTTCTCCCTTCCTTCCCTCCCTCCCTCCCTATTTTCTTCCTTCCTTTTTTTCTTGTGGTACTAGGTACTCAACCCAGGGCCTTCATACTAAACTATATCCCCATCCTTTTCTATGTTTTATTTTGAGACAGGATCTTGCTAAATCACTAAGGCTAGGTTTGAAATTTTGATCTTCCTGCCTCTGATGCCCAGGATTTCTCTCTCTTTTTTTTTTTTAACTAATAGTTACATTCTCATATGTGTTCTCTTAATGTCAGTGGGCATTCCATAGTGGGTTAATGATGCATATAGTTAAAAATCAAGGCAGAAAAAGAAATCTAGAATTTAAAAAGAATTGTGGTCTAGTTCATGGCATGATCTTCTAATTTTCACTAGAAAACAAGGAAAAATTGACTTTATTTCAATATAAAAGGAGAAACAATAATGCCTGTACCATAGTAACTATAGCAGCTGTCATTTACTGATATCTACAATGTATCATGTGTCAGAGTTCCACCTTACTATGTGTTAATTTGATCAACTTTATCACATGTCTCTTTTACTACACTAGAGGAGATAATTCCTGAGACATTTAATAACCCACCCAACATCACACAGTAAGTATATGTGTGTCATGTGTGAGTAGTGGAGGTGGGTGTGCCCTCGGGTCTCTCTTAGCTTTCATCTCTTGAATGTTGTGCTGATATATTACTATGGTCCTTGTCACTCTTGTTTGTTTGAGACAAGGTCTCGCTTTGTAGCCCAGGCTGGACTTGAACTCATTATGGATCCCACAATGGTCTCAAACTAGTGATGACCCTCCTGCTTCAGCCTCCCAAGTGCTGGGATTATAGGTGTGTGCCGCCATGCCCAGCTGGCCCTTGTCACTCTTGAAGAAATTATAGCCAATGATTTAATGCTAACAACTGACTTACAAGGTATGAATTCCTGGGAAACACAGGAACCAACCATGTCACAGCCAACCCTAGGAAGTCAACAGCTCAGGAGATCAATCTTTTTACCTCCAATTCAAGGAGTCAGGTGAATCTTTTTGATAGGTGAATCATTCTAGATTCTCATGGGCACAAATAGTCTGAAGAATGTGCTTTTTGTAGGGAAGATAGTGGATAATTCCATTATAAATCTTCTGGCTCAGACTGGAAGAGGTGGTTCAACTATGTCAGTGATACTCAGGAAACCACGTGGTGAAAGAACTCCTTTTTTAGGGGGGCTTAGGAGTCGGTGATGATGGTGCAACCTGCCTGATTCACTCCTTAAATATCAAATCTGAAAGTATACATACAGCTGGGCATGCTGGCGTATGCCTATAATCCTAGCACTCTGGGAGGCTGGGGCAGGAGGATTACAAGTTTGAATGCAGCCTGAGTAACTTAGCAACTTAGCAGACCCTGTCTCAAAAATAAAAACTGAAAAGGGCTAGGCATGTAGCTCAGAGTAAAGGCCCTGGATTCAATGCCCAATGTCCCCAAACAAAAACCAAAGCAAAAGCAAAATTACTGTAGGAAACCGGGCTGTCACTACCTAGGCATGGGCGAAGAAGCTGAGAGGCTTGCTAGGGCCAGGAGTCATCCCACTATCCCTGCGAAAAATATGGCAGAGAGAGGTAATTCTGGACTTCTTTTTTGCGAGCTAAAATATCTCCAACATCTCTTTATTAATTCTGAACTGAGTCATCCTGTTATTTCTGCTATAAGGCATCCCAAGTAAAATTTCATTCAAGGGAACGGACCCACATCCACCTCCCAGTGCTCCAGGAGGCTGAAGCAGAAAGATCCTAAGTCCAAGAGCAGCCTGGGCAACACAGTGACTTAGCAAGACGTTCTCAAAGTAAAACAATAAAAACAGTAAGGAGATAGCTCAGTGGGAAGGCCCTGGGCTCAATCTCCAGTTCCACAAAAAGTAAATTAATAAACAAACACCCTGGTGAAATTATCTATCTTTTCCAACAGTCTAAATCTATGCATACACAAGAGACACATATCTAAAGTGCACAGAAGTGTACTAACATAGAAGTGGTATATTTTTAGGTTGGTTGTCATTTTTGATAGAGGCTGGCAGCAATGAAAAGGAGAAATGAGCGAGCAAATACTCACTGCCCTTAATCAATTCTCGGGCAATGGACTTGTGTGTGTACACATCTTACAGTGGTTCAGTCCGTGCTTGGCTTGCCATCCTGCCACAGCACGAACTTTGAGGTCAAATGGTAATTTGGTTCCAGAAGTCGCCGTAGGAATACTGTTGCCCACAGGAAGATGATGGTTTTGAACAGCAGATTCCCCAAATGCGAGAGGTCAGGGGAGGTGGACTTTACAAAGTTTACATAACAAAGAACAATTCTGTTAACTAAAATGATTAATTCCCGTCAGTACACTTCAAACAGAAGTGTTACAAAACATTATTGTCTGAGTCCACATTGCAGAGGAAGGGTTTTTCACTAGTTCCATTTCCAATAACTCTCAGCACAAAGCCAGAGCTTTTTTTTCATTCCTTGAGGGTGTGGTAGCAAGCAGACATTAATTTCCAGAGGAATCTATGAATGGGCACTGAGGAGGCTGTGTCCTAAGTGTGAGATATGTCTCACTTTTGTTGTGGCAGGAAAAAGACAACAGCCGCTCTGAGACACGGGGCCTTCCAGAGATCTGGGATTGATGAAAACTGCCCCAGCAGGACAAAGGCTGGATTGTCCTTCCCTTCAGAGACAATGGGGTATTTAGAAGGCTCATAGCATCAAAATTCCACCTCAGTCCTTTAAGACATTTCCAAGTTTTATGTCTCACTGCTGACAGTAAGCATAGAAGAAGCCTGTTCTATGAATTTTCTTACAAGGAAGTAGGCAACTTTATTTTGCCTACAAGTACAGTCATTTCTGAAAGTCCTCATAGTTTAATGATCCAATTTTCTGGTTCTTAGAGAGCAGCAGCAGGAATATGAACGAAGCGCTGAGCTCCGAAATCCAAAGGTGTGGGTCTGGGCACCAGTGCTGCCAGTTCTCTAGATGACCTTAAACCCCACATCAACAATTTCCTCATTTGTAAAGAATAACTGGCCCACAAAGCCTGTTTCTCAGGGTTGCGGAGAAAGTCAAAAGCACTCATCTGTTCTGGTTTATTAAAAGTAGTTTCAGAAACGATCATTATCACTAATATTCCTATATTAAAAATTACACTCCCTTAGAAGATCTTGAGGTGGATTTCAATAGACAAATTAGGATCTTTTTCCTTTTTTAATCCCCTTTTGGGGCTACTAAACCTTTTTAGCTTCCTGATTAGTTAAATTAGCTGCTCCAAAGTGCCTACAAAAATAGAAATAACAGCAGATCTTAAGGTAGAGAAGACCTGTGTCCTTTAACTGGAACCTAAATTATCCTCATTTTCCAAAGTTTGTACATCACATGCTGATATGCTGTCTTTTGTCATCTTCACTGGCCAGTTTAGTTAAAAATTGCATTGCAAGATTAGTATGATTTTCTATAAAAAATGACCTGTCAGGCTTAGCAATAATGACCTACACCTTCAGTTGCAAGAGTAAAATTGTAAATTGAGATAAAATGTCACATTGTCATGGAACAGCTATACAGTTTTCTTTAGATGTCAGAATTCATGTGGATAGTTACAAGATCAAACTGTGCATGACATTTGGGTACGTTTTCCACGTATGTCTTATTCCACTTACACAGCTCTGCTGCAGAGAGAATAACAGTTATTTACGAATTCTCTATGATTGTTTTGCTTGTCTCCTTCACGCTCTATGCCAAGCCATCTTTAAGAACCAAGTGGAAACATCACACCAAACCCAAAACTTAGTTTTGGTAGAAATGTACCATCCAGGGGCTGGGGATTTAGCTCAGTGGCAAAAGCGCCTGCCTGGCAAGCGCAAGGTCGTGAGTTCGGTTCCCGGTACCAGAGAAAACCACCCCCCCCCCCAAAAAAGAAATGTACCATCCTTACATTGACTTTAAGTGGGAAACAGTATCCTACTTAGGATTTCTAGAGTGGATTACACCAGCTGCCTGTTAGAAGGTAAACCAATGGTTTGATGCCCTTGCTCTAGCAGAAATGATCTTGGGAAGTCACCTGGGTCAGCACTGGGGAAGAAAATGACCTTTATGCCTCCAAAGACCGATGAATCCTCCCGTTCTGCTGGCGTCTGAGGCAGACACTTAGGAGCTAATTAGCACACACCAATATTCAGGAAAGAGAATGCAAGAGAACATTATATTGAGCTGATTCCAGATCCCAGGTGGAGCTTTGGGAATGAGAAGTTGGTTAGGATTCTAAAAGGTAGATGTTTGGCCTCAGGAACTGAAGGTCACTTGGCAAGTCTCCAACCTGGGGAAGAGCTGAGCATGAGGACGGTGGAAGCTGTGCTGTGAATGATCAGCTCTATGACATGCTGTGTGGCATCCAGGCTATTTGACCCACCTGATACTGCCCTCGGAGGTTTCACTCACTAGATCAGTGCTCTCCCCCAGAATCTCTGTTCTGTCCTGTAACTCTCAGACAGGAAGTGGGGATGCCTGACGACACACAATCTGGGGATGGCTTCAGGCTCTTCCCAAACTGAGGAGTGAGTGGTGACATTCCACTTACACATCGTTCCAAATATTGCAATATGGCCTTCTCTAACACTGAGAGTTTTTGAGACAACCCTCACATGGGCTGCTTTAAATTCACACACCTTTGAAATTTTTACCTAAATTGCCCCCATCTTGCAAATACCTTTCACTGGCCACCTCTCTTGTTGTGGGGAGTGGAGATAAAATGACATAGCCTGATTAATTATGCATCATTTCTACAGCAGGCGTCGAGTCAGCTGAAGCTTGACATATGTTTTTGCTAAACCGCACTATAAACTTGCCAAAGTTCTTTGTTTCTCTTAATATAGTCTTATTTACTAATGCACTTGAAGTGGTTCTTGGGAGTATTTTAAAGACAACAGCTCAGAGCTATGTAGAAGGCATCTATTTCATGTTTATTTAACAACAGCATCAGCTTCTTTTAAAAAGAGGAATTAATTATCAATTCATGAATCAAATTTCTCCAAGTTCTCTTTCTGCTCACCCTTCAGCTACCTCTTTTGCAATTCACAAAAGTTGCTCTCAGCAACACCAAGACCTTCACAGATGAAAGGTAAAGCGTGTTTGGTCTATGACCTTGATTCCAACATGTTTTGATGTGATAATATGGATTTACCTTGACTGACATTCGTTTGACCATTGCCATGGGGGCACTTTCAAATCAGAAGAAAATCATTTACGTGGAAGGAAACATTCCAGGTGTTTAAATCAACACTAGTCAGGGAACTCAGCCTAAACCTGTCCTTTTTGAAAATCAACTTGGCACAAGTTCCACGTAACAAACATATAGGACTGGAGCTGCTAAATGTACTATGTGTTTATTTAAATCAAGGCAAAATCATTTAAATCAAGGCAAAATCATTACTAAGCACCTACTACGTGTAGGACAAGTCTAAGCACTTAGATAAATATTATTTTTATTCTACATACAGAAATATTAACAAGTCCCAATCAGTATTTGTTTTCCATTCATTAAACACCAAATGTCCTTTCTGAACGCCGTGTAATCACACTTATGTGTTTGCCCTTTTCCAAGATTTACAAAAACATTTCAGACATAGGCTATCAGAGAAGGAGGACTGTACAAATGTCTCCTTCTGATAACAGGACTCAGTGGCGACATCAGCAGCTCCAAGTTCTGGGTAAGTTTCCACTGCCACCCTCTTCCCCTATGACTGCAGGAGCTTGGAGTAGCTCCAAAGATGAAGACCAAGGTGACTGTCTTGCCCTTCTAATGCTAGGCAGTCCTGCAGGGTCTCTGGGCAAGGCCATGCCATCAGCAGCTTCATGATACCCTCCACTGTCTTCTAGGCCAGTGCCTTCACTATTACAGACAAGGAAACAGGCCCTGAGACAAGTGATCTGCGCAAGGTCACGTTGCGAATGTGTCACTGTGCCAGCTTTGGAGCCTTGGTTCTGGAATTCTCGTCTGCATGTTCTTTTTCTTTCTGCTAATTCAAATAATTTTTACCTTCCTGATTTCTGGATGAACTATGTCCCTTCACACCCCTAAGCTTTTGCAAATACACTGTTTACTCTGTGTGCAATTCCATCATTGCCTTCTCTCTCCTTTGGTCCTTCTTTGGCAAGTAATTGATTTGCTTTTAAGCTTGTGATTAAAGCATCACTTCTTTAGGATGCCCTTCCTGGTGCTGTGAGACTGAGTTAGGTGCCCTTCCAGAAAGTTCTCCAGTCGTTCTCTACTGAGGCCAACTCAAGCATCCTTTACCCTATGCTGTAATCGTTAACATCTCCAGGACAGCACAGGCCAGGGGCTGCCAGGAACCTCTATAATGCTATAGTTGCGTCCCTAGTGTTTAGCACAACAGTGGGACTCACTAGGTGAATTAATGAAGAGATGAAGACACAAGCAAGAGTTCTAGCCTATCAGAGTGAGAGCTGAAGGTGTTGCGTTAGTGATGGGTGAGGATCCAATTTACACATTAGGAGAACCAAGAGAAAAGAAGATGAGGGCCTTGCCCCGTGATTATTCTCCTTCACATTTTAGGATGGCCACTCTTCAAATGCAAATGATCTCAGATTTCTACAAAGGCTTGCCATAAAGCCCTGAATAATTTAGTGAGTTATTTAGTAAAAGCAGCATGCTGAATAAACCTGTCTTTGAAGTACCCAACCTGAGCTATTTGCAGTTACAACAGAAAACAGAAAAAGACAGGTACACTGAGTACTTACGGGCCTTCAGAGGAAAGCTGGAAGCCACTGCCCCTGCCCTAGAACAACAGGAGTACGTATGTGGAAGATGTCCACATGTTTCAGGAGTCTCTAGTCCTAGAACAAGCGGGCAAAGAAGGGAGTGGGTATGGGTATGGTTTTGATAAGTCAGCTGCTGAGATGCTCTGGAGTCAGGAGACACTAGATGTGGTCATGGTTGAGTTGTTACCCAATTCACTCTCTCAGCGAGTGCTCATCAGGTGCCCACTGTGTGCCAGCTATGGATTACAGTTTGGTTCTAGGCACCAGGATGTGTGGACAAACCCAGAGATGCCATGCAGTGTGAGTGGGTGATGGAAGGAATGCTGTCTTGTGCTGTGACTGTGACTGGTGATTCTGTGCAGAATTTCAGAACTCAGTCAGCACAGAACTGCAAATATGGGGCCTTGGAAAGTATCGCCTGGGCAAACACATGTGAGGTGTGATTGAAATATGTGGAGAATATTTAGATTAAAAACATTCATCATGGTAAAAGACACATTGCCATTGATTCCTCTCCAAGTACTCCCCCTTCCTTTGAACACGTGTCCCATCATTCTTGCAACTTTCTGAAGCAGTTCTGGAAGTCCTCTTCTGTGAGTGTCTTTGCAAGCTGTTATCAAAAGTAGGGAGAGGGGCTGGGGATTTAGCTCAGCGGCAAAGCACCTGCCTGGTAAGCGCAAGGTCATGAGTTCGGTTCCCGGTACTGGAAAAAAACCAAAAACAAACAAACAAACAAAAGTAGAGAGAATGGTTCTGCTGAGTGCCACTGAACAGAAAGGCAGACTTGTGAAGACATTACAGTGTGTCCTCCTTCACCTTATTTACTGGCTGTGGCACCGTACAACTTCTGGTTCTTCCTCAAAATCAAAAGACCTTGAAAGGCAAAGTTTTGAACTCAATGAGGACATTGTAGCAGCCAGGACAGTGCAACTAAAGACTTTCATGAAAGAGGGCTTCTCGAACCACTTCAGAAAGTGGCAAGAGTGATGGGATACGTGCGTTTGGAGACAGGGGAAGTATTCTGAGGGAGATCCGTGGCAATGTGTCTTTTAGCACAATGAAACATTCTCTGTAGTTTTTGATCACTCCTCAGGTGATAGAGAACACATCAGAGAGAAAGTTCTGATTGATGGGGAAGGTGAGACGACATCTTCTGGGAAGGGAGACTGGGGAATCAACTTTGCTGGGAATCCTTAAAGGAGCTATAGAAACCAGCTGGGAACCACAGGACCTATATCTTGTCCCGCTTCTACCAGGCTGTGTTGCGGACCTGCTTTCTGGCCAAAGGAATGGGGCTGCTCTTCGGTTCCTGCCACTCAGGACCAGGATGACCTGAATTTAACAGAAAAGGTGAAGAGTAAAATTTCTGTCCGTATGACAGAATTTATCTAAGTGACAGGTACAGAAAGTAAATCTAACTCCATAGTGCTGACTCAGCAGATACATTCAGGATCGCTTATTGACCTCAAAGGGTGCTTACTCTGAGGAGCTGCTCACTTATATCAAGAAGTGATATAAGTGATTTGAAACAAGGGAGGACAGGAACCTGGGGACAAATAAGCTTGAAAAATGCTTTGTGGATCAAAGTTTCTTCGCCAAGTTTCTTTACTGTAGTGCTGGCTCCTCCGAGTCTGATGTGAATGTGCATTCTGAAGCCTGGGGTGGGAGCGGGAGAGTCTGGAAGCCCTCGCAGACATACTTGGGAAATGGATCCCTCCTTTAGAGGGGCCCACCTGGGGCCAGCATCCTTGGAAATGCTTTGGCAAACATTAGCTTAAGATGATTCTGTAATCGGGCTTCAGCTCTCATTCAGCACGAGGGAGATGTTTGGCTTTTTTCTTTCTACCAAGATGACTTGTGTTTTCACTTGAAGACACTGATTTTTTTCGCCTTTATTATTTTTGAAATGCCCATGCTACCCATTATAGAAAATATCTTAAGTCAAGCAAAATAAGAGAACAATCAAAAACATTACTACCCCTAGTCCTCTGTATTTCAAAAATATAAATTATTATTAGGCTTAGTAAAGGTCATTAAAACACTTCTTACCTTTGGGTAATGTAGTTTTTTGTCCTTATAAAAATAGTTACCATTTGCATTGCAAGGATATTTATTTATTTATTTATTTATTTATTTATTTATTTATTTATTTATTTATTGTCTTTTTGAGACAGGGTCTCACTATGCAGTTCAGGACGGCCCTGAACTCACTTATGTAGCCCAGGCTGGCCTCGAACTTGCAGTGATCCTCCTGCCTCAGCCTTTCAAGTGCTGGGATTATAGGCATGCACCACTACATCCAGTAAGAATTTTAAAAAATGTTACCTAGATATAAACATTTCCATAAATGTCACTTATATTGATATCAATCAATCTATCTATGTATTTATCTGGTGTATTTATATAGTCCATCAGATAAAACTACCATGATAATTGAAAAATAAATGAATGCTTAAATTTTAAAAAACAGAAGTAAAAGATACATGGCCAAGAATCATTGGATGCGTGTGTTTCAAATGAAGCATTATATTTTGAGGGGTATTAATGGCAATGTGTGTTTTACTGTAATAAATTTTTTAACTTAAGAATCTGTTATATTTTTTAATCACCCCCTCAGAGAGACTTGAAAATGTTAAATAGACAAAAACACAAAGGAGAAATACAGTAAAAATCAATGTATTTAAAACACGTACCATGATAGTTAACCTGTAATTGCTAATTTGCCATTAAAGATCTGGTAAGACCGAAGCGATTGCAAAGCCATCCGGAGGGCTGGGTGAAGTCACTTCATGGGCCCCAGCCCCAGAGTTCCCGCATCCGTGGGTGTGGGGCCCTGCATTTGAAGGTCTCTCCCTCCCTAATTTAGATGTACGGCCCATATTTTGTGAGAAGCGAGGTTGGAAGCTAAAAGCACTATTAGGTTATGGGAAACCTCTGACTAGAGCTTTAGATTGGATGCCCGTTTAAAGTAGCCAATAGAATTCTTAATTTAAAAACTGTCTTACTATAATCTAACACTTCCTGGCAGCTTGGGTTTCATGACGGGCTCTACGGGGTAAGGGCATGTCGTGGGTGAGAGAGTCTGCCTCTGTCTTTCTTTATTATTGCCCTTTGCTGACAGAAGATATGGTCTCCTGTCCCTAGTTTATCTGCTTGGGGAGGAAAGAGATTGCATCATATTTGCAATTGCAGAAATATTTTGCTTCTGCTTCATGTGTTGAGTTTTATTATACCTAATGTTAAGAAGCATTTTCGTCTCTAAACACAATTAATGGGCCCGATTAGATGACCTTTCTAGCTGATTAGATAGGTTTTCATCTCAGCCTTTACGGGGCAGCAAGAACACATGAGGGACTCAACCTTTACAATGTCATCTAGAAAAAGGGTTTCCGGGCAGCCCCAGGCCCTGCTGCAGCCCCGAGGAAGAGAACAAAGGGTCGGGACTTTCCTGACTATCAGTAACTGCTACCCTTATGCACAATAGCAGGGGCAGGGAAGTCCCTTTTCTCCTGAACACCATGGTTCTTGCTGCCCTGTGCAACAGTACTGCTGCCCCGCCAAGGCCCACAAAAGAGAGACTTGTGTGAACTCGAAGATTATTCACCACCTAAATCCAAGTTCCCTTTACATTACCAAAAAATTCTAACAGCAGGCGTGGTGGCACACACCTGTAATCCCAGCACTCAGGAGGCTGAGGCAGGAGGATCACTGTAAGTTCGAGACTAGCCTGGGCTACAAAGTGACTTTAAGGCCAACTTGAACTGCACAGCGAGACCCTGTCTTAAAAAAACAAAACAAAACAAAAAAATTCTAACAGCAATACAATTGCCTTCCTCATCACCTAAGCTGGAGTTCTTACAGTTTTGAGGGGCCTCAGACTCCATTATACTGCTGTGTGTGTGATCCACTTAGCATGTTTTCACATTTGTCTATTTGAACAATGGGAGGAGAAGTGCACACCGTGTCTTCTGAGGCTGATGCTGTTTTCCTGGTATTTGTTATGAAGGATAAACCCAAATGAATCCTCAGAATAGCCAGTTCTCTGGATGAGGAAACTGAAGCACAGAAAAGTGAATAAGTTGTCTAAGCCATACCGATTTTATATACTAGAAGTGAATTCAGACTCAGGAAGTCAGACTTCTGAGTCTGTTGTCTTAACTGCTATTCTATAATATTATAATAATATTAATATTTTTGTAGTTCTGCTGATTGAATCCAGGGCCTTTGCATATCTTAGTCAGGATGTATGTAGCCAGGGCAACATCCTTAGCCTTGTCTAGTTTTTATTTATAGACAGGGTCTTGCTAAGTAGCTAAGTGTCCCACACTGGGCTCAAACTTTCAGTCCTCTTGCCTCAGCCTCCCAGAGCCCTGGGATTAGACTACTACACCTGTATATATCCTCCTTACAATATTAATTTTATTACTATATTATGGTTCATAGGTGTCCAGAGAGATTGGATGGCTAAAACCATAAAAATCAAGTTTGATAGTAACAAGGAAGAATTCAGCAGAGTTATCCACAAATGAATGTCCTTTACTTTCGGCTTGTGTACCAGCTATTCCTCCTTTAATTTAAGCCTCGTTAGAGCACTAACAAGGTTCTGAAGAGAAAGTGATGCAGGAGACGCCGAATGACAGCAAGTTCAGAGGAACAGAACAGGGAGGGACCCAGTGCCCTCTGCCATGTGTTGGGTATTCACTGTCTGAGTACCTCCCTTCCATTTCACTCAGAACATCTTGTATACGCCACCTCCTTTCATCTCAAAAAACCCATTTCACAGATGAAGAAACTAAAGCTTAGGACCAGCTGATGTAAGGTGCTCAAGCCACATAACTAAAAAGTGGTGGAATCTGAATCTGCCCAGGGAGAGTATATATTTCCAACAAGGTGAACTAGTTCTTTCTAACTCTCCTGTTCAGAGCCCCAATTTGTATTTAAGACACCGTCGACAGCCTGCTGCTTGCTTCCGTGTAGGAGTCATTCGTGCTGGTCACCAAATACCCTCTGTTTTCCACCACCTGGGCCCAGGGAGAGAGTGCCCCAGTCTCCTCCCTCCAGCCACTCCCAAGACTATGGGTCTGGCCCTGGGTGGTGAGCAGAGGTTCTGTGGAGCACTTCTCGATGTGCCGAAGCTCGCTTTCCCTGGGTGGCACTTCAGAAGAGAGGGATGCGTTGGACAGGGCCCTAGAGGAGACAAGGCCAGAGAGGAGCCTCCCTCTGCCTCACTCAGGTGGACTGGTGCTGACAGAGCCCAGCGTGCTTGATTCTGCCATCACGGTATCTCAGGGTACACCTCGTAACACTTCCTTCAGCTTCCCTCAGCGTGGGGAAGAAGTGCAGCATGATACAAACCCAGGAGCCGGACGTGGGTACGGTACTGTTGACTCCAATGTGAAGCAGTTTTCCCTTTATTTCCAACCAATGACTCATGTGCATTCAGTGTGATTAAAAGAATATGGTTAATGTCTAAATTTTTAAAGTTGTTACATTAAAAGACACATTGTTATTCATCGTCCTCAAACACCCTCCTTGCTTCTGACGCTGTTATTTCATTCTTCTGGTCACTTTCTGAAGCAGCTCTGGAAGTCCTTTTTTGTGAATGACTTTACGAGGTGTGATCAAAAATATGGTGCGTGCTGCTGCTAAGGGCCATCCAACAGAAAGGCAGGCATAACGCATGCTTTGTTCTCACTCACCTACTCCCTGAATTTGGTGCCATGTGACTTCTGGGTTTTCCCAAGTCAAAATGACCATGAAATGTAAGTGTTTTGAATTGATTGAGGATGTTAAGGCAGCCTGGACAATGCAACTGAACATTCATAAAGGAGAACTTCCAGAACTGCTTCAAAATTGCCAAGAACAGTGGGGTAAGTGTGTTCAAAGGGAGGGCGAGTTTTTGAGGGGGATTAATGGCAAGGTCTTTTACTGTAACACATTTTTAAAATTTAAACATTCACTGTAGTTTTTGATCATACCATATATATATATATGATTTATATACTTAATATATTTAATAATAATGTGAAAAGAAAGAATTTAGGAGCATAGAAGAGTTATTATGTAGAAGGTGGAAAATACCCCAGTGTCAAGGCCAACACTCTGCACATGGAATGAATGGACATACTGGTTAGGGACTCTGCTCTGTCCCCGCATCCACCACATGGACAAAATACTTTGCAGCATGACCAGTATGGGAAGCTTTGCGCTTTCCCGCCGTTCCCCTTTTCCTTCTGCAATGCTATCATTTGTATGGCAATTCTTCAAGTGATCAATCTACTTTGGAAATTACTTTTTTTCCCCAAACTGTTATATCAGATGATTTTGATCAAGACTGAAGCAGTAACCTCACACAACCACTTTGCAGATACTGTCATGCAATGTTTAGGTCTGAACAAGCAGAAAAAATCGGGTGAAAATCTGACACCAGACCTAAATTTCCATTGACTAGCTCCACTGTGTGGATTCTTTTTCCACTGTTTTATACAACCTTTTAACTCAAAACTGTGATTGCAGTAATTGAAGATTCTCAGTGAGTTGTAAGAAATAACACAGACAGACTGATTCCAGGTACCTTTTACCCAATGTCCCCCGTGTTAACATTTTGTGAAACACTAGTACACAATATCACAACCAGCAAGTTGACATAGGTACAATCTGCCTATCCTGTTCAGATCTTTCCAGGTTTACTTGGCTTCATTTGTCTCCAAGTATGCATTAAGTTTACACAATTTAATCCCATGTATGTGTTCACGTCCTCAGCACCCGGGCCGGACAGAGAACTTTCCCAACGACCCTGGGTGGTGTCCTTCGGCATCCACATCTGACTCTGTCCTACTGCAGTTCTCAGTCATTCCAGCAACACTAAATCTGGGCTGAATTTCTAAAAGTTTTGTCATTTCAGAAATGTTATATAAGGGAAGCCATCAAGGTGTCATGTTTTAGCGATGTTTTTCTTCACTTAGTGTAACTTCCTAGCGACTCCTCTAAGTTGTTGCTGTATCCACAGTTTATTCCTTTTTATTGCCAATTAGTATTCCCTGGTATGTATGCACTGCGTTTTATGTAACCATCCACCTGTTGAAGGACACCTGTGAGAGGCTATTACGAAACAGCTGTGAACAATTATGTATAGGTTTTTGTGTGAATCTAAGTTTTATTTCTCTGGGATAAATGCCCAAGAATGTGATGGCTGGGATAATGGGAACTGCATGTTTAGTTATACAAGAAATTACCACACTGCTTCCCAGAGAAGGAATACTATTTTTTACTTAGCTATCCACAATGGAGGAGTGACCCAGTTTCCCCTCATGCTCCTCAGCATTTGGTGTTATGGCTGTTTTTACTTTTGCCATTCTGACAATGTCATTCTGATTTTAATTTTCATTTTCCTAATGGCTGATGATGATGAACATGTTTTCATACGCTGCCTTCATGGCTTCTTTCATGAAATGTGTATTTTTGTCTTTTATTCATTTTCTCATTGGGGTTTTTTATTATTGAGTTTTCACTGAGCTCCATGTATTCTCAGGATTAGCACTCTGTTTCCCAGTGAAGCTTGTCTTTTCACCCATTTTATACTGGCTTTGCAGAGCAAAAGATTGCCTTGTAATTTAAAGGTGACTTTCTAAGGAATTCAAGTAGCTCATGGTTTCTCGTAGTAATTTCACATTTATTTAAAATGTTCTTTGTTTTTTTAAAACTACAGGATAAAGAGTTTTTTCTTCAATCATGTGAGATTATTGAGGGAATAGTTTCAGAAAAGGACGAGAAATTACATGGAAGAATTAAACAGCGTCTCTCATCTCTAACAGAGCAAACAATGAAGATTCTTCGAACGCTGAAAAAGAAAAAACGAACAGGATTTCAGAAGAGGAAACACGGTCTGAGACTGGGAGTTGTTGGTCGATGTAGTCTTCAGAAAGGGTGGAAAACGTATTACAGGGATAACACAAGTTCAAACCGAGCGCATGAGGAGAGAGGAAGCCTGCAACAGCTGGGGAAGGGCTGGCCACGTGGAGGCCAGGGACCCACAGCTGTCCACCCATTCCAGTCATTCCTGTACTTGGAGAGGCACGTAGTGCAGATGAAGGGCTCAATAGAGCCAGGTGCCAAAGCATTAGCGCTGCTCAGTGTTTCACAGCATACGTCTGTGGAGAGTTTAGGACGGCCTGTTCCATTTTGTACTTCAATTTTCTAACTTAGGTTTAAGTTCTAAAAGAATGTCTTATTAGACTGAAGACTGAAAAAAAAAAAAAACCAAATTTGTGATATACTCCTTCCTATACACTTCATAAATACATACAATTGTCCTTCAGCATCCAGGCCCCCTGGGGATGCTCAAGTCCCTTCGTATTTACACATACCCTACACAATCCTCCCATATACTTTAAATCATTACCAGATTACTGATAATAACTAGTATAATGTAAATGGTATTTAAGTTGTTGTCATACTACGTTGTTTAGGGAATTATGGCAAGGAAAAATGTTTGTACATGTTCAGTATATACACAACATTTTTTTTTTTTTTTTTTTTTTGGTTTTTCTCCGGTACCGGGAATCGAACTCACGACGTTGCGCTTGCCATCCAGGCGCTTTTGCCGCTGAGCTAAATCCCCAGCCCCCATATACAACATTTTTTTCTGAAAGTTTTCAACCTGTGGTTTGTTGACTCCACAAAGGAAGAACTGATGGATACATTGGACCAACTGCACCTAATTTTGTGCTGCGTATCTAGGTGCTTTTCATACTACAGAGCTGCATTAATATTGAAGTTGCTTCAAGCACACAGAGGTTCTTCTAATGTAGTTTTCTCAGTCCTGAAAAGATTATGTACGAGAGATGGCTTCAGGGTGTCCTCCAGCCACATTCTCTATTCTTTCTGAATGTGAAGACTGACCTCTAGTGTTCTATTCTTTCAAGAATTAATAAACAACCTCATGGTGAGTAGATATCTGGGCACAAGTTGCTTCAGAAATCAGAGCTGCTAACATTCATTATATATCTACAAGGAATTGGAGCCATTTCATCAGAGGAAATGTCAAACATTCACAAAAATAAAGAGGCTGACATCTTAAACCTCCCTGTGCTCACTGCCCAGGTGCAGCCATCAGCAACATTCTGCAACACTAACTCAATTTGTGCTCCACTTCAAACTCTCTCAGTTAAAATCATCTATTAATCGGTTTAATTAATCATCGTATTTTGAACACCGAAATCTGCCGTTTCAGGGCTTACAGTTTGCTTAAAACAGTACGCAATGTACTGATCTCTATTCTGCTTGGAGTGTGAAAAGTGAAATTATAGCACATAACTCTGGGGACGCAAAAGTAAGGTGCCATGAAGGTGATATAAAAGTTAGTCTTGAACTACTAATGACTACTAAGGCAAGAAAAAAACGACGTCGTAAGAAACAGACATATTTAGTGCTATGGCTTAACTATGAAGTTTCCCACAGAGACTCATATATGCAGACTTGATGCCCAATCTACCGATGTTCGGAGTGGGACATAGAGAAATGACAGCATCTCCAAGGTAAGGGCTCAGTCCCCTCATGGTTCACAGCACAGTGGGCTGTTAGGACGCAGGCGCAGTTGGAGGAAGTACGTCACTGGGGGCGTGGCTTTGACTGGTGTATCCGGTCCCTTCCCCTTCCTCCCTCTCTGGCTTCCTTGATCTCTGCTTCCCAAGTGCCCAGGTCGAGCATCATTCCTCCACCATGGCCTTCCACCATCTTTCTGCTGTGAAGCCAGCTGACCACGGACTAAAGGTCAGCTCTGAAACTGAGCCAAAATAAATGTTTTCTCCCTTAAATTGTGTTTGCCATGTATTTTGTCCCAGTAACAGAAAGGTGACTGACCCATGGAGAGATCAAGAGGGGGAAGAAACAAGAGAAGAGGGAGAAAGACTTACAGAAAACTTTCTCACAGCTGCCTCCTCCAAGAAGCCTTCCCTCATGCTTGAAATTAAGTGCCCTTTTAGCTTGATTTTTATCTCATCATCGTGATTATTATTTCAATCTCTCTTGTTTAAAATAAATTGCTGCAAATATCCATTTTCTTCAATAGTTACATGCTTAGAGAGCCCTGGACTATGTCTCTCTCTTTGTACAAGATGAACATCTCTAATCTAAAAATCTAAAACCTGGGGCTGGGGATTTAGCTCAGCGGCAAAAGCGCCTGCCTGGCATGCGCAAGGTCGTGAGTTCAGTTCCTGGTACCGGAGAAAAACCAAAAAAAA
>NW_004955421.1:20757256-20817829 GCF_000276665.1 Chinchilla lanigera | reverse complement strand
TGGTACCGGAGAAAAACCAAAAAAAAAAAAAAACAAAACCAAAAAAATAAAAAAATAAAAAAAAATAAAAATCTAAAACCTGAAATGCTTCAGATTTTACTACCTTCTGAGCACCAGCATGATACCACAAGTGGAACTCTGCACCTGGACTCTCTTGATGGATTGCTGTCAAACAGCAGGCCACTAAAAACATTGACTAAAATCATGTCAGGCTGTATGAGTAATGTGTATATGAAGTGTAAATGAAATTCATATGTAGACTAGGGGTCCATCCCCAAGATGTGTACATGTGAATACTGCAAAATCCAAAACAATTTGAAATCTGAGACATTTCTGGTCCCAAGCATTTTAGACAAGGGATACTCAGCTTGTATTACTATTTCATACCAGCAGTCAGGGTGATCCTGTTGAATCACAATTTGAATCTCATCACTGGTTTATCCAAACCCTATGGGGAGTTTTCACTTAAGAGTCAAGCTGGAGCTGGGGATATAGCTTAGTGACACAAGTGCCTGCCTGGCAAGTGCAAGGTCCTGAGTTCAATTTCTGGTACCAAAAAACAAAAAATATTTAAAAAAGAGTCAAGCTGGAGTCCTTAAATGGCCACAGACGTGCCAAATACTCTCACCTTGGGGCCTTTACATAGGCTGCATCCCCTGCTGGAAACATTCTACCTCCAAATATTCACTTAATTCACTTTTTCCCAAGTTTTTGCTCAAAGATTACATTTTACTCCTCTATCTTAGCACTTTCCACCTTCTCTTTATCCTAATTTTTTTTTTTCAAAGCAAGTGGCACCAAATGGTTCCACCCTCCCCTGTGGGATGTGAGCTCCATATGCCAAACCTCCACGGTGAACTGACTTGCCACCTTGTTACCTAGGAGACAATTCAGACATACCTGTGGGATAAATTCAGGATCAATGGTGTCCCAAGTAGTACTTCCATAAAGTAGGCACATGGAACACACGTTTGTTGAACCAATGAAGGAATTCTGATTTAAACCTGCTCTGCATAGTCAACCTGCCTAAGAAAGCAGGAGAGAGTTACTGAAAAAGTTGGCCAATTGAAATGAAATGATAGAACACAGAGAAATGTAGGGGCTCTATCAGTTTATTCTTGATGCCGGAGCATGAGCTGTAAGAAGTCAGGTGAGAAGCTCCGCCTTGTTATATTTCAGTACTTCCTTCCAGCTCTGAACACCGCAGTGATAAGGTTTCCCTTAAACATCTTGCTGTGGTACAAACCCTTTGGAAAGAGAATTTGGCAGTTCTCATTCACCCCAAAACTGGTGTACCCTAAATTAGAAGTTTTGAAGCAGGCCTCTCCATCACTGGATGTTTTCTGTTTATTTCTTATGTTTGGTGGCAACCATATTCAATTTGGGGGAAAAAGTTTCTTTTTGGTCATCCTGCCCTGATTTCTTTGGGAGCAAAGTAAGTAGAGACATCAAGGGCAAAGCACAAAGGCCCTTCTGCAGTGGGTGGTCAATATCACTTTAATTCTTCACTGTAATCCTCGCAAACCTAAAGCCCTGTGAACTATTCAATTACCATGGGGATTTCCCTGTGATCCTTGTCCCAGCTGGTCTCAAGATGTTCTCAGCAACCCAAGGCAGCTTGGGTAATGTTCTCTGAACACCTGTCACCTGCTCCATACAATAATCTAAGGAGAACGTGCATACAAAAGGCCTATTATCAATTATGCAGTGATCAATTTGGCTCAGACTCCGTGTTTGTGTTGGGCCTCCTTTAGAATGTGCCGAACATTCCCTTAGCAGGCACATCAAAACACAGAGGCAAGAAAAGGCACGAAGAGATGGCTGCTAACTTGGTGCCTTCCAGGTTCAGACAGAAGTGTCCAGGTGATCAGTGGGTGGAGGCAGATGTTTGTGAGAGGCTCAAGGCAGAGGATCTGGGCAAGGCCTGTGTTAGCTCAGCTCTGAAGGAAGAAGAGATCTGTCTCTATATCTATGTACCTGTGCGTACGCATATGCATACAAAAGCATTTAGTGAGTAGTTTTTCTTTGATGTTACACAGAATGATACTCAAAGCCTTGGTAGTAGAACCCTAGAGTCTTAGCTTCCCTGTCATCTGTATTGAAGGCCTGGCATGCCTAGGTTAGCACCGTCCTTGCTGTGTAGGACTGAAGGAGATTTTTGGGGCTCAATGTGGCAAAGTCCTGAGCAAACTTATACAAGCTGGTCACGCTGTGTCATTAGCACTCCACAGACGCTTACATGGCACCCGGCTGCAGCTCACCAGTAGGCACACAACCAATGATTACAAGGAGGAATGAAGGCAAACATTACAGATATTCAGAAAGCAAGATTACAGGAGGGATAAACACGAACCCTACCGCTTATCAGGGGGTGGGGGCAGTGTCCACAGTTTTCCAGGGGCAAATAATAAAGGAGTACAGTATCTGAAGGGAATTTTAAAACAATAATAAAACCGACTCAAAGGTTGCCTGCTCTAATTATCAGCCTGTAGCGGTAATTCTAAACAAAGTCACTGATAAAATACTTCTGGCTGGTGCTGATAACCCCCGCTGCACCTTCTCTTTGGCACGCTACTGGACGTTACCTGGCAATGTCTTCTTTATTGAGGGCTTATTATGGCTGGGTTGAGCTCTTCACCTGATTTTCTTATTTAACCCTCTCACTAACTTATCAAGAAGGGGCTGTGTGACCCGTAACTGTGATACGTCCACTTGGCTAAATTAAGAAATGTTTAGAAGATTAATAAAGCACACTTCTGGGCGTGCCTGAGGGTGCTTCCAGAGAAGACTGGCGTGCAGACCGGCAGAGTGAGGGAAAGAAGATGTGAGGGGCACCACCCAATGGGCCTGCAGCCTGGATGCAGTGAGAGAAAAAGGAGGGGGAAGTCAGCCTGCAGCGTTCGAGAAGCTCCGTTCTGCCTGAGTGGGCATGTCTTTTGCTACTGCTATCACCTGTGGACCTTTCTAAAATTCCAGTTGCTTTAGCCTTTTAGCACAGATTCATACCAGCAACACCCCAGGAACTTCTCAGATCTTTAGTCTCAGACTGGTACTATATCTTCTTATTTATTTATTTTTGGTACTGGGACTTGAACTCAGGACCTTGCACTTGCCAGGCAGGCACTTATGCTGTTGAGCTATATACCCGGCCCCTTGGTGCTGTCCTTGATACTTCTTGTGCTGTAGCCTCTAGCTTCTTGGATTAAGTAGTTTCTGAATCCTTTGACTCTCCAGCACTCAGACAGCCACTGTCAACTCTCTTGCCTCTGATCCTGTAAGCCTACCTAATAAATCCCCTTGCATAACTATACAGATACATTTCCTATTGCTTCTGTTCCTCTAGAGAACCCTAACCCGTGCATACTCTTCCTTGACTCACTTTGCAGATGAGGTCCTAAGAAGCAAAGAAGTCTGAGTCCTTACTGTGGGATGCCAAAGATAATTCTCTTCACCATGGAGTTCAGTTGGCTTTGAGTGCAGCTTGTATACCAAGACTAGGCTGAACGCTCAGAGGATGACCTCTGCACTCCTGTGGTGGGAAAGGAAGTGGTGGAATAAATGCATTCACATGTGTTCAATGACTACAGGAAGAAACGAACACATTAGAGATAATTCTGGTAGCTTCACACTCAGAACAGAGTCTTCCATTTTTCTATCAGTTGGGAGTGGCTTTCAAGACTTACGGAATCAAGACAGCGAAGACCACCTGGTGACTACCCCTGTCACTCTCCTCCTGGGGGAAGGTACTTATAGCGCTGGACACTCCATGCTGGGCACAAGCTGGACCATGAAGAACTAATGCATTTGTAAGATTCTTCTTTCTAAGATTAGCTTCCCTTAGCTCTCAAGTCATGTGGAAGAGAAGTCCCAGCACTGAAAAGGCTTCTGTGGGTTTGCAGTAGGCAATGAGGCCATCATTAAAGGGACTTCCAAAGAGTACCATATCCTCCAGATCTGGCCTGCCACACAGCAAGACTGATAGCCCCTGTATTTCCTTTGGACAGGCTGCTGTGAAGACCCTTCTGTGATTTCAGGAGTGAGTTCTAAACTGATGCTGCTTGGCTTACACCTGGCTAGTAAACATGTTTCATTCGGTTTGCACTGTGTCTGCAGATTTTTTAGCTACTTGATACTTTAAAGGCTAGGGAAATTTTGCATGAAAATGTATTTTTGTAGCTTGTCCTACAATATTAGAGAAGCTGATATGTCCCTACCTACAGCATGGGCTGACTCCTTCAGACATGTCCCACCCACCCTGTCTTCTGCTCAAGTCTCTTCACTTACTGATGTTATCTGTCTGCTCCCTGAAGTCCCCGTAGCTTGTGGTCCTTCTAATAGATTTATATTCTCCATGATGGTAGCCATGAGCCACCTGTGGCTAGTTACTTTTATGCTTAAATTAATGAAAACCAACAAGAGCTAAAATGTAGCTCCTTCACTGCACGGACCATGATTCAGGTACTCCTTAGCCACAGGGGGTTAGTGATTGTGGTCTTGGCTGGCACAGATGAAAACATTTCCATCATCACAGGGGGGCTGCTGGAAAATGCTGCTGTAGACATTAACCATCTTCAGGATCAAGGATGACATCTATTATGCAATTCTCCCTGTCTCACACCACTTACCATTCACCTAACAGATTTTACTGAAAATCTCCTGAAAATGCTATTTGGGCAAGAGGAGGAAGAGGAAGAACCCCTTTTAGAGCTCCTGTGTGTTAAGTATAAAAGGGAAGTTTCATGAATTATCCCACTGAATTTGTTCAGCAGTCCTATTCGATAAGGGATATTATGACTTCTACCTATTTTACAGATGAAGAAATAAAGGTTGAAAAGTTAGTTGAAATACAGAAGTTCGCATTGCTAGTATATTGTAGAGCCAGGATTTAAACTGAGGTCAGCTTGGTCTTTGAACCTATGATTCTAACTCATGACCATTCAGTGATACAGAATCCATAAAAGTGGGTCCATAGTTTCCATTAGCAGCCAGCTCACTGGCAAGCCAACAGGAAGCAACTCAATGCCCTTGGTCCACTGGGATCTCACAAAAGCATTTACTAAATTAGTACAATTACATTAGTCATATATCTATACCTGTCTATCTATCTATATATATGTATATATTTTGAGACAGGGTCTTTCTATGTAGTTTAGTCTGGCCTTGAACTCTCTGCATAGCTCAGGCTGGGCTCAAACTCATGGTGATCCCCCTGCCTCAGCCTCCTGAGGGTGTGCCACCATGACCAGCTAGATTAGTTATATTCTTGACCAATCCTAATGTCCATCTGAATTAAAAACTGAAAAACATGTTTTGATGTTGACAACTATTTTTTCATTTCTATTTTTAATCCATTGCTGCTTGCTTTTCTGGATTTGACTGGGAATCCACAGAATAGGTATATATATATGTATGTTTATTGTCTATTAACAATCTAATTTACTTTGACAGTCAAATGAAAATAACATTCTTTTAAGAAGGTTTTTTTGTTAAATGTATTGTTTCCTTCTTATTTTGAAGCATAGTTTTCAGAAATCACACTTTTAATTACATTACACACCCAGAATGGAAAAGAATTACTTTAGTTTTTGCTTGCTATGCAGGGATAAGAATGACAGCTCACCGGGAAAGAGTGAGACTGTTAAACTAATTACTCTCATTCTGAGTAAGGATTTTGATATTATTTTCTTGTCTTTGGGCAAAGTAATGACTAAGGTAGAGATGCTTCTCTATAGGCTCAAATTCTTCTCCATGAATCTTTTTCTTTGCTTTTTGAGTAACTTTTATTTGATGGTTCTTCTAGTTCACTAGGATTGCTTTCCACCTCATGTTTCTAAATGAAGATTTCACTTTAAAGAACAGAATACGAAATCGTATCAAATTACCATTTGATGCAGAAGAGTGAAAATAATTTGTAATCAGGCAAGTTCATTTTTGAATGTAAAAAGGATACATTCATTTGGTTTATGTGAAGCCTTTTCTGTGTTCTCTATTTGAAAATTGTGTTGTAGTTTTCTCAACTGTAAACATTTATGAGAAATATTTTTATAACGAGACTCACTTTGCCAAGCCCCACAATTATCATCAGCTTTGCTTGCCAATGAAGAAGAATGTTTTCATTGAGATAAATTTATGCAGGGGGTTGGGGAGAAGATTCCCATCTATAGCCTAAAGCCTGCAGTAAAAGGTTTTTTAAAAAGATGGAAACTTTGATTTATACAGTTTCTCCTTTCAATGACCTCCACACATAATCTTGGTTCCCCTCTAAGGGTAGGGACTGGGACTGTGCATTTTTAAATGGTGTTGATGGAGTTTTAAAGTACAGAGGAGGAGTAATCACCTTGATGGACTAGAGACAGCAGCAACATCTACAGATTGGACAGAACATACAGCGGTGCAGGTGGTAGGGAGACCAACTACTGGAAAATAACTTGGATGAGATAGAGAAAGGTCAAATCCAGAAACAGGAAAAGCCAGAGTATGGAGCAAGGAGCTGCTTACCCCAGTACTGCTCAGAGCTGCAGTTTGGAGACTCTGCCCTTTCATGAATTGTGCAAAATCCTCCAGGTGAAAAAGGCAGTGCTGGAGGCCTGCTCAGCACCCTGAGTGGTTCTCCTCAGAGCCAAAACAGAGGAAGTTGCCAGGAAGGAGCTGCTTGATCCTGGAAGCCCCGGAACCACAAGTCAGAGACTCAGAGAACCTTGGATGCTGGGAGCAGTGAGTGCCGGGGCATAGGGCAGCTACAGAGCGGTGCTGATACCCGGGAAAGAAGCTCCCAGCCTGAAAGGTATCTGGGATAAGTTTGAGTTCTCTAAAATCAAAGAATGAATCTTAGGAACAACGGAGGTTAAGAGCAAAGGGAAAGAAAGCTTCTGTCTGAGAGGGGGACAGAAGAGGGCCTGAGTGGGTTGCCCAGGAACCTGCTTCTTTTAGGGACTTTTATGGAGCAAAACCACAAAGTGAGGCGGGTCCAAGATAGGGGGAAAATGGGAAATTACAAGGTGGGCTTGAGGTGGGACAAAACTATGATCAGCCAATAAGATTATAATTGTTCAGGTAAAATTGATTAAATTGGGATCAGATAGGGAAGTGAGTCACGTAGCAAGCCGGCATGAATATAGAACAGGGGCTTTTCCTGCAGGGGATTGGCTTTTCCAAGGTGATTGCTACCTATTTAGACTATCAATCCCTGATGTCCATCCCTAGGGAGGGGTGTGGATGCATTTGCTTAATCTTTTGTCTTGAGGTTTGGCCCACAGGGGAAGTGCCCGCCTCTCCATTTGTGAGGTATCCCATCTTCTGCACTGGCTCCTTTGAGGGCCTGGCCCTGTCTGACTGCTATAATATTTCTCTCTGCCTACAATTGTGCTAGCTGGCGCGGTCTCCTTCCTGACCATAGCTTCCGGACTCGCTGGCCTGCCAGAGACTGGTGAGCACGGTGCAACTGGAACTGGAGAGAGAAGCCGAGGCTGAGCTGTGAAGTGTCGGGGGCCACAGATTGCAAATTAACATACTATGTTCCGGGCTCTCCTTGCCCTGCCTGCCATGTGGGCTGGTTTTGGAATGTGGAAATCACCTTCTTCTCATCAATGAGGTTAGCACACAGGTATGGGGATGGATCTTGGCTTGTTCCCTTTATGATGTTAAACTTGCCCATTCTACTACTGCTTCTATGCTGTTCCAGGAAAAGCACCCTCCTCCTTTCCCTACACTGGCTGATAAATAGTGACGAGCTCAGAGGTCTTTGTCTCTGCCCCTCCTGAATCACTGAGCTCCCAGCCCCTGTCATGCATTATTAAATTTTTTCTTATTTCATCTTTCATTCGCCATACCCCTTATACAGGGAGTTGGGGACTTGGCCAGGTCTCCAATAGTAAAGGCTGAGGCAGGAGTGTGGTCCAGGAGCCTGAGGCTTGAGACCCATCCGACGGAATAGTGGGAGTGCCTGTCATCACTGCCAAGAATATTATGGGCTCTTGAACATGATGCAGTAAAGATGGCAGCGGTGACCAAGGGCAAAAAAATTAGAATAAAGAAAGAGTATTTAAAGCTATTAGGTTAGCCAATCCCAAGGGCAAGCCCATCAGAACAACAGCAGATTTCTCAATAAAAATGGTGAGGAGTAGGAGGGATTGGACCAGGATATTTCAAGCCCTGAAAAAAAATTGCCAAATGAGATGCCTCAACTCTGCAAAGCTATGCTTCAAAATCAAAGGAGAAATAAAGACTTCCTTGATAAGTATAACCTAAAGAAATTAATGACCACTAAGCCAATATTGCAGAAAATATTTAAGGGAGTCCTGAACACAGATATAGAAGACAACAACAATCATGACACAAATCAAAGGATAAATCTCACTGGAGAGTAGATAAATGAATAAAAAAACAGATGAGTCAAACACTAGAAAAACAACAAAATGATAAGAAGTAGTACAAGTAGTACATATCTTAATAACAACATTTAATGTACATGTCTTAACTCCCTCAGTTAAAAAACACAGAGGGACAGACCAGATTATTGAAAAGTCAGAACCCACCTATATGTTGCCTGTAAGACATATTCCCAATCTGAAGTGATTTACATAGATTGAAAGTGAAAGGAAGGAGAAGGATGGAAAAGGATGGAAAATGATACACTCCCAGCAGTAAGAGCCAGAAAACAAGCCAAAGCAGTTTGTAGACTTTAAACCAAACTGGGCAGAAGAGACAAGAAGCCACTACATACTAATAAAGAGGAAAGTTCATCAGGAAGAGGTAACATAGCTGGGCATGGTGGTACACACCTATAACCCCAGCACTCTGGTGGCTGAAGCAGGAGGATCACCACATGTTTAAGGTCATCTTGGGCTGCACAGTGAGTTCAAGGCCATCCTGGGCTACATAGGAGACCCTGCCTCAAAAAAAAAGGAGATATCAATGATAAATATATGTGCATCTAACCTTGGTGTACCAAATTTCATAAAACAAACACTACTTAACATAAAAGGACAGATAAACCCCAAAATAATAGTGGGAGATTTTAATACCCTACTGTCACAAATAGGTCAATCAGATCCCTCTAAAATCAACAAAGAAACATCAAATTAAATTACACTGTAGAATAAATGGTTTTACAGATACCTACAGAGAATTACATTCAAGAGCCAAATACAGGGCTGGGGATTTAGCTCAGCGGCAAAGCACCTGCCTGGCAAGCGCAAGGTCGTGAGTTTGATTCCTAGTACTGGAAAAAAGACACACACAAAAAAAAATAGACCAAATACATATTTTTCAGTGGCCCATGGAACTTTCTCCAAAATAGACCCTATTGTAGTCCCTAACGTAAATCTCAATAAATGCAAAGGAATTGAAATAGTCTCATGCATCCTATTAGATCACAATGAAATGAAATTAAAAATCAGCCATAGATACTATATAAACATGGAGATTGAGTAATATACTCTGGAGAAATTTTAAAAATTCCTAGAACCAAATGATAGTAGAAACAAAGCATATCAGAACCTGTGAGACACAAGGAAGGTAGTTCTGACAGAAGTTTATAGCTACTGGGACCAGGGATACAGCTCAGTGGCACAGTGCCTGCCTGGCAAGCATAAGGTCCTGAGTTCAATTTCTAGTACTAAAAAAAAAGTTGTTTATAGCTATGAATGCTTACATTAGAAAAATAAAACAATCCCAAATAAATAACCTAATGACACATCTCAAGATCCTAAAAGTCATGAACAAATCAAATCCCAAACCAGCAGAAGGAAAGAAAGAATAAAGATCAGAATGGAAATTAATGAAGTTGGGACTAAAAAGATATAACAGATCAATGAATCAGAGTTAGTTCCTTGAAAAGATAAACACATCTGGTAAACCTTTAGCCCAACTGAGAAAGTGAGAGAGAAAGAGCAAGAGAAAGAGACAGAAAAAAGAGAGAGACCAAATTAATACAATGAGATGAAAAAGGCAAAATTACAACACCACTGAAATCCAGAGGATTACCAAAATTATTTAAAACTTTGTATTCTAATAAATCAAAGGCTTTAGAAGAAATGACTTACCAAAAGTGAGTTAAAAAGTCATTAAAAAACTAAACATGAATAACAAGCAATGAGATTGACACAGTAAAAAACCACTAAAGAAGAAAAGCCCAGGAACTGATAAATCTTATGAGAACTTCAGAGAAGCACTAATGTCAATGAAAAAGCTCAACAAACTTTTACATCCAATATAAAGGGAAAGAACACTTCCAAATTCATTCTGTGAAGCCAGCTTTACCTTGACACCAAAACTAGATAGAGACTCAGCCAAAATAAAAAGTATGGACTAATATCTTTGATGGATATTGATACAAAAAATTCTCAATAAAATTCTTGCAGGCAGAATTCAACAAACACATTAAAAATATCATAGGGGGCTGGGGATATAGCTCAGGGGCACAGTGCTTGCCTGGCAAGTGCAAGGTCCTGAGAATGATTCCTGATACCTAAATAAATAAATAAAATATCATATACCATATAAGTTGGTTTCCTCCCAGGGATGCAAGGATGCTTCAATACACATAAATCTGTAAATGTAATACACTACATAAATAGAAGCAAACATTAAAAAGTCACATGACATTTCAATAAATGCAGAAGAAAACCTTTGACCATCCCTTCCCGCTAAAAAACCTGATAAAAAGAGATTAGAATGATCTTACTCCAAACTGATAAAAAGCCATATAGGACAAACCCACAGCCAACTCATAGTGTATGAAGACAAACTGAAAGCACTTCCTCTAAAGTCAGGAATGAGACAAAGGTGTCTAGCCTTACCACCCTTGTTAAATATAGTGCTTGAAATTTTAGCTAGAACAACCAGATCAGAAAGAGAAATAAAGGGGATACAGATAGGAAAGGAAGAAGCCAAGTTATCCCTATTTGCATATGATATGATTCTTTACTTAGAAGACCCCAAAAATTCCCTAAGAAGACTTTTATATCTGATAAACAACTTCAGGAAAGTGGCCAACTATAAAATCACACAAAAATCAGTAGTGTTCCTCTACACTGATAATGAACAAATGAAGGAAAAAATAAACTAATTCTATTCGTATTTGAATAGAATGTGTTAGGAATCAGTCTAATCAAAGCAGTGAAAGAGCTCAACAATAAAAATTGCAGAGCACTGAAGAAATTAAGAGGATATCAGAAAATGGAAAGACTGCCTTTGTTCATGGATTAGAAAAGATAATATTGTTTAAATGGCCATATTACCAAAAGTAATGTGCAGATTCCATTCTGTGCTTATTAAAATACCAACACAATTCCTCACAGAACTAAAGAAAACAATCAAAATTTATATCGAATTGGAAAAGACCTGGAATAGCCCAAAGAATCCTGAGCCTAAAGAGCATTGGTGGAGACATCACAATACTAGATTTAAAATTATACTACAAAGACTTAGCAACAAAATATAACGTGAACTGGCACAAAAACAGGCAAATAGGTCAATGGAATAGAACAGAAGACACAAAACAACCCCACTCACCAACAGCCACTGGATTTTGACAAAAGGGTAAAAACATAGGCTGGAGAAAAAAATAGTCTCTTTAACAAATGGTGCTGGAAAACCGGATGTCCGTATCTAGAAGATTGAAACCAGATCCCACTCTCTCACCCTGTACTAAAATCAAATAAAAAAGAATCAAGGACCTTGATATAAAAAGAGAAAGTTTGAAACTGCTGGAAGATAACATAGGGCAAACATTGGAAGCCATAAACACAGGCAAAGACCTCCTGAACAGAACTCCAATAGCGCAGGAAATAATACCAAGAATCAGTCAGTGGGGTTACATCAAATTAAAAAGCTTCTGCACAGCAAGGGAAACAATGGAGTGAAGCAACAGCCCAAAGGATGTAAGAAAATCTTTGCTAGCAGCTCTTTTGATAGAGGATTAGCAGCTAGAATACATAAAGAACTAAAAAAATTAATCCTCCAAAGCAAATAAGCCAATCCCCACAAAATGGGCAAAGGAATTCAGTAGACATTTCTCAGAGTAAGAAGTATAAATGGCCAATGAGTATATGAAAAAATGATGAATATCTTTAGTCACTGGGAAAATGCAAATTAAAACTACTTAGAGATTCCATCTCACCCCGGTCAAAATGGCTATCAGCAAGAATACAAAAATAATGAATGCTGGTGAGGAAGGGAGAAAAAAGGAACTCTTACCTTGTTGGTGGGACTGTAACTAGTATAACTACTATGAAAATCAATATAGAGATTCCTCAAAAATTTTTTTAAAAAAACCATTTCGTCTAGCTATACTATTCCTGGATATACTCCCCAAAGAAGTAAAGACAGCATACTAGAGTGATACATGCATATACCCATGTCTGTAGTGGTGCAATCATAATAACCAAATTGTGGAAACAATCTAGATGCTTGTCAATAGATGAATGAATAAATAAATGTGCTATTCATACTCCGTGCAATATTATTCAGTCAAAGAGGAATGAAATCATGTCACTTCCAACAGACGGAACTGGGAACCACCATGGTGAATAAAATAAGCCAGCCTAGAAAGTTAAATATTGCACGTTACCTAAAATAGAAATAAATTAATAAATAAAGGAGAGCTAACAGGAAACTAGAAGGTAGATTTTTAGAGATGGGACCACAGTGAGGGAGGGAGAAAGAGAAAGGAGGGTAAGGATTGAAAATGATCAAGTAGGGGGCTGGGTCACATTTAGCTCAGCAGCACAGTGCCCACCCGGCAAGCGCAAGGTCGTGAGTTTGATTCCTGGTACTGGAAAAAAAAACAAAACATTAAAAAAATTAATAAAAAAATGATCAAGTACATTAAAGGCATGCATCAGTACCCCAAAATGACCTCTACCATTCTGTATTACTAATGACCTAATTTTAAAAAATACAGATGAGTACTCATTATTGAAAATGCTTGGGGCTAGAAGTATTTTGGAATGCTTCAGATTTTGGAATATTTGCAAAGACTTTACCAGGTAAGCATTTCTAATCTGAAAATGCAAATGTTCCAAAATCCAAAAATTTGGGTTCATGTTAATATTCAAAAAGTTTCAGATTTTGAATTTCTAGATAAAGGATGCTCAGCCTTTACTTCCACTTTAATATTCAGACTCATACTATTGACCAGATTTCCTGATAATTTATGAAGCATTTTCATAGGAGGAAAATATATTAGAATCAGATATTGACATCAAAATGTGACAGGAAAATGATTTCCAAATGCAAGTGAACCTTCTTACTAGTCAAGGCTGAGCTGAAGAAATCATTTAATACCCTCTCAATAAACATTTGCTACTCGCCCATGATGGGGCCCTCGAAGTGCTCTATATCCGTGCTGCTTAAACTTCAATGTGCAGATGAAGCACTTGGGGTGTGGTTAAAGTTCAGATTCTGTTCCTGCTGGTCTTGACTGGGGCCTGAGCGTTTCCATCTAACACACACCAGTATGAGGTCAATGCTTCTTATTCAGAGAATAAATACAGAGCAACAGACTTTTGGCATCAGAAATACAGATGAACAAAATACAGCCCTGTAAAGGGCACTGAACAGATGAAAGTGAAATGAGTGACTGAGGTATTATAACAAAGAGAGGGTGGGTTCATTTTTGGCACTGCGCGAGTGCTTTTAATAGACTAACAATCCTGAGATGACAACTGTAAATTCTGGGCAAATCATAACAAAACAGCTATCCAAAGGTCTGGGATAACAACCAGAAGAAATCAGAGACTGTAGTGGACCTGTTGCTTGCAAAGCAAAAATGGTAGTTGGTAGATTTTTCATTATTGGATAGTTTCTAGCCTTGGGGAAGTCTGTAGTCCATGTGGAGAAACTCAAACTCAGAGAAAGCTTATAGTTATACTGACTTGAACAAAATCAGATGTCACAATTCTGGGTGATTACAGCAACTAGAAAATGAATGTGAAAGGGGATATGATACAAAGGGAGAGTCACAAGGGATCCCCAAATGTGTATAAATCCCCAATTTGTGGCTATTTCCCAAGTCACACATACAGGTGGCAGATTCTCAGAATGCCAGGTGAGGCTGAAAGAACAGAGCCAAGATTTCAGCTACTCCCCATAGCAGGGAAGAAAATGTTTGAGTTCAGCTACATTAACAACCAGTACTTTCAAAGGAGCATAACACAATCCAGAGCCTCTTCAATATATCACCTTCCATGTCCGAGACATTTTCAAGACACAGAAAAACTTTCCTATTAAGGATCAGATAAAAAACATTTTAAATTCTACAGACTATATACTGTCTGTTTTTCTTTTGTTGTTTAAAAAACTCTTTAAATGTATTAAAATATTCTAAACTTTTGCATTGCTAGAGACTGAAGGGAAGTATTATGTTTTAGGTTACAAACATACAAGAAGAATGCCATCCTTTAAAAAAAGAAAATCACATAATTTCTTCATTTCTTAGTTAGTTAAGAAAAATATCTTGTTGTGCTTCACTTTTAAAGAATTCTTGGGGGCTGGGGATTTAGCGCAGTGACACAACGCCTGCCTGGCAAGTGTGAGGTCCTGAATTCGATTCCTGGTACTGGAAAAAAACAAAAACAAAAAAAAACAAAAAAAAGAATTTTTGACAACTGCCAGTAGGGTAAAGTCAAGTAAGTGTGGGTATAGATTTTGACAGCAACTGGGAAGAAAAATCAAGAACTTGAAAATAGAGATAGATAGGAAAAGAAAGCAGACCGGAACAGGAAGTACAAAATTATGTTGTCTCCAGAAGTGGAAGAAAGATAGCCAGCTCATCTTAGGGAACAAACAGCCTTAGGGAGCAGAAGAGATAGAAAAGTAATTTCAAAGTCAGTTGAGTACAGGAAAACATGAAATCAGCTAGACAGTCATAACAGATACGTGCTTCAAGTCAAAGAATAAAAATAAGATTAAATTTTAGCTTCAAAGATTACAAGGCTTTTAGAGCATACAGTATAAAATATAGAATAAAATACAGTAGAACATACAAATCAAATTTGAACAATCTTTCTTTTTGTGTGACTTATTAGGAAAGGCGTTCTATTTTACAAAAGTCGTTATTATTGTTTATCTAAACTTAATAAGAACTGACTTAGAAGTCCTGAGGTTTCCAATCCAGTTTTGAAGTACAAACACAAAAGATCAAATGCAAATAAACAAAACCTTCAAAACTCCACCAATATTTTATCCGATGGTTCTTCTACTTTAAAGTTCATCCTCACAGCCTTTCACCCACTGTGAAAGAGTGAGAGAAATCTCTTTTCCATCTCCCCCATAGCAGGCGAGCGCGTTGCTGCTGCATTTCCGTGTAGAGGGAAGCTTTTTGTTGTTGTTCTCTGGGGCTCCTGAATATGCATTCGAACTGTGAAGCCAAAGCAGTTTGTGACAAAAGGCCTTTCCCTCTGAAATGGTGGCTGACTGAAAACAGCAGGCCTGACACAATTAATCCAGGAGCAGCAGGGGTGGGAACAGCCCAGGAGAGGACAAGCCACAGATAGGCAGTGAGGAGGGAATCACGTTCTGCTTTCAGAAGAACTCTGAAAAGATGGAGCAAATCGGGAGGACATGCACATTTCCTGAGCAACGTTTCACCATCTGAATGCCTCACACGCCCTTTCTCACCCTAATTCCTTCTTCCACCAGTCCAGTCCCCTGATATTTTCCCTCAGATCAGTATTCAGAGCTCAATATTTTAAGTTGTTTTTTTTGTCATGTTAAATGTGGAGAATTTGTTTATTTGGCTTTTTTTTTTCTCAAAGATGGGTAGAAAGTGCTGCTGGATGCTGTGCTGCTCAAGGGCGGCAGCATAAAATCTGCAGGATGAAGGCGAGGGAAAGAAGCAAGGGCAGCGAATGCAGGTGTGCAGCGAGGAGGGGACACGCAGGGTCACGGCTGCAGCACTGTGCTTTGGAAACAAAGGAGGATTTGGAGAAGCAGAAACCCCGAATCAATCTAGACACAGGCAAGGTAGTTAAGCGGTAACAGAGAGCTCAAAAGAGTCAATACTGCTCCTAAAATGAGAGAAAGAATACATTTCTCAGCTGCAATCCACCTTGCTGTCCAGTATTAAAATTACCGATTGGACTAGGGTTAATTGGATGGAAACTCATCCGTTTAGTGGTAGCAAAAACAGCTCAGTTTCACTTGACTGAGTTTGGCACAGGGGTTGAGTGGGGAGTGGGGTGGGATGGAGTGGAAGCGTGCTCAGCGGCAGACCCTTCAGTGTAAGAAGTCTTCTTTTAAAAAACCCTCCTTTTGAACACGAATTGGGCAAATAAATAAGTCAGGCAAACAGAAGGCAAAGTCCTGTAAAAATGCCTAGTATTTCAGAACTATCGTCCTCCAACAACTATATTTTATAGACATCCGATGCCATGACTTTTTATAGGGAGTGTGTTTAGGGTTTGCCTAGTGGGTACATTTACATTCACAAGAGTTACTCATTTCCAATAATGGTGTGTTGGAGTGAGGAAGCTTTAAAAGGAGAAAATGTAGTATTAGGTTCAAAGAATTATACAGTGCTGAAAGAGAAAGCAAGGGGGTTAGAGATTGAGTGAGTCAGTCTAATTGTACTTAAAGTCAGGAGATGGAGAATGATTTTTCCCAATGTCATGCACACAGCAAGTGTTGGAGCCAAGACTCGATCTGTCTTCTGACTCCAAATCCACTCCTCTTAGACTATCTTAATGTTTCAGCCAACAAACTGCTGTACTCTTGATTCCTCATGTTGTAGTAGTCAGCATAAGGAGCTGTGAAATCCTACTCTCGGGGGCTTAGCAAACCACATTATTCATTCACGCAAAGTCAAGTGCGCGTCAGTGGGGACTCACTCTGTCCAGTGAAGAAAAGGACCAGACTCTTGACTAGAACAGCAATCAAAGCAGCAGATGGTTTAGGTCACCATAGCAGTGAAAAAGAGAATGGGGATGGATACACCAATTCTGCAGTGCTTCGGCCTCGGAAGCTTTGCGTTATTTCCGTCTCACATTTCACTGGATGGGAATAGTTACATGGCCCCACTTAAACCAAAAAGGTGTTGGAAATACACTCTGCAGGAAGGGGATGAGAAACGGACATGGATGAGCACCTGTCATCTCTTCCATAAATGTACAAACACCCAGGGCCCAAGAAGCACAAGTAAAGCTAAATGGCTTATAAGAAGGATGGAGGGATTCTGGGTGGTTAGGAAGTAAGAAAACAACATACCACCTTTCCATGAAATCCTTATTGAAGTGTGAAAGCCTGGCAAGAACCTCTAATGACTTCTGAATTTACTTCTTTTAGTCCAATCATTCTGAATCCCTCAGCCAGGCCTCACAAACGTTATGATCCAGAATATTGGCCACCTGCTCTGTCTGTAAAAATTCCATTGACCAGAACTCTAAATTGGATCTCTCCGTCCAGAGCATTTTGTAGCTTTCGGTTGGCCTAATGTCACAGGGAGCTGTGCCTCCAATAAAATGAGCGTAAATATTTGTGAAGCTTGACTGCCACTTCAAAGCCAGGTTAGAGCCAGGCCCTGGAGAGCGTGTGCTTTCTGGGCTCATGGCACGTCCCACGCACACAGCCCAGTGACCGCTGGAGATTGTCTGACTCTAGAAAACTCCGCAAAGTTTAGCTAAGGGTCCCTGCTAGAGCTCCTCATCTGCTTGTTGTGTTGATAATACTGGCACTGCTCTGGGGTCTGTGTCTCTAAACTGAGAAAGGCAGTTGGGCCCTTAGACAGACAGTGTGGTCAGTAGCTTCTGAACGTGGAAAAGTTCCTCATGGATGCTCCAGACAGGGCTCTCGTTTGCTCTTAATTCCATCCCCACATCACACAGGGAAGAGTACTTCCTTTCCTTGGATTTTGTTGTTTTGCTACTTGTTTTGAGGATGGAGCATTTGTTACTTCCTTATCCATTTCATTGAAGGGAATAAGATAGTTTACATTTTATCAGATAATGGGATACGGGATTAAGAAATAGATTTTCCGGTAGAAATGCTTTTTGCATTGGTTGTGATATTGAAGATATTCAAGTCGGGTGTATGTGCATATGATGACATCTAACTTCTTTAGAACAGAATTTCCTAATTTTTAATGTGCAGACACTGGTGATTTGGAGGAAAAAGAAGATTCTGACCCAGAAGGGACCTACGGTTGTGTGTTTCCAGAAAGTTGGAGAATGATGCAGTGCTGCTGACCTCTATGAGTGGGTCCAGCTTCTGGTGCCTCACATAGGTCCCTGGGAGTCCTTTTACCAGCTTCAGTGTACCCACCGCTCCACAGTTACCCATGCTGCTGTTGGAATCCCCAACGGACTGCGCTTTAGCTGTTTATGTCTTGCCTGGCCCCCACACCTTTCTTTGCAACAGGATCCAGTAACTCCAGATACGAAGGAACAAGACCCTGGCCCCTTCTCACAAGATGTGACAAATTCTGGGTGCAGTTTCTGCTTCAGAGCTCTTTGGTGCATTGGGATTAGGTGGGAGAAAGACTCCCACCTGGAAGCACGTCCTTACTCTATTCCGCTTTCCTGTCTTCCCTAAAGATCCCTCCAGACAGCACTACTTTGTACTTTCCTAAGAATCCCCTTCACAGGCTAAACTTCCAGTAAACCCGCAGAAACATTTTAGGTCACACTTTGAGGGACAAGTCTGGAATGTTCCAGAAGAGCTCAAGTAGTGTGCAGCGGACTTAAGAAGATCAAGTTTCTAAAAAAATTAACCAACTCTATTTCAGTTCCTATTGTAGACTAGGACCTATTATATACCCTCTAGAAATATCGAGTCATCATACCTTTGTGACAGCTCTGAAATAGGAAATATAATTAGCTCCATTTTACAAACAAAACCAGGAAATCAAATAAAGCATCTAATGACAGCCACCTGCAAAGGGGCAGAGCTTGAACTGAATCCCGGTGGCCTGGCTCTTCAGTTTTTGCATCCAGTTATCAAGTGACCACTTTCTGCTTTGTGACTGTGAGCTCTACCTCTTTGACCCTCCAGTGCCTCATCTGTAAAAGATGGAACATAGTAACTATCTCTGCGGTTACTCAAGGGCTAAATGAGGTAATTATATAAAATATTCAATGCAAAATTAGTCCTATTTAGGTGCATTTTTTACCTCATTGAACTCATTTCTTTGGTACTTATTCGAGATAAGCACCTCATCTCTGCAGACAAAGATCCATATCAGATTCCATAGTATCACACACTATGGTTCGATCCACAGTACCACACACACCAGAGGCTATAACAAGCCTGGGATGGTACACATATTGTTTTGGTGAATGGTCTCAGGTTTGAGGTCTGTTTGCTTTTAGAGAGATGAAACTTTTTTTTTAACCATACTTGTCATAAACCTCATTAGATGAGGCTGCTGGTACTGTTTTAGAGAAGATTAACAAAGCCCAAGTCGAGCTCAGGAATGCTGACATTTCACTCTTCAGAAAGCTGATGGACAAAGCCTCTTACTCAGAGTGAGGAGAAAATTCTTGAAGAGCAATAGGCAGGCTGTAGAAGGAAGGGAAGGTCATTGGATGAATCAAAGCCTGACTCAAGGACATGTAGAAAACTGGCTGGCTGGCTGGGATGGTAACTTCCAAGAACATTCTGAGACTAACTATTCTATATACCATAGAAGAGGACAGTGTCAGACCCAGACAGGTAAGATGCTGGAAGAACTTTGTTTGAATACATTTACAGTGTTCAACAAAAAGCCAATAAGATACATAGAAAAAGCCCAAGGGGCTACACAGGGAGGATACAATGTGGATAGAACAGTACTCCTTACTGGCAGGTCAATCTGCCCCAGTGGGCATAGGGACTGGAATTGAGCCTCAAGCAAGGGGCTCTGCAGGTGGATGGAGCCTTCAGCCCATATGCACTTGCTCGATAGCAGAGATGCATAGTAAGTATACCAGGTGTGAGTATCTGGCATTTCATTTAAATTCTACTTGGTCCTTCTTCTGCTTCTAAGCTATGTTCAGCACCTACATGCTCTACTTCCTTCTTCTTTTTTCTTTTTTTTTATTTGAAAGAGAAAAAGAACAACAAAATAACAACAATGAAGACAAAAACAAGACAGTACAAAAACAATAAAACAATACAGGATTTCAAAACAAAATGGTAGGAATTAATCATGGTTGTTATATTACACTGCTATATTACACACTGTTATCCTCAATGGAGTTGCTCAGATTACCAGATGTAAGAATACAAGATTGATCAAATAATTGAAGACAATAACAAGTAATAAAAAAACCATTAGAAATGATACAGAGCTTCATTAAACAAGGTGGTAGGAATTCAGCAATGGTTGTTATATTGCATATTGTTGTCTTCAAATTAGTTGTTCCGATTACCAGATATAAGAATGTAATCTACTTTCATTTTCTGTACCCAAGACGTCATATTGGGTCGTATCCATTTTTACTCATTTCTGTATTTTTCCATTAGCAAAGCCGTATAATTTTAAGTAACACAAATGTAATGAATGGTATTTAACATGGAAAAATTAGCTTGCAAACTCTTATGTGGTGGCACATGCCTGTAATCCCAACTCTTTGGGAGACTGAGGCAGGAGGATTGCAAATTTAACCCAAGCCTGGGCAATTTAGTAACTTAGCAAGACCCTGACTCTAAATAAAACATAAGAAGGGTTGGAGTTATAGATCATTGCAAATGTCCTGAGTTCAATCCATAATACTACATATACCAAAAAAAGTTTATTTAAAAAAATATTATAGAAAAAAAAGTGTTAGAAGATCTGCAAGAGTAATAGTTGGATAACCCAGAGAAAACACCTATACTCCTTGGGGCTAAGGAGCAAGGTGAAGAGATGCTCATCACTAGAACCCAGGAACGTGGGCTATTTAGCCAGAAGTGGGACCATGGAGATGGTTTCTGAAGGGGGAGAGGGAGGGCAGGAGAGGGAAGGAGGGAAAGAGATAGAGACAGAGACTCCGTGCCTTCGTCACGTCTTCTGTCTTGTCTCTCATCCACGTCTATCACAGGCTAATGTAGCCAGAGGTCGGTTGGCACCGGGAGCCTGGAGAATACAGTATGTAGAAATAAGCACCTGCAGTAAAAAGTGGAGCAGAGGAAGTGTGGTGAACGGGTACCCCGAAAGCACCCAAGTTAGACTTGCTGGCAGTTGTTCATGGTGACTGGTAGTAAGGTTAACTGGACAGGGCACCCAGGGACTCTGGCTGCTGGACCTTCCAACCCAAGTGTGATCATCACTGAGGTAAAAGCCAACTAACAGTCATAAAAAAGAATTATTTTAAAGTCAGTGGAGTTCTACTTGGTGTGTTAGATCAAACCTAACATCATGTAAAGTTTTTAACATCCCATAATTTACTTCCAGTATTTTATGAGTCAAGGAAAGATTTGCTCTTGAATGACTGAATGAGATTTTAGAAGTTGATCCAGATGTTTGTCCACGTTGAGCTATTTAAAAACTGCAATGCAATCACTATTTCAAAAAGAGATCATTTAAAGAAACTGCTAGCAAGAAAAGTCCTATTACATTTGGCATAAAAAATTATTATATTGCTACAGTTAGAATATAGTATTTCCCGTTTTTAACAACTGGGCAGCAACTAGCTAAGGAGAAGAGGAAACTTTTATTTGCTGTGGGACTGATTTTGTGTAAATCAAACGAACCAAATTAATAACGGTAATAATTCGGGGAGAATTTTCCATGTAACAAGAGCTATGCTAGGTGCTTAACAGCAGTGTTTTTCGACTCTTTTTTTTTTTTCTGGTACGGGGAATCGAACTCACGACCTTGCGCTTGCCAGGCAGGCGCTGTGCCACTGAGCTTAATCCCCAGCCCCCGTTTTTCCACTCTTATACTATTGACATATCAGGCTGGGTATTCTTTGTAATGAGGCTTGTCCTACGCACTGTAAAATGTTTAGCATCGTCGCTGGCCTCTATCCATTTGATGTGTCCCTCACCTATCTGTGACCATCAGAAATGTCTCCAAACATCCCCAAATATCCCCTGGGAAGCAAGACTGGTACTTGCGGAGAAACAAAGGTTTAGAGGCATCAATGCATTACTACACTCACAGCACCACGGGGGCTGGGGAATCTGACTTTGGTCAAGTCGCTGGCCCGGCATCATCAGATGGTGCGCGCTGCTCTCAGGACTTGAACCTGGGTTCAGCTCTAACAAAACTCCATCTCTAACCTAAGTTCGGAGCTACTCCTCCTTTTTGACTCCTTTTCTCTTAGAATTATTTGCGCATGACTTTGGTTTAACTAAAAGAAAAAGAGCAAGAAAAGCAGCCGTCATTCCCGGAGTTGAATGTATAGGGTGAGATTAATTGGATGTCTGATGAGCTGGTAGTCTGATGCCACTTAGAATTTTGAAAATGTAAAAAGCCTCAGGACGCATGTGTTCTGGCAGCATCTGGTTTATTTCGAGGGAAGAGGGGATGTGCTGAAAAGCCTCTCTCTCTTTTTCTTTTGGTGCTATGATGTTTACCGAAGTTCCTTTCTCTGCGATGTTGTACTGTTGCAGTAAATGATCAATTTCAGCTGTGTGCAGCAAAGGTCAGGTGTAGGGGAATAAGAGGCTCTCTGCTAACACTGTGTAGAAATGATTTATTGCATTTCTAGAAGAGGATTCTTGACATTTTGAAAATGTAATGTAGCGCAAGAGTAATTAAGGCAAAGGTAGACTGCTGAAAAATTGAGTAGCATTGTCAGAGAAGCCTGATTAGCTTAGATACTTCCTCAGCTGATTTTGCCAGCTATGAATTAAAGGTTAGTAATTAAATTTATGGGCCATAGCCATTGTCTCTAGGTGGCATTTTACATGGGAGTGTCTGTGTTCTGAGAGGACAGGCAAATAAAGCAAACGTCAATCGCCTCTTTACTAACAACCTTTGCTTAAAGTGTCTCTTAGGGACAAAAGAAAAATAATATTGAGTCAAAACTTGTCTATAAGTCAAGTATTGTTTATAGTATCCAATTAAGTTTTAACAAGTAAGTTCTGGCTGCCTTCCAATAGGCTAAATAAAGGAGAAAAGACGAGCAGGTTTAATAAAAGGCATTCCTATCCATCCCACGATTCTACTACAGTGTTCTGTCTGAGGGATTGTTTAGCGATAAGTCATCTGTTGTTTTTTCCATTTGTTTGGGTGGCTTCTTTCTAAAAACTGCTCCTCCCTTTTCCCACATACTCATGGAAGCTGACAAATGCACCAAATATCTCCTCTGGCCATACCTGATGGGTCCAGCAGGGAATGCAGGTCCCAAACTGCCACCCAGGAAATTCTGACTCTTTCGTGCACTGATCTCCAGTGTATTGCCAGAGGTGTAAAACCTTTGCCATAATCAACTTTAGAACATTTTATCACCCCCACGAAATCCCACGCTCATTAGAAAGCCCCCCTCACTCTTTCTCTCCTCTACCACTAACAGCTCCTGCCCCATGTTTAAGCAACCACTGTTCTACTTTCTGTCTTTTTTTTTTGGTACCGGGAATCAAACTCATGACCTCAGGCTTGCCGGGCAGGCACTTACGCCACTGAGCTACATCTCCAGCCCTACTTTCTGTCTTACAGACTTGTCCATTCTGGGTATTTTATGAAAGTATATAACCATGTGCCTCTTATTGTTTGACATCATGCATTTGAGGTGTACCTGTCAAACAGCATGTATTAGTACCGTACTACATTCTTTTTTTGTGGATGAATAACATCTCATTGTATAAATCTATCATATCTTATTTTCCCATTCACCAGCTGATAGACATTTGAGTTGATCCTACTTTAGGGCTATTATTATTAATGCTGTTTCTCTGAACATTTGTCAATAAGTATTTGTGTCAATATAGGTTTTTGTCTTGGATATATATCTAAGGAGTAGAATTAGTGATTCAGTTTGATTACATTTTGAGGACTTTCAAATTGTTTTCCAAAGTGGTTGTGTTATTTTATATTTCATCAGCAACAGACGAAGGTTCTAATTTTTTTACATTCTCACCAGTACTTGTTATTATCCGTCTTTTTTATTTTAGCCTTCCTAGTGATTATGAAATGACACTTTGCATTTGCATTTTTCTAACAGTAGTAACACTGAGCCTCTTTTCTTGGCCCTTTGTATATCTTCTTTAGACAAAGGTTGTTCAAATTCTTTGTCTATTTTTTGTTGTATCACTGAATTGTAATACAATTCAGAGTTAATTATATGTTCTTTATATGAAGCTCTTATCAAGTATGTAATTTGCAGTTTTTTCTCATTTATTACATTATCTTTTCATTTTATTGCATCAGGAATTTTTTTTAGTATTCTGATGTAGTCTATCTATCTATTTGATGCAGTCTATTTATTTCTTCTTTTGTCAGTGATGCTTCATGTGTTTTATGAAGAAACCATTGCCTAACTCAAGATCATGAAAGCATATTTGTCTTTTCTTCTAAAAATGTCATAGTTTTAAGGTCTTACATGTTGGTAATCCATTTTGACTCAATACTTATGTTTGATATGATGTAGAATCCAGTTTCATTCATTTGTATGTGGATATCCAGTTGTTTCAGGACCATTAGTGGAAAATATCATTTGTTCACCATTGAGTTGTTCTGGCACCTTTGTAAAAACCCAAAAGACCATGGATATAAAGGTTTATCTCTGGATTCTCAATTGATTCCACTGATCAGTGGTACTACACTGGCTTGGTAGTTTTGTAGTAAGTTTGAAATGGAGAAATACAAATCCTCAAACTTTTTTCTTCCATTTCAATACTATTTTGGCTATATTGGGTCTATCACATTTCCATATGAATTTTAAGATGACCTTATCAATTTTTGTAAAACTGGCATCTGGGTTTTTGACAGAGATTGTGCTGAATCTGTAGATCCACATAGGGAGTATTGCCATCTTAATAAATATCTTCAGATCCTTGAAAACTGGAGGTAAAGATAGAATCTTTATCTATTCATTCAGATTTTTTATTTCTTTCAACAATATTTTGTAGCACTCAGAAGATTCATTTGTACATCTTTGTTAAATTTATTCTTAGGTATTTTACTTTTTTTTGATGCCATTGTAAAATGCATCTTGGGAATTTAAAATAAGGGTTACACAATCTCAGTTTCGGTTTGCCTAGTCTCTGAAATGGCAGAAATGTAAATCTAGCTAGTGCTTGTAGCCATTTTCTGTGTTATAGTAGAAGTATACACATAGTCTTCAAATACAAAGCAGACACAGAAATGAGAGATGGAGAAGACTCCTAGGATTTCTTCTGGTACTGGGGCTCTGAATATAGCTACATTTTTAGGCCAGCTGCATCTCTAGAGCAATTCTTTGCTTTTGCTTGTGTTACCTCCACTAGACTTCTGATATGCTTAACTGAAAGTCCCAGCAAACATTGCTGGCATGCAGAAAACAGGATCTGTTACTTCTCTGTGGAAGAAGCTGGTCATTTCAATGTCATTTCCATCACTGAGCTTTTGGTTAATCATTCATTTTTATATCAACTGAAATAAACAACATAATATTTTAATTATCATCATCTATTCTGTGCAATCATCCTGCCACATTAAGCTTTTTGGCACTCTTAACATATTAAACTACCCAAATTATAATAGAAGTGCTAAAGCTATGAAAACTAGCATTAGATTTATATAACTGAGCAGAGAGTTTAACCCTCACTTCCTTTTGATAGTTTGCTGAAATGTGATAGCTGTTGAAAATTAGCAGTATAAAATAAAACAGTTTTGGAAATCTCTGGGCAAAGTCACAAGCCTAAATTCTTTTGATATGTTTGTACCCTAGATTGGTACTTCTCAACCCTGGCTTTGGTGTATGTTTGTCTTCAATTATTTCAAGAAAGACAATAAAATTTTCAAAGTACATCCAGATTCACTTTACTACATACTTATAATATATTTAGGGAAATGTGTCACGTAACTTCCCTCTGCCACATGAATTATATAACCAGAAAGATAGCATTCCAAGGCAGAGATTTTGCAAAAGCTCAAAAATGGTGATATCTTACAATAAGTGAATCCTTCCAATCTTTGTCTATTAAGCAAGCCATATGAAATAGTACTTGAAGTTATATAAATCACCCTTTGGTATAGCAACATTCCTTCTTTGAAATTATCTAAGGGAAATTATCTGAGATGTTCACTGAGGATGTTCAATCTCACATTATCAATGACAGCATTAAAAAGAAAGAGAAATTAAATGTACAGCAGGGAATATTTATAGTAATTTTGGTTCACTCACATGATGAAAAATCAAAGAGCTATTAAGAGCAATACTTAAAAAACTTAAAGTTTTCTGATATACTAAGTGAAAAAATGATATTATTAGATATTCTAATTTGGTAAAATAAATTTTTATATGCTTTTATATTTATGCACAGGTGATCAACTTTGGGTAAAAAATTATCTTGGATAACAGGAAGGCTAGGTTATTGTTATATTCTCTTGTATATTTCACATAGTATTTATTACCATTTGCTTAAAAATGAGTATTATTTCACAAAATGTATTTTCATATCAGGAACAGAGGATTTAGAGGACAATGACCTAATCAGGAGATGGGACATTGTGTGTGATTCTACCTGCATTGAATGAGACAGTGTCTTAGACCTGGCTCAGCCATTGACTCTTTACTATGGATGAGGAAAGAAGCCATGAACATCTGTTTCCCCTATGTACTGGCTTCTTGACCTAAACTCATCTGTCTCAACCAGCTTTCAAGGTTGCAACACGAGCTAACTTATGGAGTTGCCTTGAAAAAAAATAATAAAAATACATGAGTGGTTGATAATGATTATTTATGAGGGAACAGGTGGTAATAAAAATGTAACACTAGTGAATATCTAGTTATGTGCAACTTACTACAATTGTAATGTACTACCAGAAATTATTTTTTAAAAAGGTTAGATTTTTGTGAATGTTTTGTTAAAATGGTCCATTTTCAGATCATAGTGCACTGAAACTAGAAATCACAAAAGAAACCACAGAAATTTTACAAACATGTAGACATTAAACAATGTAGCCCTGAACACTCAATGTGTCACAGAGGAAATCAGGAAAGGAGTTAAACAATTCCTAGAATCAAACAATAAGACCAGTACAATATACTAGAACCTACAGAACACAATGAAAGTAGTCCTAATAGGGAAAGTTGATGGCTAAGAATACTTACATTAAAAAAACAGAACGAGCTCAAATAAATAGCCTACTGATGTACCTCAGGTTATTTAAAAAAATAAGAGCAGCGAAACCTAAACCTAGTACAAAGAAGAAAATCAAAAAGATCAGAGCTAAAACTAACAAAATTGAGACTAAAAAAAAGAAAAAAATACAAAGTATCAATGAATTGAAGGGCTGGGTCTTTCAAAAAATAAACAAAATAGACAAACCTGTAGCCAACTTACCAAAATAAGAAAAGACCCACATCAATGTAATTAGAAATTAAAAAGGAAAAGTCACAATAGACAATGTTGAAATCCAGAACAGCATTAGTAACTACTATGAAAAAACTGTAGTACTCTAACAAATTGAGAAACTTGAACAAATTCCTAGATACATAGGAATTACCGAAACTGAACCAAGACTGCATAAAAGTTCTGAAAATCCAATAATAGGAAATGAAATGAAGATAATAATAAAAAATCTACCAACTAAGAAAAACCTGGGACTTGATAGATTTACCATTGAAATCTCTGAGAATTTCAGGGAAGATCTAAGGCCATTATTCCTCAAACTTTAATGAAATTGAAAGGGAAGGAGTACTTCCAAATCCATCCCTGCAAACTAGCATTAACCTGATTCTAAAACCAGACAAAGACCCAACTAAAAAACAAAAGTAGAAGGCAATTTTTTTACAGAACATAGATAAAGAAAAATCCACACCAACATAGCAGCAAATTGAATGCACAAATCTTCAAAAAATCACAAATCATACATCATGATCAAATAAGGTTCATCCTAGGGATGCAAAGAAGGTTCAACATATGCAAATCAGTAAATGTAATACACCACTAAAAATGCAAGGACAAAAATCACATGGTCACCTCAACAGATGCAGAAAAAGCCTTTGGCAAAATCTAACATCCAAGCATGATAAAAAACCATGAAGAAAATAGTTACAGTGGGGTTCTATCTCAATCTGATAAAAGCCAATCATGACAAACCAATGGCCAATATCATATTAAATTGTGAAAAACTGAAAGCTTTCCCTCTAAAATCAGGAACAAGATAAGAATGTATACTATTACCACCCCTGTTCAATATAGTACTCAAAATATTAGCTAGAGCAATCAGGCAAGGCAAAGAATAAAATATATGTATGAAAGGAAAATAGTCAAATTATTATTATTTGCAGATGACGTGATCCTCTACAAAGAAGACCCAAAAACTGCACCAAAGGCTCCTAGAATTAAAAACCAAATTGAGCAGTGTAACAGGAAACAAAATCAACACACAAAAATCAATATTGTTCCTGTATACCCACTGAGAAAAAACTGGAAAATAGTACCATTTATACTAGCATCATAAAAAATTAAGTATCTAGGAATTAATCGAATCAAGGAAGTGAAAACCTTGACAATGAATATTATAGCAGTCTGAAAAGGGAGGTCGGTGAGGACACCAGAAAAGTCAAAAGATAGCCCCCGTTCCTGGATAGACAGGACCAATATTGTCAAAACGGTCACACTTCCCAAACTGATATACAGACTTAATCTCAATCAAAAGGCCAATGGCGTTTTTTGCAAAAATAAAGAAATTAATCTTAAAACTCATATGAAACCAGCAAAAGCCATCCTGGATAACAAGAGCAAAGCAGGAGACATCAAAATCCTGGATTTCAAGCTATATTACAAAGCTGGAGTGATTTTACAAAACAGCATGGTACTAATACAAAAAAGACATGCTGATCAATGGGACAGAAGAGAGGATGCAGAAAGAACCCCAAGCACACTCAGCTATTTGATCATTGACAAAGGGCCAAAAACATACACTAGAGGAAAGATAGGCTATTTAATAAATAGTGCTGGGAAAACCGGACATCCACATGCAGGAGACTGACTCTAGACCCATACATCTCACTATGTACTAAAATGAAATAAAAATGGATCAGAGACGTAAAAGTTAAAACAGAAACAATCAACTGGAAGGTAAAATAGGTAAAACTCTTGAAAACACGGGTATAGGTAAGGACTTTTGGTTTGTTTGGGTTTTTTATTTTTTTTGTTGTTTTTTTTTTTCCTGGTACCAGGAATCGAACTCACGACCTCATGCTTGCCAGGCAGGCGTTGTACCACTGAGCTAAATCCCCAGCCCCGGTAAGGACTTTTGGAATGGAATCTCAACAGCACAAGAAACAATACTAAGCATCAACAAATGGGTTCATATGAGATTAAAAACCTTGTATGCAACAAAGGAAATAAAGAACAGAGTAAAGAGACAACCTACAGAATGGGAAAAGTTTTTGCTGGCTATTCCTTAGACAGAAGACTAATATCTGGAAAATATAAAGAATTTAAAAAAAAAATAGACCCCTCCAAAATAAAAGACCCAATTGAAAATGGTGCAATGAAATGAACAGACACTTATCTGAAGTTTCATGTGGTGATACATATATCAAAATTCATCAAATTATTTAAATATGTGCATTTTGGCATACTTCATATGTGTCAATAATAAAGATCTAAAGAGTTTAAGTCTGCAAGGAATGATTATCAAAGGCATTACTATCACTTCTATTACCAATACTAGTATTTGTTAGATACTTCACTCTTTATGGACCAGGCAAACTTCAAAATTTTACTTGTATCATCTCATTTAATCCTTGCAATCACTCTGGAAGATTTCTTTTACCATTATCTCCATTTTACAGAAAGAAAAACAGTCACAAAAGGTTAAAACTTGCCCTGGGTTGCAGAAGTAGTAAGAAGCAGGCACAAGATTTAAACCTGTCAGAATCTGCACTTTTCAATACCATGCTTAAAGCTGCTACAGTATTTGGCAGAATTTTTCATATTGGTACTTAAGGGCAGAATAAGGTACAAAGATTTAAAAAATAATTCTTGCCAGGCCTGCATCATCTATCAAATGCATAGCATATTTGAGGGTAACCCCGAGTTGAAAGTCTGCCCTAGCAGTGGTACTCGGGACCAGTGATGGGTTTGTGGTTTGAGCAGCTTGTTGTCAGGGCTTCTATTGTGGTGAACCAGAGTAGGATTGCCTAAATTTTGGTTTGGTTATTTCATTAGTTTCTAGGGAGACTTGGAAACACTGAACATTTCCAGACCTCATACTCTGTGTGAGGTGCACATTCATGGTTGCTGTCTTATAGCCACAGCATAAAATTTACTTTAGCTACAAAATATATATAGTTTAGAGAGTCCAGTGACATGAAGTATGATTGTTGCCTTACTTTTGTTCTGGACTGGTTCTTTCCGGTGCTGTGGATTGAAGCCAGAGTCTTGTGCATACAGGGCAAGTGCTCTACCAATGAGCTATGATCACAGATCTGTTGCCTTATTTTTAAAGTTAGTGTTTTATCCTGGGGAGACAGTTCCATGGTAGTTAAGGGGCACAGCTTTGGCAGTCAGACAGGCTGGTGTTTGATTTCTGCTTCTGTGTCTTACAGTGTGTGACCTTGGATAATTTAACAATCATTCTAGCTTTCACTTTCCTTACCTGTAAAATGGTGATGATAAAATCCCACCAGGCAGTACTGTTGCCAGGATTAATCAGTATAATGCTGGTAAATTGCTCAGCATAATTCAGGGTGTAGAATAAAACTTCCAGTATGCTATAGAAAATGTAGTTATAATAAGGTTATCAAGTATTTCTTCAACTCAGCGGGCTTTAACCCGTGGAATATGAGCATTAGGGGTCCTTGATTAGGCTCTAGGGAATTTGTACGGCTGCTAAATGATGTGCAAATCCATGTGTGTTCCTTTCATGTTGGAAACAGGAACATAGCTTTCCTCTGATTCCTAAAGAAGTGTTAGAAGTGCAAGGGCAAAATCCAGAAAATCCATCAGCGAAATAACATGTGATCAGGCCAGTCTGACTAAACCTGCTGCTCAGAGGCCTTTGATAAAGACCTAAGCTTTCCCTCCTTGTTGGAGGGACTGTGGGTGAGCAGCACAGCGAGCTGCTTGCTCTTTGCCTTGGGGGCCTCCTAATGGCACTGCACCCATGTGGGTGTGATTTGCACTCCCTAGATTCTGTGTCACCTGCAGTCGGCATAATTTGACCTATTTTTTCCTGTATCCTTGGCACGGTGCCACTGCATGCCACATTTTCTGGGGGCGCAGTGCTCCCTGGTCGGCTGTAGAAGTGTGGGAGTCAAAGCAAGGGCTGGTGGAGTTAAAAGGCTTCGCGGTGCTGTGCTCTCAAGTGCTCTTCCAGATGCTTGCCTTACACAGTGCCTTGCACATCCCTTGATCACCACTTCACTGCGCTTGCAAACCACAAAGGCACTTACGTTAAAAAAAAGGTGGAGGCCTGGTGCAGCGGCGCACGCCTGTAATTCTAGCTACTCAGGAGGCCGAGGAAGGGCCAGCCTGGGCAACATAGTGAGATTGTCTCAGGCAAAACAAAAATTTATAAAAATGAGTTCTTACACAGTAGGTCTGTGGAGAGGCTGAGACTGGGGCTAAGGCTCTAATCTCTTGTTAATTTACTTGCGTGTTTCCCCAACTATCTCTGGGCAAAGTGAAGGCAAGGACAAGGCCTGGTGGCTTAGTAGAAAGGTGACATAGAACTGAAAGTAAGAGCGAGCAAGCAGAAAGAAGGAAGGACGAATAGGCTAGAGGAAAGCAGGTTGTCTACTCTCTCATGCAGGCCTGCGGCTATCTCAGGTGGATCCATTTTCCAAATGACTTTTGGCTGCTACCATACCTTTTTTTTTTTTTCTGTGGAGCTCTTGGGCCTCAAAAGAGGAGGAAATAGAAGCCCCCACATTGGCTGCTGATCAAAGAACTTGCATTTGCTTTTGAGAGACAATTCTTTAATTCCAAGAGAATGAAGTTGTCTACTGTATAATGAAATTCATTGTATAGAATATTCCACATTAGGGCCGGGGATACAGCTCAGTGGCACAGCACCTGCCTGGCAAGTGCAAGGTTGTGAGTTCGACTCCTGGTACCAAAACCAAAAAAAAAAAAAACAAACAAAAAACCAAATGTTCCATGGGCATAAAAATTCACAGGGTGTAGACTGACACCCAGGCCCATATTACACACCTTCTTTCAGTATGGTCTGTCTCTGATATGTTCTGCAAGCTTTTATTTATGTAGTTCTTTCAGGCTTTCCCGCTCATGCATGGAAACAAGCCTCAAAGAGAGCAGGAGAAGGACCCTGGGAATGTTCTTCCCAGAGGCAGACAGAAAACGGGTATGGAAAATTCCAGCTCCTCGCTTCCCTTACATCATGTCAGCTGGAAACATCTGTGACTCCGAGAGTGGCCAAATATTACCTGTCCTGCTCAAAGATAGCACTGCATGTACTTGCAAGTGGATCATGCCACAGAGATGGAGAATGTGAGTGCCAACACTGATCACGCTGTGCCTGGGTGTCAGACTATTTCACCCGGCAATGATGAATCACCGTGACTCTCACATCTACGTTCCCATGACCTCTGGGCAACAAAGGAAAGCCCGGAACAATTCTGGGCACTTGATTTCCCTAACAAAGCAACAGAAGGCCCAGATTAAACTGGCCTCTTTGAAACTTGAAAGGAAACACCATTTGTCACCTTTTAAGGGGTGGACTGATTAATGCGCAGTGAGTCATCACAACCCAATTCACTGATTAAATGCGCGACCATTGTAAATGCAGATTCAAACCCTTGGAAAGAAGCAAATGCAGACCCTTCCTGAGTTGGGCTGAGTCTGCCTGTTAGTTTTGAATTTGTAAAGAAAGTAAAACTTCCAAAGGCAATTTTGGAAAAAGGGTTTAAGAGATACATGGGGGAAGGCAAACCTCTAACACATGTTCTGAATGCAGAAACTTGTGAAACATGATCTGGATGTTATCACTCATGCTAAGGTACTCTCCACAAATGGGCACAAAATCTAGAAAAAGTAACCTAGCCTCATCAAAAAGTCAATGTTATCTGAAAGTTGCCATAAGAATGGAAATACTAAGTTGCCATCACCTAGGTATTCTAGGAATTCTTTATATTTGAAATTGTTTGCTCGAAAAAATAGAGAGCAATTCTGCTTTTCTTGGTGAATATTTTCCAAAACTCCCAGCAGATCTCTGAATCCACAGATAGTCTGAACCCTATACATTTCCCAGTGCACATATACTGAACCCTATATATTTATATTTTTCCTATATACACATACACATATACACATATATATTCATATACTTTAAAATATCATATACTGATGATAAACTCATATTTTTCACTCAAAGGAACCACTCCACAGCTTCTTGCTGCCATATCCAAATTGCCTGTATTACTACTTTTGTGCTTTGGGGTCATTTTTAAGTAAGATAGCGTTACTTGAACACAGGTACTACACTACTGTGACAGTGGGTCTGGTAACCAAGATGGCTACTAAGTGACTAATGGACAGATAGCGTATACAGCGTGGATACACTGCACAAAAGAATGATTCATGATCTGTGCACAATACAGCAGGACAACAGATCTCATCACATTAGTCAGAATGGTGTGTTATTTAATACTTATAAATTGTCTATTACTGGAATTTTCTCTTCATATTTTTAGGTTATAGTTGACTGTGGTTAACCAAAATGGTAAATAAGGGGGAACTACTATAAAACAGATAATTATTAACCCCACTAAAGGTAAGGAATCTGGGGCATAGAACGTTACCCAAGTGATGAGTGGTACAATGCACTCAGATGCAGGTAACCTAGCTCTAGAGTGTGTGCTTTTCATTCCAGTGGATGCTGGTGATACTAAATGATGTACTTTGCAGCCTTGCAGATTTCACAGCATTTACAACTCTCTAGGAAGTATCTTTCTGGGCTCTGATATTGCATGAGACCTGCTTGAAGAGGCAAAAGAGTTTAACAGAAGAGGTTTTGTCCAAGTCAATCAAATACTAAATGCCTAGTAAGACCTTGCTGTGGCACCAGAGAGGAAATACAGTCATCAGAGAGAACATTAAAGATGCACAGAATGCGGCCCCTGTTCTTATGCTGTGTCTTCTAAAGGCCATATTTGACATAAAGATGCTCTCCTCTTGAGTGGCCTTACCCAAGAGACCAGCACTAGCACCATAAAAGGAAGTCAGGAAGCAGGTGGTGAGATTTGCCACCCAGAATCCTTTTGCCATCCCACTAGTGATGCATCCCACGTTTCTTGTGTAGCATTCCATCTCTCATTCCCCCAAGATAAACAGCCTTGTTCTGAGGTCCAGGGTGGACTGGTGGCCTGAGTTATACCATTCAGAGTCATCTTCCTGGAAATTTGATCTTGAGCAAAGTCACATAAGGACAAAACCCTTTAACATCAACAAAAAGTGCATGCTGAGATAGAGAGTGTAGATTTGCTTCTGTTGCATGGTTCTCCAGATTGTAGTGGTACTTTGGTTTGTGCCCTTCTGAGTATCAGCCTTCAGGTGTTGCTTGGGTTCCCTGTGGTCTCTTGTGTCCCTTGATAAATTTATTTCAGGCTTGAATTGTCTGGTTACTATTGCTTATAACCATATAACTCTAATTGCACACTCATATTACATATTTAATTATCCTATAGTTGATATTGAACTGCCTATATTTCAAGTTACTTTATAGAAGCAATCTCTTGGTCACAAAAAGAGTGATTAGGTGGGTTTAGGTGGGATTCATATAAGCCTGCTGATGAAAGTCAATGTGGCCATATTTTAAAAGAAAAACTACATTTAAAGAAAATCCCAAACTATAGTTAAGGAAAACCCCAAGTTCAGTTAAATTTCTTTAACTGAACTGAGCAAAAAATCAAGAATCAGAAGATCTGTTAGACCCAACTCAACTACAAACAGACTGTGTGAACTTAGACAAATCGCTTTTTCTCTCTGATCTCTATGAAATGAAGGTGTGAGTTGCCCAAAAGTCAGTTTGTAATGTTCTAAGTGGAAAAGACATGCTTCAGAAATTGCTGAAGGATTGAGCACATGCATTTCAGAAACTCTTTTTTTCTGAAAACAAAAGCCATTTTTTTTTTTTTAACATACAGATTGGAAAATAAAAGTTCCAATCTGACTCTTTAAAGTAGAAATCTTATGGTGAGTGTGTGGTGGAGAATCTAGTATCCTTCTTGTGTCTGTAATGATCTTACTACTTAAGAGGAGTAATCTCAGGGTCAGGATTATCAAAAGCTCTTCTGTCCTTTAACTGAAACCAAGACAGGGTTTGACCTCCAAGGAGATCAGCAATAAATATAATTTATTTCTTAGCTATTCATATGTGAATTTCAGATTTAAATCTTCAAAGGAATTTATGTTGATGTAAAATCCATGTTAAAGTTTATTGAATCTTTTTTGGAAACTGCTCATATTTATAGTTTCAAGATAAATATATATCACTAAAGAGAAACAAACAAGCAAATAAAACATATAATTTAAAATAGTTGGAGTCTGGAGAGGTAATTTTTTTTTTTTGTATTTTTGAGACAGGTCTTTGCTATGCAATTCAGGCTGGCCTTGAGCTCACTTTGTAGCCCAGGCTGGTCTTGAACAAACACCAATCCTCCTGCCTCAGCCTCCCAAGTGCTAGGATTACAGGCATATGCCAGTATACCCGGTGTATTTTTCATTCTGTCTCCTCATTTTATACTGCTCTGGCCTTCAAAAGCCATGCAAACCACAAGTTTTCTAAAGCTGTTCCCGACCAATCTTTGGTTGCTCTCAAATTCATCCCTTTTGCAATTTACTGGCATCATGTAGGTACTGCAGTCAGTACCCTCGAGTTGTGCAAAATGGTCAGCTCATATGGCAAAAGGCTAAATATCCCAGGATTTCAATCAATTCCATAATGAAAGTGAAGTTCAGAGTGGTAGTGGACTATGCCAAAGATCAAACAGCTTGGGAGCAGCAGAACACGGAGCCACATCTAGGTCTCTTCCTTACTGCGCTTTCTTTTAACTACTCTGCCATATTAACAAATGCAGGGAGAGCTGGAAGGAATGAGAAACCAGATGCAACTTCTTAAAAACACTGAAATATTAACTGAATACTATGCCAAAGGGAAAAAGGCACTCCTCCCCTTTTAAAAGCATTGTTAGGACTGATGAGGCTACTGCAGGTGCTGTCTGACATCTGATGTCTTGTCCATGAGCCACCAGCACGCCCCATGATGGTGTGTTTGACCTGATGGTGTGGGGTCTTCCTGGTGTTTGCTTTAGTGTGTGTGTGTGTGTGTGTGTGTGTGTGTGTGTGAGGGGGGTGTTGTCATTGTTACTGGTGGCTCCTTCTGACAGAGAGGTAAAAGCTAGCGTTGCCGTGAATTAAGCAAAGCCCTCCTTGGACAGCAGCTGCCATTGGCTTTGACCAGAGACTGCGTTGGTAAGAGGGTCCATCTGTGCTGCCTCCTTAGGGAAGGTCACATATTTCTCTCCAGAGAACTTGACACAATGACACAAGCCATTTGTCACCCACTGTCACACATGCTTGCTGTTACCACACATTATCTTTTCAGTCAAAGCAATAATTCCGTGTCCTGAGAGCGCAACTGTGCAGTGCCAGGTGTTGGTGTTTTAGAAATAAACAGCGGTAGGGACAGCTGTGGTGGCAGATTTCCATTTTTTATGCCAAGCTGGTGATAGTGTACTGTGTAGATAAAGAGTTCCAGATAAGTCTTTGTGTCTCCACAATAAAGGATGATTTGTGTTGCGCTTTCTCTGGGGGACTCCCCTGAGCAGAGAGCTTCAAAAGATGATTCCTGAGGCAGGTACTCCTCCTGAGCATCCTCAGAGATCCTTCACCTTGTCCACCCTCAGAGATCCCTTTCAGGGATGCAGATACTTCTCATCTCTGGGTCTGTGCTCTTCATTATACGCCTAACTCACATCAGTTCAAATGCACGTGACACTGGCTTTCCCTTTCCTTTATGCGTCAGCCTCCGTTTGAACCTCACCAGTGCTGGCTGAAGCTTAATTATTGCTACCGTGGGTAATAAGCCTCTGTACATCTTGATTTAATTAAGGGAGAAATTAATTTCATGAGAGTTCTATGGATTCTTTTATTTCTCAGGTGAAAGCAGAGCAAGGCTAACAAAATCAGCCCTCTGTGTTCTCTGACAGTTAAAACAGGCCCTTAAACAAAGTAAAATTTCAGTTCAATACCAGGATTACTGAGGCACCACTTTGGTATTTTGATAGTTTGGTAATTTCAGAAAATTGTAGGGGAGCATCTTATGAAAGGCAGTTCTTCTCAGAAGAAAATATTTTCAAAATATTGTGTATACTTTCAGGTTTTCAGGGATGCCATTATATCCTTGCCCTATGTGTTCTAAGCTAATCCTAAGAAGACGTCCTGCGATGAAACGGTCCTACATGCACTGCCCAGTAAGGTAGCTGCTGGTCTTGCTTTAGAGCATTTGAAATGTGGCAGGTACAAGTGAGGAAATAAACTTTAAATTTCATCTAATTTAAATATAAAGAGCCACATGTGGCTAAAAATTACTATGAACTTAAAGAAAAGCTGACATCTCCAACAAGGGTCCCAAGTGGCTAACGGGGCCTAACACCCAGGCTGAGCCTGATGACCACTTGCTAACTGTGGGAGTGTGTGCCACTGTATGTTCCCTCACAGATCAAAAGCTGAACTCTGTGTCCTTGTCAGGCATGCACCTAGTATCCCAGCGGCCAAGATAAAGCCCTGAGAAGTGCGATTTTGATACCCAGATCTGATCAATGACTGGTGACACTCAGTCACAGGAAAACAATACCAAATCAAGAATGGGGACAGTCGCATTCCTTCATGTACATAAAACCAATGGATCAGGATTGAGCAAGCTTGCCTCCCTCCTTTGTGTGGGGATCTGGGTGGGAAATTCCTCTGAATGAATTAGCACCTCTCTGCTCCCGCAGTTCACACTTCCCTTTTGTACCAAAGGCTTTATACAGCTCAATGGTTTTCAAGCTGCTCATTTTAATGGAGTCTCCTCCTACCCGCTTTTTCCTCCCTCCCTTCTTCCCTCCTTCACTTTTATTTCCTGCATTGTTTAAATTAAGTAATCTCTATTTTTGCAGTACTGGGGATTGAGCCCAGGGTCTTCCTGCCGAGCTATATACTCAATCCCTCTCACTTTTTGAGATAGGGTCTCACCAAATGACTAATTTACGCAGGCTGGGCTTGAACATTGCGATCCTCTGGCCTCCTGCTCCCGATGCACAGGGATTCCAGGCATGCATCGCCATGCGGGGCTTCCCTTTTCATCTAAAATTCTTTCTTAGTGAATTTTTTGCTGAGCACACTGTGCTGATCCGTTAGCTCCACACTACAGGTTCACTGACATCAAATGAAGTGTCCATTCCATAAAGTTCTCTTTTAAAAAATAGTTTTACAGAGATATAATTCATATCCCGTAACAGCTGCCCATTAAAAGTATATACTTTTTGGGGGGAGGGGTGGGGGTTTCTGGTACCGGGAATCAAACTCACGACCTCACACTTGCCAGGCAGGTGCTCTGCCGCTGAGCTAAATCCCCAGCCCCAAAAGTATATAATTTAATGCTGTCTAATATATTCCCTGTGTGGGTATCAGAAAATGATACTGGGGCTTTGACACGCTGAGAGTCCCTGGAAGCTGCCTCAGATGCAAGGTTCCTCTGTCCCCGCTTTGTCACGCCCCTCCCAGCACAGGGACAAGCTTTCTTTGGAGTTCCCTGATCTAACTGGTCCTGCCTGACAAAAGAGGAGCACAGTCGCCATCTTTCTTCTTAAATTATCACTAAAACCAGAGAAGATGAAGAAGAAATCCCTGGAAGGAAGAATGAAAGTCAAGTGACACCCAGAGCCCAGAGTATCTCTGTCCCAGGGGGTCTGTTCTTCTGGACCCATTCACCTGCCTTAAAAATAATTGCCTCACACTCTGAAATTGCTTTCACCTCTTCCCTGTCAAGAAGGCATTTAAGTGTCAACTATCAGAACTTGTTTCCCCTTGAGCTTTGTACTTCACGCATGGCTCCCATATCGCCCCATTGGTAAACCTGTACGTTCCCTTTGCTGTTAATCTCTCTATGGTCAGTTGTATTGCACAGACTAAAATTATCGAACCTTCAGAGGAAAACTCTAAACTTCCCTACAACAGCTACGCAACCATCACACACTCAGTCTTAAAATATTTTTACCACTCAAAAACCCCAACTCCCTGAATAGTCACTCTTTATTTAACTTCAGGATCCCTTAGCCCCAAGTATCCATTAATCCACTTTTCTCTCTAGGTATTTTTCTATTCCAGTTGTTCTGTATAAATGGAATCAGGTGGCTTCTTTATATCATTCTTTAAAATGTTTCTTATAATATTTTTAAGGTTCATCATGGTACGATATCATTGATACAAATCATGATGCATCAGTGATCATGATGCATCAGTATTTCATTCCCTTATATTGTTGAATACTCTATTGTATGACCCTACCACGTTTTACGTATCCATCCATCAGCTGGTAGACATTTGAGTTGTTTTAGTTTTGGACTCTGACAAATAATGCTGCTTTGAACATTTGTACACAGATATTTATACTGATGTATGTTTGTATTTCTCTTGGGTCTATACCTAGGAGTGGAATTGCTAGGTCATATGATAACTTGTCTTTAATATGTTAAAGAACTTTCCATACTGTTTTTCTAAGTGGCTGCACTGTTTTATACTCCCACCAGCAATGCAGTGGTGTTCCAATCACTCCAAAATTTACTAACACTTGTTACTACATAGCTTTTTATTTTAGCCACCTTAGTGTGTGTGTGTGGGAGTGAGGTATCTAACTGTGGTTTTGGCTTGTAGTTCCCTACTAGCAATGGTTCATATGCTTATTAATTATTTGTATATCTTCTAGGGGAAAAAGTGTTTAAATCTTTTGTCAGTTTTCTGATTGGGCAATACTCCCCGTATTGATATTCTGAAACCACAAAATCTTTGCAAGATGCCAGCTGAATTTTTTTCTACAGAGATTGTTGAATTCATCCAAAAATTCAGATGGAAATGAAGGGGACCCAGAATAGTCAAAACATTCTCAGAAAGACAATAACAAAGCTATCAAGCATGGTGGCTCATGTCTGTAATTCCAGCACTCAGGGAACCTGAGGCAGGAGGATCATGAGTTCAAGTTCAGCCTGGGCACTTTAGTAACTTGGTGAGACCCTGTCTCAAAATAAAAAGAAAGACAATGGAGTACTATTCTGCCATAAAAAGGATAAACTTGAAACATTTTTAAGTACATGGATACATCTCAAGACCATAATTTTAAGTGAAATAAATCAGACATGCAAGTTTAAATATCTCATTGTTTCTCTTGTTTGAGAAATCAAAGGGTAAATAAAGAGCAAAATGGAAGACACATATTGAGAAGTGGGAAGAACTTGTTGAAGTGGGAAGGGGAACAAAGTAGAGGGAAGGGGAATGGGAAGAAAGGAAAAAATGAGTAAAATAAGAGAATGGAAGGAAAAACTGGAAACAATGCTTTTGTCAGTGGGGAGGGGAAGGAGGATTGAAGGGAAGGGAGGTGAATGGGAAAGAAAAGAATTAAGACGTACTATGTACAGGTACAAATTCCCGACGGTGAATGTGATCATTATGTACAGCAAACACGTACCGAGAAAGAAAGAAAGAAGAAAAGAAAAGAAAGGAAAAGAAAAGAAAAGAAAAAAAGAAAAGAAGAAAAGAAAAGAAAAGAAAAGAAAAGAAAAGAGGGATCTAGCTGAGTGCAAAGGCCCTGGCTCAATCCCTAGCACTGCAACAAAGCTGTAGAACTCATGTTTTTCAAGATCAAGATTCACTGCAAAGCTGAGTCTGGTACAAACTGAGGAGCCTGCATTTCTTACACTTTCTCGAGTGATTCTGAGGCTTCTGGTTTAGAGAACACCTTGTGAGTGTGCAGGCTTTTCGCAACTCCTTCGCCAGTGGTCCTTTCCCCACAAACCCCTGTCCCTTACTCCTTGAGTGCGAGGAGAATATATCCTCTTCCATGACCTTTAACACCTTCCTCGTGCTCTTCGCTTGTACTTGCTCCCTTCTTTTGATCATATTTTTACAGGCTGCTGTCTTCCAAAGGTCTTGGAACTAAAGACAGCAGAGTTTCTGTCTACCCCTCTCCCTGGGCTCAGTGTTTGAAGACTAGCACTAGATGCTTATTATCTATCCAGAGAATGAACGATAATGGCTGGTTGTTTTGTGCAGTCTGTGTCAGCACACTGCCAAGTGCTGTGCAGACACCATCTCATTTAATCCTCAGACCAGCCCTATGAGGGGGTCCTTATTATAATCTCCAATGTGCATATGGGAAATGAAAATCTTACCGAGTTCACGATCTGCTGAATTTACTCCTGGTTTCCTTAGAAAATTAACTCAGTGTAGTTCAACTCTACTAACTAAACTGTCGGGAATCTGATATACACTACACTGTATTTGTGTATACTATGGAAACCAGCTTATAAAAAGAGAAATAGTGAAACACTGTTTCCTCTTGTGCCTGCGTGACGTAGGTGCTAACAATGCTGGGGCCACTACTGTAGCTGCGACCTCCCTCTTCTTATGGGGTCAGTACAACTGCCTCCATCCTAGTTCTGTTCCTCCGTCCCCATCTCCTACACATCCTCCAAACTGTGGATTGGATTGTGTCACTGTCTAAAATTTTTTATGACCCAAAGCTGCCCTACAAGATGTCCAAACTCCTTAAGGCAGCTTAACATTTTCCTTCAGGTAAATCACCTACCATCTCCTGCTTCCATCTGCTTTGTACCCGACATCCTTCTGGAATCCAGAATGAGTACTCATTCCTCAAGTGTAGAAAGTTTTGCACATTTTGTGTCTTGGCCCACTTTCTTCCCACTGCCCTCCATGCCCTCCTCCTCCTCCCCTTATTGACCTGACCTTTGACCCTTTACCCTGAGCACCCAGCTCCTCCTGGCTGAAGTGGAAAGTGGCCTCAGCTCCACCCTGTTCTCCGGCCTCTTCTGTGCTTGTTTAGAATGATGCCCACACCTCTGAAAATGCAATTCTCACATTTTATTATGACTGTCTATTCATATATGTTCTCCACGAGGCTGTGAGCTCCTCTGGGGAAAGAAACGTCTGCTCTTCTTCCATTATCAGGATCAAGCACAAAACTTAGGACTCAATGAAAGTAGGTGAGTAAATAAATTTGGTCAAAATAGAAGCAGGTTGGGACTGAGACACCTATGATTCACCTTACCTCCTCCGTGACTGCTTTCACATCAATTCCCCCAAAGATCTCCTGTGTCTAGTTTGTACATCTGCTTTGAATCAGCGTTATATCTGTGCTCGGCACTGTAAGTTCCTCAAACGTGCTGGAATTACAGCACTTTTCTCTTTGTATCTCTCGGCTCACACAGGACAGTGTTTTGAACCCAGAAGCCATTCCTGGAAGATTTGCAGAACTGGAATGAGCTTAACTCGACTCACAGATTTTAGCCAGTTATTTAAAAGCCTCCCATCACGCTGGGGAAACAATTATTTCCATCACAGGAGTGAGGGATCTATTGCAGTGCTGTTTGATGTTCCCACTCTCACATTCCTATTGCAAGAGACATCTTTGAAACAGATGGGCAGACTGTCCACTCCGATCACATAGGTCAGCGCTCAACCCAGACAACAGTGGTGCTGTCAGTGTGTGCAAAGCCCGGGCTCTTTTCAGAATGGAGAGGTCAGCTGAAGAAATTGTAAGGATTCACAGCAGGAAATAAATTCCAATTTGAAACTCTCTTTTTATTTTGTGGTATCATAAATAAATTTGTGGGTGAATAACAGCATAGCTCTTCTGAGGACTTTTCACATGGTAGCCTCAAACCCATCCCTTTTCTTACATTTCTACACGTATTTATGGGGCATCAGCAAAGCATGAAAGGCTGTGGTAGGCATCCCTAGAAGATTAGATTGAGCAGATATAAAATCTGGAAGCATTCGTTGGTATTTTAAAATAATATTCTCAATATCAAAGGCAAGAAAAAAATCACATGCAAACAGTGAGAATTATACCTGTAACTGATTTTGGCCATTTCAGTTTTAAAATTCAAACTTGATGTTGAACACTACAAAAACAATAGATTAGCTAATGATTTTCATCATTATATATTGTCAACATTTGCAGCTGTCAGCTAATAATGACTGAAATTAATGTAACTGCTCCTATGATGAAGATAAATATTAATACGGTACAGCTTTTATCACTAAATGTATCTTCTACCATACTTGCGCCCTCCTCCCCTTGGCCACATTGGCTTTCCTCAGAGACTTGACACTTTCTGCTCCTGTGATAAAACGTACACATGCTGTTCCTTTTGCCTTGGACATTTTCATCTCTCCTCACCATTCACTGGAGTAACCACTACTTATCCTTCATGTGTAGGTGCAATGTCATCTTTTCAGAAAAGCCTTCTCTCACCAGGTCATTTCCTCACAGACCTCTCCTTCAGAGCATTTATGGTAGTTACAATTTTGCTTTTCTGGCACCTTTCCTAGAGTACAAGGTTTATGATAGGAGAAATACAATCTATTTTTGCTTACCATTGACCCAGAAAAGTGCTGGGAACATAGTAGTCACTCAAAATGTTGCTGAATAAACTGCTGAAAAGTTGAGACATGATAAAAAAGGGTATTTCTACAATGACCTATCATGTTAATATTAGAGAATGATTCTATTTTTTTAGATGGATATCAAAATAATCTGAAAAAAGGAAAATCCTGAAGAGCAATGTTGTTGGAGAAGAATCTCATATGAATGCATTGAAAGATACAGAATCAATGTGGATTATGAATACATGAATGATAGGCAAGATAGCCTATATTTAAAGTAATTAATATATAACTATAAACCCCTTTCCCAAAAGGGGAACAGCTGTGCTGTTAAGAAAAATATTGCTCATATCCCTTCCAAAGTGTAAAGAAAGGGAAAAAGAAACACAAAGCAAGAATCTTCACATCTGTGTTAGAAATATAGAATCCTTCTAGAATGAGTCTTAAACACATAGGAGAATATAACTACTTTAGATATCTGTCAATCAAAATTCTAAGTGAATCCACCTGGGAGATCCACCAATGTGAACTATGAGCTAAGCGCATCACTTATGTATGCAAGAGTGAAGTGAAGGCGTGGGTGTGTGGTGATAAAATATTGTGATTAATATGCCTGTCAGAAATTAGAATGCTCTGATAGCTGGTGGTTTGCCTTAAGCTTCTCTCCTGGAGAGCTCATGTTGCAAAAGATCCCAGTTGTTCAACTTGACACCACCATTTGTTTTTGGCGGACCACCTAGAATTAGGTTTTAGATTCAGTTCTGCATTGAAATAAATAAGAAAATAGCTTCATTTTGAACCTCAAAAATGCCTGGGGGCTGCCATATAATATATATGTCAGGTGGAACCCTTAGAAAACTTAGATCAGCAAGAAAACTCTCTTTTATAAAAGCTTGAGGAAAACTCTTAGCTCAGGTGGGGTGAGTGTTTTCCAAAGTGACCTCCAAAGTCTACAAGGACCTGGCACAAAGAAATCTGGTTCCCTCAGCAGTTACAGAGCCTCTTAACATAGTAAGCCTCAGGAAGTAAGTTTGCGTTGTAATGACTGAGACGCTCAGAGAGAGGAAGCAAAACAAACGATGGCCAGGATGTGAAGTCCCAGGCAAAGGGAACAGACTCTTGCTCCCAAATTACACTCTGACTTGTTTTTTCTGCTTCTGTTCATTCTTATCCTCTGTCTTTTCCCGGTCATTGGCAACATATGACTTCCTTGCTGTTAGCGGTGGGCAGCTGCGCAACATGGGCTTATGAAGAGCCTATGATTCATTAAAGACCAGAAGCTTGGAGAGGCAATTGTGCATTTGGCTGTTCATAAGCCATTTCATGCTTGCTCTCACCCTCTCAATGGCACATGGCCAATTACAAGAAGGTCTTGAGTAAATCTTTACATCCGGGGTCTGTACAAAATCCTCTGCGGATAACATTAGCGGTAATGGAGAGTTGCTTGCCCACACAATACTTCAAGGCATGTGTCTCGTCCTCAAGGACAAAACAGAAACCCTTGTGGAAATATTGCAGTATTCATTAAGCATCAGGAAATATTTATAAATTGTAACACAGCATTAACATTTTGCTCTTCAAAACCTCCTATTAGGAAATAATCCATCAAGAAAACCTATATGCACAAAGATCTTCATTCCTGCATTTTTATAATAACAAAGAAATGGAAACACGCCAAATAACAAATAGGCAAAATGTAGCATATCTACTTGCAGAAATCGAGTGATTACTATTGAGGATTATTATCAAGACTAAGTGGGGGCTGGAGATTTAGCTCAGTGGCACAGCGCCTGCCTAGCAAGTGTGAGGTCGTGGTTTCGATTCCCGGTACTGGAAAAAAACAAACAACAAGCAAACAAACAAAAAATTAAGCAGCAACCTGGCAAAATGCTCAGGACTCGTGTAAAATGAATAAAAATTAGAACGTGAAATAAATATATACACACCTCATACCTAATAAATATACACAGCAACATTCAAGCGGGAAGTGTATTAACATGTTCCCGGGAGAGCTTTTAAATTGTGAGATTGTTAGTTCTTTTTAATGTCATCTTCATTTTCTAAATACACAGCGTCATTTTTTAAAGAGAGATTTCTGGAGATCAAGTCCACCTACTGTAAAATTGTTTTAAATCATACAGTTCAGTAGTTTTAAAGCACAGTCACAGAATTTGTACAGATTCACCACTATTTAATTAAAGGGCATTGTCATCTCCCCTCCAAAAAACTTGGTTCTACTCCCCATTTTGTCCTCCTCCTAACCCATGGCAAATGCCAATTTCCTTCCAGTTTGTCTGGACGTGGTTATGCCAGAGATCCTACATAAAAGGAATCATACAAAGTTGTCTTCTGTGTCTGGCTTCTTTCATTTAGCACAAGGCTTTCAAAACACACCCACACTGTAGCATATATCAGCAATCAGTACTTACGTCCTGATATGGTCAAATGCCATTAAACTGTATGGATGCATTGCTGCATTTTATTTATCTGTTTATCAGTTGATGGACATTTGAATTGTTTCTGCTTTTGGTTTATTATAAATAATGCTAATATTCACATTTAGCTACTTGTAACTTTTCATTTATCATTGGTATATACCTTGAAGGAGCATCATTTAATCATAAGGAAACTATGTTTAAACTTTTAAATTTGGTTTAAATTTTTACTGGAACATATTTATGGGGAGCTGTGTGATATTTTGATACATTGTATAATTTGTAATCAGGGTAAACACATCTATCTTCTCAAACAGCGATCAATTCTTTATGGTGAAAATATTCAAATTTTTTCTTTTGAGATCATCTAAAGTCACCCCACTGTGTGCTAAAACACTGGAACTTGTTTCTCCCACCTAACGAGAACTTCCAGTCTGTTAACCTGCCTTTCTCTGGTTACCTTCCCTCACCAGCCTCGGATAACCAGCATTCTATTTTCAACTTCTGTGACAGCATCATCTTTAGATGCCACATATACATGGGATCATGTGGTGCTTGCCTTTATGCGCCTGGGTTATTCACTTAACATAATGACCTCCATTTCTACCCAGGTTGCTGCCCATTCTTGTGAGAAGAATAAAGTAGGAGCCCAGGAAGTTTGTGGTTCTGGCAAGATGGCACACAGCTAGTGTGTTTAGAGATAGTGGATAAAATAGGGTCTAATTTGTGCTATAGACTACTTATAGTATCCATGTTGGATCCAGTGTTTGCTTCCATCCCACCCAAATCCATGTGCTGATGCCCTGATCCTCAAGGTACTGACGTCTGGAAGTGCAGCACTTAGGAGGTGATTTGGTTTAAATGAGACAGAATTCCTGTGATGGGATTGGGGCTCTTTTAAGAAGAGGAGGAGACTGGAGAGCCTATAAGACCACTCTTGCACCCTCCATTCCTGTAAGGCTACAACAAGACAGTGGCTGTCTGTGAAACACAGATACAATACGCCAGCACCTTGCCTTTGAACTTCCTATCCTCCAGAATTGTGAAAATAAATGTCTGTTGTTTAGGCCACCTCGTCTGCAGTCTATGGTATTTTGGCAGAGCAGTTTGAACTCACTGGCACAGTTTGTTAGTGTGTGAATGGGATTACAAAGATGGAACTCAATCCTAACATGACAGTAAACGTTAACCGATTGTAGGGCGCCAAAGCTCCTGGTGAATGCACTGACCTTCTACCAGCACGGGGAGATTCCTTTATAAGCCACATGAGCTTACAAAATTGTATCTACTTCTCAGCGGTCATATTTTAAGTTTACGGCATTAGGAAACAAAATATGCTTCTTGGGAAATGGCATTGTACTTAAATACAGATGCTTTTATTACTAATAACTCAAATAACTGTATTTCTTCAACCCTCATCAATTAGTCCTGTAATTAGAGCATAGTAATAGATCCTGGATCAGAAATCTGCAAAGGGTAACCAGGGATCTTAGCTACTCACCCCTTATGCTTTGGGCACCCCTTATCACATACCTCTGATGGCGCCCTCTCTGTAACAGACCATGTTTTCTCAGCTCTGAACATCCCTAGTTATATCAAATCTATTTCTTTCTTGCTATTTTCAGTTTTAAAAAGATGAAGTGTTGATGATACTCTATTTTTCAATGCTTTCCAATTTTAGAAGCTGGTGAAAATTTTCTCAACTTGGAAACATATTATTCAGGTTTCTGTTTCAGAAATTTTCATATTTTTGCAATCAATAGCTTCTTTGGTGACAGTGATTTGTGTACTGTGATTTATAGCCCTTTCTGGCTATTCAGGGCTTTGTCATGCATTTCAGTAGACCTGACTACTCTACTTTTTTAAAAAAAAAAGTGTAGTGAATGCTACTACCTTATTTTTCACTCCTTCTTTCCTCTCAAAGTCATTCTGGTCATTTAATTTCTGCTCCACTTAAAAAATGCTGCCTATCACAAGCTAAGAAGCTGAGGTTGTTTGTGAATGCATAAAATATATTCTTACTTTAGAGATAAACTAAATCTCCCAAGTGTTTATTATTAGATAAACTTTAGATCCATAGGTAGGATTCTCAATTATCACATTTTTACTTCATGTTCTTTAGAAATGTTTCCAGAACAATTTAAATTAATAGCACTTAGAGTTACTATTTTTATATTTTAGTTGAGAACAAAATACATAGTCTCTTCTTAAAAGATGCTTAAATTCCTAAGAGTTACAATTCATATTTGATGATTATTTTTAGAAACACCAGGGCTGGGGATATAGCTCAGCAGCATAAGTGCTTGCCCAGCAAGCTTGAGGTCATGAGTTCGATTCCAGGTACAAAAAGAAACAAAAACATAGAAATACCAAAGAAACTAATTACATAACAACAGATGAGCAATCAGGGTGTAGAAAACCTTGCTACATTTGCTGAAAAGTATGTTTGCCCACAGGGGCAAGGTGAGCTGGCTAGAGGAACTATTGGCAACTGACCTTGCTGTAAGATTTTTAGAAATCACTGAGCTTTCTACTCAGAATTGAATCTTTTCTGAATCCAAAGTGGTCCTATTCTGTCAGAGAAGAGTCTGAATCACAAGTCATGTCCACTTTGGGGCATCTGAATGCATGTGTTGGCTAACTGGCCTGGGACTAACATAGGGGGATGTGTAGAACTATGCTAAAATCAAATGTTTTATTCCAAATAACTCCCTTTATTCTCCCTTGAAAGCTAACCTGTGAAGAACTTCCGGCATGGTATATAGTAAGGACCTCTGAAAATCTGCTCACTCATATCAGCAAGGGGAACACTGGCAAAAAGCTGTCAAAATGAACTTTCTTATAACTGGAAATTAATCAAAGGTTCATAGCAATCCAAGGAACATTTATGCAAAAAAAAAAAGGCTGATATTCAATAAGAACAGTACATTTTATGCATTTTAATATGCCCTAAACCCTTTCTCTCTGCCCTAGGTCTATGACAGTCTTAAAACCCAACAACTTGAAAACTCAGATAGCAGGAGTAGGTACTAGAGGGGACAGAATGGGTTAAGAGCTCCTCAACAGCATCATTCCTAAAGAATTTTCTAATTTGACATGTCTGGCAGCTTCCTGGGAACTCCTCCCTTGGAGAGCCCCTATGTAACTGGGTTGTCTCAGACTACATTCAGTGTTGAAAACAGTCAGTGGTAATTGTTTAACATCTCAACTTCCTGGGGTAAGAAACTCAGTTGGGGTAAACAAAAGGCTAGCCAAATATTTAAAAGGAAAAGCAAGAGAATTAAATTTGACAAGAGGTTTTGAAAAGCTCTAATACAGTCTTGGGGAACTAGAAGGCCAGATGCATGTGCAGGGATGTGCCACTGACCAGAAAAAACCTGTCAAGGTCCTACTCTTTCACATCTAGCTGACATTTGGGCTCTGAGTACACAGGAAGTGAAGGCAAAAGCAAGGGTATAAATTACTCCAAAGCACTGAAGATATGCCTCTAAAGGTATACAGACCTATGCAGGAAGGGCTGGAAGATTCATTTATTGAAGGCATCTAAGGAAATCCGCATCCAATCATGAACTAACCACCAAGCTAATCAAACTGAGACTTCAGTAGTCCCATATAATAAAGAATAGAAACTTCACAGAATTAGTTTTGGAAAGAAATTAATCAAAGAAACATCAACAACAGTAAGAACAAGAAACTGAAAAAAGGTGAATGTGATAACAGGTGATGTCAATTACATTACTGGAAACATCCAGTTTTTAATTAAAAATTATGATACATATAAAAAATGGAAAAATATGGCCAACACACAGAAAAAAGCAGTCAACACAAACAGTTTCTGAAGAAGCCCAGACTCCGGATTAATGAGATAAAATTTTAAATCAGTAAATCTGAAAAACTAAAGGACACATAAATAATACCTCAGTTCATCAATGCTTCTGTTCACAAACAATTTCTCTCACAAACAGAAGTATTTGGCAAAATTTTGCTTCCAAATGGGATGATGAACACAACTTCATGAACATGAATGCAGACATTTTCCCCAGAATCATGGAATGAATTAAGTTCATCATCCAAGACACCACTGTAACTGAAGAGCTAAAAGAAAGCATTTGTGCAATATCTAAAAAATAGAAAGTGTCAATATGGAGATAAGAAATTATAAAGAAAAAGTAGAAATTCTGGAGTTGGAAAGTACAATAACTGAAATGAAAAATGTATAGAAGGGCTCAATAACAGATCTGAACCAGTTGAAGCAAGAGTCAACATATGTAAAGATAGATCAACTGCAATTATCCAGTCAATAAAGAGAAGCAACAAAATAAATACATAAAATTAACAAAGGCTGAGAGACAAGAAGCATACTACCATGTACACTACTATGTACATAACAGGAATCTCTGGGAGAAAAGAAAGAAAGTAAAAGAAAAATATTTGAAAAAATAATGACTGAAAACTTCCAAATTTGATAGAAAATATTAATTAGTATTTAATATTACTCCTCATTATGCCTAGAAAATCAATGAAGTCTAAGTAGGTAAACCCAAAGAGATCCACAATTAGTCAAACTACCAAAAGCCAAAGCCAAAGCCAAAGCAATAATCCACAAAATAACAAAGAGAACAGCAATTTTTAAATGATTAACAGCTGATTTCTTTTCAGAAACTATGGAGATCAAGCCAGGTATGATGACACATGCCTGTAATTCCAGCATTCAAGAGGCTAAGGCAGGGTGATTGCTATGAGTTTGAGGTCAGCCTGGTCTACATACTGAGTCAATGCAAACCAGGACTACATAGTGAGACACTGTCTCAAAAAACCAAAAAGAAGAAACACATACAGAGAGAGACAGAGAAACAGACGGAGAGATAGAGAAAGAAAAAAAAGTAGGTGAGCAAAAGTCATTGGAAGGACATGCTAAAAGAGCTGTGGCGAAGGGGACAAAACAAAACAAACCTGTTAACTAAGACTTCTACATCAGCAAAATTATCCTTCAAAAACAAAGAAGAAATTAGGGCACTATCATACTTGAAAACAAAGTCAAAAGTGAGAGTTTCTTCCTGGGAAACCTGTCCTATAAGATATACTAAAAGGAGTATCTCGTCTGAAATGATATCATCCAGGAACATAAACCTGCACAAAGATATAGAGAGGAGAAGGCAATTTATCTACATAGGAAAACATAGTAATAGCATAGATAAATTTTTTATTTATAACACTTCTCTAGGTTTAAAAGTCATTTCTGTAAAGCAATCATTATATAACTGTGCAGATGATCTTTTAATATATAAAGATATACATATTATAATAATAGCACAAAGGAAAGGTGAAAGAATGGAGCTATATAAATCTTTTTATGTTACTAAGATTAAATTGGTATTAATATAAACTATATTATTATAAGTGAAGGAGCTTATTTTAATTCTTGGGGTAACCAAAGAGAAAATAACCCAAAGATACATATCATGAATGAAGCAACAAAGGAATTAAAATGGTACACTAGAAAATATCTATTTAATATTTTAAAACTCAGTAATGGAGAATAGAGAGGCGGAAACGATATAAAACACAGTGTTGGGGATACAGCTCAGTGGCACAAGCACCTGCCTGACAAGTGCAAGATCCTGAGTTCAATTTCCGGTACCAAAAGCAAACAACCAAAAGAATATAAAACACATGGAATGTAAGTAGAAAAAAGGCAGATAAATTCTTACCTTATTGATAATTATACTAATTTAAATAGGATAAATACTCCAATCAAAAGAGCGGGGGCAGAGGATAAGGCTCAGTGATAGAGTGTTTCCTAGCGTGCACCCGGCCCTGAGTTCAGTCCCTATCACCACTTACACAAAAGTCTGGAAGAATGGAGTGGAAAATGGATCCCAACTATATGCTATCTTCAGGAGTCACAAGCTAGATTTAAAGACATGAATATGCTAAAGTAAAAAGAAGGAGAAGGACATATCAACCAAAAGGACCCTGGATTGACCATAGTATCAGACAAAATATTGGTAGCTAAATCATGAAAAATTTTTTATAACACGTAATGTTATTAGAAACAAAGAAAGACAGCTTAAAATAATAAAGTGGTCAACCCATCAGGAGCACATAATAATTATATAAACATGTATACATCTAAGAACAGAACCCCAGAATACATGAGGCAAACAATAAAAGGAGTAATGAGAAAAACAGACAACTCAACAATAATACTTAGGTATTTCAAGACACACTTTTAAGGGGCTGGGGATTTAGCTCAGCGGCACAGCACCTGCCTGGCAAGTGCAAGGTCATGAGTTCAATTCCTGGTACTGGAAGAAAAACAAAAACAAAAACAAAAAAACAATAAATACACACTTTTAATAATGGAAACAATATTAAGGCCAGAGATGGATAAGTAAATAAAAGACTAGGAAAATACTGTAAATCAAATTAGAATTAACAGACATCTATAGCATCTTTATCCAGGAAGGAAAGAACATATATTCTTCCCAAGTACATACAAAATATTTTCCAGAATTAACCAGATGTTAGTGCTTAAAACAATCTTAATGTTTTCACACTTGATTTTAGCCAAAAGGCCAGGAAGCAATGTGTGTTTTTGAAAAGGTTAGAATAAAAACAAAAAGTTTAGAATCATGCAAAGTATGTTCTCTAGCCACAATGAAGTGAAATTAGAAGTCAATAGCAAAAGAACAATTTGGAAACTTACAAAGAATGAAAATTACACAACATGTTCTCAAGTAGCCAATGAATCAAAAAATAAATTAAAGGGAAATTAAAATATACTTTGAGAGGAATGACAATGAAAATTCAACATGCCAAATGCATGGCTATAGATAAAAGCATACCTAGAAGGAAACTTACTGCTATACGTGCTTGCGTTAAAAAGAAATTTCTCACACGAATAATTTAATTTATGCCTTTAAAAGGAAATGGAAAAAGAACAGCGAACTAAACCCAAAGCAAGCCAAATGAAGTAAATTAATAGATATTAGAATGGAAATTAATGATAGAGAATAGAAAAATAATAGAGACTATCAACAGAACCAAAAGTTGTTTCTTTGCAAAGACAAACAAAAGAAAAAGAAACAAAAATGACAAGCTTTTAGGTAGACTGACCTAAGGGTGGAAAAAAGACTCAAATTACTAGGTACTATTAATATTTATAGGTCAGCAAATTAGACAACTTGGAAAAATAAATTAATTCCTAGCAAGACATAGCTGCTAGCACCAACTCAAGAATTAGAAAGTCTAAACAGACACCTAACAAGCAAAGACATTGAATTAGTAATAATTTTTCAAAAAACTTCCACAAATAAAAAAATGCCATATGGCTTCACTGGTGAAAGCTACCAAATGTTTAAAGAAGAATTATTACTAATCTTTCACAAACTGTTTCAAAATATAGAAAAGTAAGGAATACTTCCCAACTCATTCTGTGTAGTCAGTATTACCCTGATACAAAAATCAAAGACATGAAAAGATAACTATTAGTCAATATTATTTATGATTATGGATGCAAAATCTTCAAAATACAGCATGCACAATCCAGAAATGTATAAAAAGGATTATAAACCACAACCAGTAGGTTGATTTAATATTTAAAAATAGAATAAAGGACAAAACCACATGATCATCACAAGAGACTACGAAAATCATTTCACAAAATCAGACACACTTTCATGATAAACTATCCTTCAACATTGGAAACTATTCTACATAGAAGGGAATTTGCCCAGCCTAATCAATGCTATATTTGAAAAAACAACAGCTAATTTCTTATTTAATTATAAAAGGCAGGATGTTTTTATTCTAAGATCAAGAACAAGATAATGCTGTCTGCTTTTGACACCTTTTTTCAACATAGTACTAGAGGTCTTAGTTATGGCAATTAGTCAAGAAAAAGAAATGAAAGGTACACAAAATTGAAAGAAAAAAGTAAAAGCATGTCTATTTACATAACACATGGTCTTTAATATAGAAAATCATAGGTGGTCCTTGAAAATTGTTAAGTCTAATGAATGACGTCAGAAAGGTTGCAGAATGCACAATATAAAATAACCAATTGTATTTTCAGGCACTAGCAATGAAAAACTTTAAAATAAAATTCTGAAAACTATTGCATGTAACAATAGTATCAAAAGAATAAAACAGGAATAAATCAAACTGGAGAAGTGTACAATTTATTACTGAATAGTATGAAGCATATTTGAAAGAAGTTTAGGAAGACCTGAATAACTGAAAAGACATCCCATGTTCATGAATCAGTAGACTTAATATTGTCAAGACAGCAATAGTTCCCAAACTGATCTACAGGTTCAACCTAATCCAAATCAGAATTCCACCTGCTAGTTTTGCAAAAATGGACAGTGACCTTAAAATTCACCTGAAAATGCAAGGGACCCAGAACAGTCAAAACATTTTTGAAAATAAAACACTCTTTTTGAGGTGATTAATATGTTTTAAAGTTAAATAATGGTGATAATTACAAAACTCTATGAACATTCTAAAAACTGCCAAATTGTGTAATTTTAAAAGGATGAACTGTTGTGTATGAGAATTATATCTCAATACAATTGTTTGTTTTTGTAAAGGTAACTTGTGGCAGATACATCATGCATGGTATTCATCTCAGTTCGCTTTCCTCCTATTTCTCTAACACTAAAAGATGTTGGAATGTTTATGCCTAGGATAACTGAAGCAGAATTGTTTTATAGATGACAACGTTTTATGGAAGATAATATTTGAGTTCAGAATAATCAGTCCTTACAGAAGTGGTTGGTTTATGAATTTTTCAGTGTGATCAAATCTGCTTCTGTAAGTGTTCATCAACAACACAATGATTTTAAGCATTTTTATGACACTTATAAGAGTTCTTACTTTGCAGAGGCTTCAATGTACAATACAAACATATCAATGAAAGGTCAGAACTGTAGGATGTAGACCTCTTGCTTTAAAACCAAGGAAGCTCATTCAGTCATCTTCCCTTTTCCTCTGGGCCAGATGTTGTTCTTTGTCAGATCAACTCATCTGGATTCCTAAATTACGGACTGCTTACTTTGAAAACACTAGGCTCACAAGTTTCCAAGGATAAAGTAATGAAATAAATATTTCATGGAGAGCTACAGGCCTAGATTTCTAACTCTAATTTCAGATTCCATTTCCCTCCTTTCTTCCTTTTGACTTCTTAGATTTAGTAGACACAGAGGAGGAAAGAAAGCCTAAGGCTATTTGAAGAAACCAATTATTACACATTGAAAAATCCTTTCAAGGTGTCTTGTGTCTTTGTAAAGCATATGAAAAGAGAAGAGCTTTGCATATGAAAGTTTGTGGCAGAGATAAACCAACAATCAGGAGTTGGTTATTTTAGCTCTTATTAGAAAAGACACTATTGGCCTTGAGACAGCCAATTAAGCCCCCTTTCCTGGACAAGTGGCACCAGGATCAAAGTCTCTAAATAGACAGAAGTCATCTTATAAAACATAACCTTTTCTGGCAAGCACTGCAACGTCATTGGCTGGGGAGATTGCTGTGGTCCATACCACCAGGTATGAGGACAAATTAGAATTGTTAAGAACCAATTAGAATGGGGTCCAAGAATCATTAAGACTTGGAATACACAAGAAATGTAAATATTTTGAAGCCAGAACGCAGACAATGGTGAGCTAAGGATGAAGGGATTTTCATGGGGAATTTATATGGTACCAGGCATAAAACTGAAGAGCCGTTTAACTGCCACTTACTGAATACTGAATAGAGCCAAATCTTCATGTGTATAATGTGGCATATGCCATTATCTTTATTTTAAAGAGATAGAAACTGAAGTTTAGTGAAATTTATTAACTAACACAAGGTGACCAGGACAGTAAAGTTTACTGGGATTTGCACCAAGATTACATTGTTTAGCCCATGCACTTAACCATAATCTTGCATTGTGGTCCCAAATGAAAAATGCATCTCACCTAGTAAAGACTTATTTCAGAAGGACAAAGAACATTCTTCACTTGCTTGCCTTTCCCAAATAATTGTCATCATTGTGCACAATTTCTTTCATTCCACATGTGTTCAGCGCCTCCTCTGTGCTTGAAACACAGCCTTTAAAACTGTACTTCAGTTCAGTGGAAATGTGACTAGGCTGAGACGTCAAGGACAGGATTGTGCTGTGCCATTTAACTGTTCTGAGCTGCCCCTCTGGGCTTCATGCTAAGGATCTCTTTACAAGTACATTTATTATCAGCTATCACATATTCTGAGGGGAAAATAATCACCTTTCTGTACTAAATAATTTCACAAATAAATGTCGGTAGTTCAGTTGGAAGTTACAAAATACACAAATTTTTTTTGTTGTTAATGCCTTGAACTATTGGTCTTCTGATAGTATTTTATTTTTTATTTATTTTTTAATTTTTGAATAAAACTTGGAACCTTGTGTCTACCAGGCAGGCACTTGGATATCGCCGCTGAGCTATATCCCCAGCCCTGTCTGATAGCATCTTAAAGGAGGAAACGTAATAGGGATTGGTAGGTTTATAAGTTCTCCTGTAACAACTATGGAAGACAAATTAGAAGCTTGAAGATATTTATGTCATCAATTTGGTTTTCTGTGTCTGGATCACTCATACGTGTATAATAAAAATTATTAGCTTAAAGCAAGGCCTAACAGAGTGTTCAAGGATGGAACAAAACTACATCTGCCCTCTTTAAAACCCTCTGTGGCTTGAGAAATCTCCCACATGCTCAGTGGAAGGATTCCAGCTTTTCTCTGCCAGCCTGTTTCAGGAGTTTGACCTCTGGCTTTCTCTACACTGCTCCAACTTAACTTTTCATGTAGTCAGTAGCCAGCACACTTTTTTCATGCAAATTTCCTTGTCAAAACTACAAAGGGACATTTGATCAAAGGTCAGCCCCTCTTTGTATTCCTGTTTGATACAGAAATTTCTATTTCATCTTTGGCTTTTAGGGCAGGTTAGGAAAGTGTTGCCTGACAGAGACATGACTGATGCCCTCCTTTCCTGTCCTTTTAAAAAGTTTTCCAGCTCTTTCTTTTTTCCTTAAAATTTTATGAGTGTTTTGAGTATGTTTTTATTCTTTTAATGGAATACTTCAACCAGCTGTGGAAGGAACCTGAACTTTGCCGGCCTGTGACTTGAAGCTGAATTGCAGGTAGATAATAGTTCAGCCACAAATGCAATAAGCAGGAGCTGTTTTTATCAGCAGTTTTGCCTTATGGTGGAACTTATATAAAACAAGGCTCAGAAGGAAAGTTATGAGCAAGGGCCAATGAAGAGTGTTTTTTTCTCTTTCTGGGTATTCTTTTGTCTTTCTGACAAGAACAAAAAAAGGAGGAACAAGAAAATGTTAAATTAGTTTGTGTAAATTGACTTCTATTCTGCAGTGCTTTGACTCTCACTGCAAATCCAAGTTGAACAAGCAAAGCAACTCACTTACCTAATATTGTGTATTTTCAAGTACTGACTGGAAGTTTGACGATGAGATGCTGTGGGATGGGCAAAGCTCCACTTGCACCTTCACCTGGACCATCTTGGTTGTAGATGGTGCACAGGATTGAAGAGCTCAGTTCACTATAACAGCCTATTTATAGAAAAGTTACACTGCAAAAGCAACAGGACAACAGTGATGCTTCAAGAGACAATATTCCTGATTATAAGACAAAACTTTCATCAGACAAAGATGTTACTGGCAAGTAGAAATTCGGAGAACTAACTAGCAGTGTGCCATGTAGATGACTTCACTGCTTAATAAGAGACAGTTGTCACGGGCTGGGTCTTTGAGTCCTACAGACTGAAATAAGGTTAATCCACTCTTGTAAAATAAGTACACAGGTCCACTGACTCCTATCCTGGAAAAAGAATCTTCAAGGCATGTCAGTAAGAAGGAGGCGTGAAAAAGATTTATTAGAAGTGAATATAGGACATACTCCAGAGTGGAGTACAGGTGCTCAGAGAAATGAGGCATGATACACTTGGCGTAGGGCACACATTTAAAGGCTGTTAGCAATATGGGTGATCTTGGATGTGTATTCTCACCGCCAGGTCACGGGGCGGGCAGTCCACAGGGGTTTGAAGGGAGATACCCCTTAACTACACTGTAATTAGCATATCCAGCCTAGCTGCTTCCTGGGCTGGAGGAAAAGGGTAATTTGCTGAAAAAGGAACCTGCAGACCCATTTGCAGCTGAAAAAGGGTTGACGAGGTTTAGGGAGAGGGGGAAAAAGTAAATAAACTGGGTTTGTGTTCTGAAGCTGCAGTTTTTCTTTAAAAGTACAGTTTTAAGGGGCCGGTTGTATAGCTCAGGGGCACAGCGCCTGTCTGGCAGGTGCAAGATCCTGAGTTTGATTCCCAGTACAAAAAAAAAAAAAAAAAAACCAAACCAAACAAAAAACCAGTATGCCTCTTTCTAAAGGTACAATTTTAAGTTCTTGATTTCCTGGTCTTCTTTCAACCTAGTTTTATTGCTTCTATCCTACCTCACAGTGACCACTGGAAGAAAGAGACTTTGAAAACAAGATAGGCAGGGCTGGGGATTTAGCTCAGCGGCACAGCGTCTGCCTGGCAAGGCGAGGTCATGAGTTTGATTCCCGGTACTGGAAAAAAAAAACGAAAACAAGATAAACTTTAAACTCGGAGCTACCCCAACTTGTTTGTCTATAAAATGAGGGTAATTGAAGCTCCTTACACAGGAACAGCTCAGTAGATGCCACATTTTTCTTCCCTTTCTTTTCCTATATAGTAAATATTTATAGTAAAGCATACAGCAAATAAATAGAGCACTAATGCTGTGGACATGCAGGTGAAGCCCTACTTTTGTGCGCATTAATAGTACCACCGCTAAGAAGTGGGTCAAGGATTTTGTGTTCAGATTCTCCCCAGTTATGAGCTCTTTCCTGTTTTCTTCTTTTTTTTTTTCCCCGATACTGGGAATCGAACTCACGACGTCGTGCTTGCCAGGCAGGCGCTGTGCCGCTGAACTAAATCCCCAGCCCCTCTCTTCCTGTTTTCTTTACAGAAAACTGCAACGAAGAACATTCAGAATCCCTATGTAATGAGGAAGCAGAAACTTCTCCAAAAGAACACCTTTTTCTACATATTTCACTTCCAGTTTTACCAGTTTAAAAAACAGTTTAAAAAACAGCACTTTATAAAACAGTTACCAATCCCATCTCATTTTTATTATTTAGAAATTCAGGTTCTTGTGTACTAACAAAAGAGTGTGCTGCTCTTTGGGTAAAGGCGAGTAGCTCTTTGGGCTTACTCTTTGTTTAACTCACGCCTAGTCTTCAGAGCACTCTTAGAATACTTGGCTTACTGTCTCAGGGTACCATGAATCACTTTAAAATGATCTGAGGGTCCTTTCAGTGGGGGCATGCAGGGAGAGTGCAGAAGGGCACGCTGGGGTTGGCCCATGTAGTCAGACTGCACAAAAGCTACATGGCCCAAGGGGCTGGGCAGAGCTTAAATCCCCTGCTTGTACCCTTCAAAGCTCAGGAATAAGGGAGAGCAGGTGGTTGGTCACTTTCTTCACCTACACCTTCCTCACCTCGCTGAGCTGTAACACACCCCACTTTCAAACCCCCACCAGAGTATCCAGCTTTTCTCTCTCCAAGTCTTTCTTTTATCTCTTCCCCTACTCCTTCGGCATGTAGATTTACAGGGCCTTCTTTCCTGCCTTGGAGGGGGTAAGAAAACAACCCATAGTTCTAGGGTGCTCTTTGGGGAGCTGGTACAGTGGGGACAGGCGCTGAGAAAAAGTCACATACCCTCACACAAGATTGATAGGAGCCTGTCTGCGCTGCTGTACACATGGGCTCTAGTTCTGCGGGTGGAAAGGAAACTGTTAGGGGTGGGGATTGTTTAGGACAGGGAAGGATCCCTGAGCAGTCATTAGTTAACAAGGTCACAGGTAGAAAGTAGGTGATTCAGCTCCAGTCTGTTTAGGGAGAAATTAATCAAGGCATTGAAGGAATAGGGGCAGTAGAAGCAGATAGTTAATGGTCTTGCCAAACTGGTCGTCCTTCTTTCACTTGATGCCCCTGCCCTGTGAGCTGGAGTTCATTCTGAGTCCCTGCTTTTCAAAGCCAGACTCCAACCCCACCCCGCCAACACACACACACACACAATGTGTACCTTTACAACAGCCAACATCCGCCGCAGGAGAGAAGGCACTGGCAGGGACATGAAGTCACCAGACACTTGTTTTTCTCAGGTAGAACAATGAGCTTGTATCAGCGGGTAGTGTGGACACCGAAACCTCAGCGACTCGGGATGTGGTCCCCTAATTAACACCACTAATGACATCCTGGCAGGCATTCCAAAGACCCAGTGCTGCTTTCAGGGTAGATGATTATCTTTCTCTTCTCTTCTCTTCTCTTCTCTTCTCTTCTCTTCTCTTCTCTTCTCTTCTCTTCTCTTCTCTTCTCTTCTCTTCTCCTCTC
>NW_004955421.1:20719037-20752288 GCF_000276665.1 Chinchilla lanigera | reverse complement strand
GCTGACTCTGGACCTTTCTGGTTCTCAATGGCAGGAGCAAGAGTGGCCCGTTGTATGGCACGTATTCCCAGGGGTTTCTCCATGTTTGTTCACACACATCCGTGGGTGGGCATCTGCAGCTGGTGCATGGTGGGCCAGTTGTGTCATTGTTTCTCTGTGTCATGGTAGTTCTCAATTAAGTGGAGGCAGCCAGCCTGAGGGCTGGCACACAACAGCACTCTCTGCTGCGTGGCTTCCCCTGCGCCAGGGGCCCTCCCTCTGGGGGCCTACAAGGCAGGAGGCGAGCTAGTCGGAAGGCCGGCGCTCCCCGTGCACCAGAGGCACCTATGAGGCAGAGAGCGAGCCAGTCAGAACACCAGCGCTCCCCGCCCATGGAACCCAGTGTGCCGGAAGGGCCTGGCATTTTGGAAGTGATCCTGATCAGTGCCTGTCAACATAAATAAATCTGCCTCCAAATCCTGGGTGTTGTTTCAGTGTTTCTGCTTTCTCTTGCATCTGATGTGTCAGGTAGTGGGGTGACATTTTCTGTTCCATGATTATGGTCCGAATCTCTTTATTAAATATTAATTTTATGTGAATTGTATTTCCTTCCATTTTATTTATAGTTTATGGGTTGGATAAGGACTGGAGTAAGTTTATATTGATGGATTTACATTTATTTCATCTATACACTCACCTGAACTTTCAAGGATGAAAACTACTGTTACGGTTGATACATTGTGTCAACTTGGGGAGTCTAGCGGTTTGGCTAAGTGACTCAGCAGTTCTACATCCTGGGGTGCAAAGGACATGCCCTTCCTGCTCTAGGATGTTATTCATTGTATCAGTGTGAGGAGTATAGAAGGTTAACTATGTTAGTGCCACCCCTTGGGTGGGGGTAGCCTTCTTACAATGTAAGGGAGAAAGAGACTGCTTGCTGCCATTCCCCCTTTGCTCTTGTTGCTTTGTTATCTTCTGCCTCAGAGCCAGTCAAGTATGGACTGAAACTTTCACAAACTGTAAGCTAAATAGACCTTCCCTTCCTTAATTTTGGGCATTGGGTATTTTGTCTTAGCAATGAGAGAAAAGTAACTAAGACACCTACCTTCTTGGAGCACATGGGTCCCACATGTATTTGTGTGTAATGATTCCTCTGAAGGCAGACAGCCTTAGTTGTGACTTTCTACATGACCTGGAAATAGTCATCTTCATCAACTCATTACAGCATTGAAATTTTCAATAAAAACAGATTTAAATGGCAACTGATTAATAACCCCAAGAACAAGGCAGATAAAATGCCTTCAGGCCTTTCAGCTATACCAGGCATGCAGATACACTTTCTCAAAACATGAGAAAAAGGTCTAATTTCCCCAAAACTATTTTTAAAAAATCTAATAGGTAGTGCAGTGCTTGTAAGGAATTACAGTGTCTTGGTTAATTAATGATTTTAGAATAAATTCTTAGCTAGAAACTTTAGTGTACCTGCAGCACAGGGTGTTTCACTTACCATACATGGTATGTTTAGAAAATATGGTGAATGCTTAAATTTTAAAAAGTATTCCAGCAAATGACACAACATCATTAATTGCCCTCAGAATATTCCCTCTCACTTTAAACACACCAATTTGGTCACTTGTGCCATTTTAGAAGTTGTTCTAGAAGTCATCTTTTATGAGTATCTGGGCCGGGGATATAGCTCAGCAGTACAAGCGCCTGCCTGGCAAGTGCAAGGTCCTGAGTTCGATTCCCGGTACCAAAAACAAAACAAAACAAAAAAACCCGCAATCAAATTTATGAGTGTCTTTAGTTGTGTTGTTGTGGCTGGCTTGATGTTAAACTGATTCAAAAAATTTTAACTTTGACTTCGTGGGCAAGCCAGAAGTTGCATGGTGCTAGATCTGGTGCTAAAACAGCTGAGGATACACTGCAATGCTTTTACAAGCCTTCCTTTCTGTTGGATGACACTCAACAACACCATTCACCATATTATTGATCAGACTGGGAAAGCACTCATGAAAGAGAGCTTTGAGAATCACTTCAGAAAGTGGCAAGAACAACGGGACCAGTGTTTTCAAAGAGAGTGGGAGTATTCTGAGGGTGATTAATGCTGATGTGTTATACGGTAATAAGTTTCAAAAGTTTTAAACTTTCACTGCAGTTTCTGATCACACCTCATTCATATATAAAACTAGGTGCTTACAAAAATGAGCACAGTTGTTTCTTCATCTGCATGTTTTATGGGCAGTAGAACAGCTTGACCTTGGCACACTGGTCAGGTAAGTGGGCTGCTGATAAGTCCGAGTTTCTCCCATCAGCTGTGCTCGGTAGGATTCCAACAAATGCCTGCTTACTGTGTCTCTGGAACAGAACTGTGAATCTGAGCTGAATTTCTTCTCAGATGGTGTCCTACTGCTTTGCTGCCTACTCTTTACAGGGATATTTGCGATCACACACTCGTTGCTTTTATTCTGAGGACTGTTAGAGTCTCTAAAAATTTCTGCGTTGGAAAACCAGCCCCCAGGTTCTTAGGGCCAAAAGAGAGAAGCTCACTTGGCTACGCCATAATCACAGTTATTCTACCAACAGGAGCTGGAAGATTTTGTTGCTGTTTATGACCACACAAATCAGTCTCAGGCTGGATTGTTTGGACTTTGTTTAAATTTGATACTTTGAACTCTCAGTTTTAAAAATCTCCACTTAGTCTCAGGCAGATAACCTTAGGAAATTGGATTCTCAAGAGATAGCCGAAGATAGTGTAGAGCATGCCTTTTAGACATAAAATAGGATTAAAGAAGTTCATCCCGTTGAAATTATTTACCATTGGTGCCTCTGAATATAAATGTATTTCTAAAGGCAATGAAGTTTAGGCAGCCTTATGAAGGGGAATAAGAAAAGATTTCTATTATTATACATAAGGGATATTGAAAAAGAGCTGAGAGGGAAAAAATAACTACAAGGAAAACATAAAATGGGTGTAGGGCAGACATTCCACTTTGAATATATGAAGATATTGTCAAGGGAACATTCTATTTTCACTTAAAATATTTCTGTGCAACACACATAAAGCAACAACTTTTTATTCAAAGCCTAATCCAGGTTTAAGATGTGGGAGAAAGAGATTTGCATTCTGAATCTGTTCCTGTAGTAAGAAAGAGCTGAAATATGATTTAAACTTTTATTTATAGATAGGAACTCAGGAGCTATATGAAGTGCTTGAAAAATATGTTCCATAAAAATCCAGTGACCCACCTCCTTTGTGCTGAGACTGGTACTAGATACTATGAACACTCATGGGGCACAGGAAATGCAACTTCAAAATATGTAACCCCAGCCAGGCATGGTGGCACATGCCTGTAATCCCAGCACTCGGGAGGCTAAGGCAGGAGGACTGTCGCGAGTTCGAGATCAGTCTGGGCTACAAAGTGAGTGTAAGGCCAGCCTGAACTGCGTAGTGAGATCCTGACTCAAAAAGACAAAATATGGAACCTTGGCATTTGAGAAGCAGGGATCGCTGTGCCCTCTTCCTGCCATTCTCTTCTAAGCAGCCAAAAAAGAATTCTCTGACCTTCCTCCAAGCTGGGTTATAAGACCTCCATTCCATATACCCACTGGAAAAGAATGAAGAGACTAAGATATCAAAAATAATTCAAAGCAAAAGCTTTGCTAAGTTTCCCCTACTTTGCTACCATTAGATCAGATCTCCTTTGTCCAGTCAGCTGTCCACTCTTCATCAAATTTAAGCATGAAGATGCAATGATTGACCTGTGTCTTTGGGTCTTCATTTCTGAAAGCTCCCATGTTACATAAAATTTACCTTAAGGACCAAGGGATGTAACTCAGTGGTAGAGCACTTGCTTAGCATGAATCAGGCCCTGGCTTCCATCCCCAGCCCTGAACACACACACACATACGCACGTACCCAAAAAGCCAAGACACTTCTATTACCTATTTGTGTATGCTTTTCTCTTGTCAGTGTGTCTCTGAAATGGGATGGGAGGCTCAGCCATGACCCTGGTGATGGGTGCAGAAAAGAATACGTGGACCAAATGCCAATAATGAATGTAAACAGTAAAGTTGTTAACATGAACAAAAAATAATAATAACAGATATAATCAAATAATGAATAATGAAAATTGGGGAGGGGATCTAGAGACAGATGGAGGGAGGTGAGTGGGGCAGAGAGGGGAATAAAAAAGAATCAACAGGGTTAGGCACACGCACCTCCTCCCCGTAAACTTCATGTATTGCAAACATGTGTTAACAAAAAAGGAAAAGATACTACTTTTTCTTCCTCAAAATACAAAGACAAGCATGGAGGAGGAAAACAGCCTCACCCCTGCAGAATCCAGTGTCTTGTGGGAGACACGGAAAATGATTTAACATGCTTATTTAACAAATCATTCCAGTACAGGGGGATACCTACACTAACCAAAGTATCGGCAAAGTGCCGCATGAATGGGAATAAAAAGGAAACAACTTCTGAAAAAAATCATACATACCTATTCCCAGCAGTTTGATCTGAAAGTAAATCAGCGTTATAATATACAAATAAAAGATTAGGCAACTTGCTTTTTAACTTCAGATAGTTTATTCATTTACATGGATAGCATGGATCATTTATTTTCTGTGGCTATTTGGAATTTCACTTTTTTTGAAGTGATTATATGAGTGTCTCCAAGAGAAATAGTTTCCTCATGTTACTTATTCTGGGGAGTCACCCATAACATTGAACACTGGGCTGGTATTCCACAAAAAATTTTTATCTAAATCAAATTTTATTTTATTTTATTTTTTTTGTTGTTGTTTTTCTTCCAGTACCAGGAATTGAACTCACGACCTTGTGCTTGCCAGGCAGGCGCTGTGCCACTGAGCTAAATCCCCAGCCCCTATCTAAATCAAATTTGAGTATGGGTAAAAAAGAGGTTATTCATTAATAGAGGGGAAAAAAGAGGTTCATTAATATCTGAAACAAACTGGATCAAGTAATTTTTTGAAAAAGGAAAATAGACTGTATCATCTTTATATAGCCATCTGCCAAAACTACAGTAAATGCATTAGTTAACATTAACAAGCTAACTTTACAACTTCCACATGTCATACAGATTTATTGTTTCTTTCGGCAGAACATATATATCAGATAACTAAACAGCAGAAAATTCTGTTTGATATGAGATGAATTTAGGACATGTTCAAGGTATTTTCTTCTTTATACAACAGGATCTAGATTATAAAACCTGTGCCTATCTACAAGGATCTGGTCTCAGGTACAGATGAAGCCTTTTTTTTCCTGAGACAGGGTCTTTCTCTTTGGTCCGGCCTGGCCTGGAACTCACAGTATATCCCAGGCTGGCCTTCTACACGTAATCCCCCTGCCTCAGCCTCCCAAATGCTGGAATTTTACACATGTGCCACTGTTCACAGGTTTAGATGAAGCCTTTGAAGTCTGTAGGACATTTTAGTAATAAATTGGTTTCTTCCTTCAGAGTAAATATTTAACCTGTTTATAGGATTAGTTGTGTTTTTAAGCTTTTAAAAACCTTTTTCAAAAAGATTTAATTTGTTTATTTATATATGTTTGCAATACACAATGATCACATTCATCATGGGGAATTTGTACATGCCTTGCTTAACAGATTAGCAAGAAGACGAGGAATTTGTTGTGGGTAGTGGTAGTGGCTCTTCCTGGGAACCCTCCTCTCACAAGGCATGCCATGGATAGCTGTCAGTTACAGTATATAGGTCAAACTGCAGCTGGGCTTTGCAAAGGGCTGATACTGTTTTTCCAAAACAGCACCTCTCAGGCCGAGCAAGAAGCTCCCCGAATCCTCATCGTGCAGTCCCAGCTTCTCTCTGCCCCAGGTTGTGTGCCCTGGAGAATCATACTTTCATACAGTACTTGCACTGGGCATGATCTCATTCGCCATGAACAGCATCACAGCTGAGTTGTTAAACAGCCACTCTTCAAACTCAGATCCTTCCACCGCATGGAGGTCACAGGAGGTGGGAACACCAAGGGTGAGCACAAACTTGGGCGCCGAGCTAGTGACTTCATCTCATCTTGCCGTGTTTCCCCTGGAGGCCTGGTGCTTTCTAAAGGTTGAGAAGGTGACATTCACGCCATGATGTGATCCTCTGTGGATATTTGAAGTTGCTCACTACACTGAAAATCCGAGAATATTTCTGATTCTGAATTCTCTGAATTCGGAAACATTTAGTGACTTCCTCTCACTCGGAAGACATTACTTGAAACATGGGGTACCTCCTCCAATTATCTGGTTTAAAAGAAATGTATAATCTATTTGCAGAAGGAAATGATACAAAAGCCTTAACCCCCCCCCCGCTTTTTATTCAATAATGGGAATTGAACCCAGGACCTTAACACTGAGCTCCATCCCCAGACCTTTTTAAAAATTTTATCCCGAAACAGTCTCACTAAGCCACTAAATTGCCTAGGGCGGGCTTGAGTTTGCAATCCTCCTGCCTCGGCCTCCCAAAGTGCTGGACTTATAAGCAGCAGGCCTGGCTTGAAGCCATTTTTATTCAGTATCCATGGACTAGAACTTCTCTATCCATGTAGAGAAGGCATAGTTTTTTGTTTGTTTGTGTTTTATTTTTGGTCCCAACTGTTTCATCTCCTAGACAGCAGAAAGTACATATTTAGTGCTCTATACATTTTGCTTTTTCCTGAGTGAAGGAGCAGCCCAGGCGGTAGGGGTGATGGGATTCAGAGGACAAGGCTTGTACGGATGGAGCACTCCTCAGCGGCAGTAGGGAGGAGGTGAGCTTGGAGTTGAGTGCTGAGCTGTGTACAGCTTTGGTGGTCTTACTAAACTTAGGATTTATCTACTGCCTGCTCTATGCTGGATCTTGAGGGAGGGGTGTGCTTTTTAAAAGGCCAATTAACCACTGATCTGGGAAGATCCTGAGAATTTAACAGATGTTTTAAAAGTCAGTCTTCTTTATCCAGTGTTTTCTATACTTCAAAACATGTAGGGAATTTCAAAACAGTGTGATGGGAATTAGCAATGGTTGTTATTGTTATCGTCAACCAAGTTGTTCAGATTACCAGATGGACGAATGCAAGATTGATCAAACAGTTAAAGAGAATAAAAAATAATAAAAAAACCATTAGAAATGATACGGTTTCACTAATCAAGATAGTAGGGATTCAAGAATGGTTGTTATAAGGCATATCATTTTTATTGTTTTTGTGTTCTTTTTCTCTTGGTGGTTGTTATTTTGTTTTTTTTTTCTCTTTAAAATAAAAAATAAAAACAGGTAGAGAAAAGCAAAATGAGAATGAAATAATTAAGAAATTGTCTTTAGTCTGAAAGCAGATGGTAGAGTAGCAACACGGAGCGCCTGCCTGCCGTCTCCTTTCATTTCTTTCTAAACACAGTTCAAAAGTCCTGGGAAAAACTGTGAGTTTAGAGGGGCAGAAATGGGACCCTCTTTGTCCCTGCACTGCAGAAGGGTCCCCTTCCCTTTGTTCCCAGCGTGAAGGCCGATGGCACATTAGGCACGGTAGTCTGGCCTTCCTTGTTTGTCTGACGCAGAACCTGGCTGCTTCTCTCTCTGCCAACCCTATTCCCAGGCAGCTCCAGTCAACAAATGTCAACAGAGGCGCCAGGGGCTAAGGGGCTGAGGTTCTGGAGAGTGATCTTCTCTCTGTTCGTAATCATTTCTCTTGCAAATCTAAAACTCACTCAAGTGGGCTTTGGTGACTCACAGGTAACTGCAAGACCAGAAAAATGCAAACCCTGGGCAGGTGTCAGAATCCCTCCGCGACCAGCTCCCTAAGCAGGAAAACCAGATAGAAGATGCCCGGTATTTGGTGGCAGGAAACATGCTGACTGTCTCAGGCCACTCACAGTGTTACCTGACTCCCTGGCTATGTCAGTAGGCAGATGATTTTATCATAGTAATGGTCTTGTGCTTGAAAAGAAAGTTAACAAGAAAATTTTTATACGTAAACATGTTTACATATGCAGTCCTTCAAAAATATACACACATTTCAGAAAAAAACTTGAATAAATATTTTAATACTAAATTTATTGAGACATCATGAGGTTCATATAAGTTACCTTTGGCCTCTACATACAAGAAGTGCTCCAAGTGGTGGCCATTAGCTTCCAGACATTTATTAGTATGGCGAACTGCTGCTTGGATAACCTTGGTCATTGAGATTGCTGCAAAATGTATTTTTAATGTCTTCTCCAGGGGCCAGCAGTGTGGTGGGTTTTCTGTGATATACGACATCCTCTCGGGTTCCCCATACGAGGGAAAGTAACACCATCTGTTGAAAAGACATCATACTATTTTTCTTTTTGTGAAGTGTGTGTACTTTTTTGGTGGACTCTATATGTCTGTACACACACACACACACACACACACACACACACACACCTGATCCAGTGAGTAAGATGGATGAGGCCATGCTGTCAGGTTTTACAACTTGCTGTCAGATGGCACTCACAAGCACCATTTATTATAGTTTTGATCAACCATTGCATATTTTGTAGTATCTCACTTCACGAGCTTAATTCTTCCCATGATTCTGGTCACAAACCAAATTGGAGGACTCTGGCTCTTCCTCAAAGCCAAAATGACCATGAAAGGTAACTTACTGAATTGATTCAGAACCTGAAGGCCGCCATGACAGTGCAATTAAAGACCTTCAGGGAAGGGGGCTTCCAGAATGGCTTCAGAAAGTGGCAAGCACGAGGGGTACATGTGTGTGAAGTAAGAGAGCATTTTGTGAAGTCGTGGTGATGTATCTGCACTGCAGTACATTTTTTAAAAAGCTGAACACTCCCCATATGTTCAGATCACACCTCAGATATATGATAACACACACATATATCTTTTGCTCGCCTTGCCTCTGTGGTTCAGCTTTCCTGGGAAGGAGGCTGCAGTGTGAAAGCTGTATGGGACACCACTAAGCCCAGTGCTGCGGCGTCCAACAGGCTTTGGCTTAATTCCAGCTTCCCTGTGTCTTGCATGGGGTCAAACCGTCTGTGCTCCTGCCCATATATCAGGGTGCGCAGACGTCCCACACAGCTTCACTGTGACAGCCGGGCGGGATCCTCCAACGCCCTAACCATCCTTTCTGAGGTCGTGTTGATGATGATAAAATTTAATTATGGTTATTATTCTCCTTTATTCTTAGCCTTCACCTTGAGTGAATGAATCACCTGTTTCTGACATTCTCTATTGATTTTCCTCGTCATTAGTCAGGCCAAACAACTTCACAAAGGTTTTCTGACCTGACACCGGGGCAGGGTGATGCTCCGCGGTGGGCAGAGTCCCGCACCTTGCAGTGTCTTTAGCAGCATGTGCCCACCACATGCCAGCGGATGCCTGGCCTCAACTGTGACAACCCACACTGTCTCCAGACTTTGCTGCATGTCCCTGTGGCAAAAGTCACTGGGGCTGTCGTCGTCACTCTTGGCGCCCCTCTTGTTTCACTCTTTTACTTAATCTCTCAGACACTCTGCTCACTCGGTGTGAGGATGCCCTTCTTGTCTTTTCTTCTACTGTGGGGATCCAAGCTACCAGCTCTCTCTCTCAATGGCTGCACGAGTCTCCTTGCTGGTCCCCCGGCCCCACAGGGTCATTCTACCTGCCTCATTTCCAGCCCATGTGGATCCTTGGTGCTGTGAGACACAGGCTCCCATCCGCATGCTGACTGTTCCTTCCATGGGAGCGGCTCTTCCTCCGTCACCTCCGGGCTTCCTTCCCTCTCGTGGGCCTCTGCTCAAATGTCACCTTTGATGCTGAGCCCTCCCAGATGACCTCACACTCTTACAACCCTGACACTTCTTCTCTTGCTTTATTTTTCCTCACGTTCTCCTTGCCATTTAGTTCTCTTTACTTTGCTGTCTACTTCCCCTGGAACGTCAATGCCACGAGAGGAAGGTTTTCCAGACGCTGAGCCCAACACCAGTAGAGTGCCTGGCCCTTAGTAGGCACTCAAGTATTTATTGAATGAATGAACAAGTGTATTATCAAATTTAAAAAATATTTTTTATTGTCATGAAATATACACAACACAAATGTCTCCATCTTGACAACTTTTAGGTATATGGTTTAGTAGTATTAGGTACATTCATCTTGTTGTGCAACCAATCTCTAAACTTCTTTTAACTGTGCCAGTTTGAAACTGTATAGTCATCCAATAACCCTCTGGGAAGAAAAGATATGTATATATACACAAGATGGCTAAGATAATTGTACTACTAATTTCTATTTGTTCATTGAAAGGAACTGTTAGTGTGTATATTGTTCGATCAATTTTGCCTGCCTGTACCTAGTAATCTGAACAACTACTTTGAAGATAGCAATATGCAATATAATAACAATTGTTAATTTCCTATCATCTTGTTTTGAAATTCTATATAATTTTTTACTATTTTTTTTTATCTCTTTTGTTTTTAAAATTAAAAAAAGAGAAAAAGAAAAAAAAAAAGAACCCCAGCTGGAGGCCTAACTACCTCATATAGGTAGAATCGGCACAGTATTTATCTTTTGGCTACTGGCTTTTTTCACTAAGCATTATGTCCTCAGTGTTCCTCCATGTTGTGTCACGTATCAGGATTTCTTTGCTTTTTGAGGCTGAGTAATAGTCCATTGTACACATCTACCATATTTTGTTTTTATTCATTTGTCCATGGACAGATGTAGTGTTGCTCGATCATACCGTAAATCTATCTTTAACCTGGAGGAGCTACCATGCTACTTTTCACAGCAGTTACCCCATTTTACACTTCCATCGGCAGCGCTCAAGGACCCAATTTTCCCACATCCTTGCCAACGTTTGTTATGTTCTATTTTTTGGTAGCAGCCATCCTGACGGGCCTGAGGTCACATCTCTTTGTAGTGGTGATTTGCACCTCATTGATGGGTAATGATGTTGAGTCTCTTCCCACTGCGTTAACATTTCAGTTCCTCCTCTTCTCAAGGCTTTGTGGCTGATCTGGAACGATGCCGTGTAAATTTCCATCATTTACATCTCTGCCTGCTCTACACTGTACTCCTCGGGGGACTTCATACCTTGGCGTTGGTCTTGTCTCAGTGGCCTTTGCTGGCTAGAGAAGAAGGCTACCTCTTCCCATTTGAGAACATACCAGAGACCCACAGATTAACATCCACCCTTGCCCTTTGCTCACTGACATCAGTCTTCATGCTTCTACAGGCAGTTGTCAGAGCAGTTACAAGGGTAAACAATTAAATATTCAGAGCAGGTCGGGCACGAGAAAGACTTCCAGAGGTGCTGAGCAGGTGATTTAGTCCACAGAGCCACTCACAGAGTTACAACATAACACTTGCCAGCAGAAGTTTAACCTCAGAGGCGGGATTCTTTCCCCTCTGCCTCCATAGTTTTTCTGCTCTTTAATCTTGCAACATCTACCTTTGAAGAATTAGTAGGAATCACTGACTTACTTTAACTGTACCTGGTACGTATTATCCATATTAACTAGTACAGACCTCTTTAGAAAAATCTGGGACATGTTCATTTGTGCTTGTTAGACACCTGTTGTAGATAAACAATTCATAGAGGAACCTCCTATCCCCATGTTAATTTTTCCCCACTTGGCCTTGATGACTTCCTGTAAGAAATTTTGAAGTGCCTCCTTCAAGAAATGCTAATCTGTGCATATAAAATTCCAGGGTGCCCTTCCTGGGAGGGTCCATTCCAGCGAACGCTTGCTCTTTCTTTACCACCAAAGCCTTGAGGTTTGCTGCCATCAGGACCCAAGGTGCTATTTTGCTGTAGGACAACAGGGACATGCACATGCGTAAGCTTCCATGTCACCAGGTGTCTGACTGTCCAGAAAGTGGAGCACATAACCACCTTCGTTTATGCCTTCATTTTTTTCCAACTTTTTTCCCCCACACTGGGCCCTGAACTCAGGGCTACTGTACCACTGTGCTACATCCTCAGCTCCTTTTATGTTTTACTTTGAGACAGGGCCTTGTTAAGTTGCCCAGTCAGACCTTGAACTTGTGATCTTCCTGCCTCACCTTCCCCTCAGTGGCGGGATTACAGGGGTATATCATCACCGCTGTGCCTGGCCATTTTTCTGACTTCTTGAATTCCCCCTCCTGCCTCTATAAACTCTAGTTTTCTGTTCTATTTCGCATGGGGCCCCTTCCCAGTTTCTCTGGTGGGACCCTTCCCCTCTTTATCCTTTAAATGTAGGTGCGCCTCCATTCTCTTGGCTCGATTTCCTGCTTATTTTCTTTCTTGTTAGTCCCATTCATTTCAGACTTCTGGTTCTACCTCTCTGTCTGAGACTCAAATCCACACCACTGACCAGAGCCTTTCCTGAGCTCTGACAAAGTCACCGCACCTGTCCAAGCCCAGAGTTCTCTCTCCACACCTCTGCTTTCTCGTTGACTTCATCTTCCTAGTAACCTCAGTTTATAGACCTCAAAGAGCCTTTTTGCTTTTCATTCTGCTGTCAACAGGAAGCAGATAGTACTTATTTGGATTATACATGTATATGTAGCTTATGTGTGCAATTTATTTCATTTAACATTAGGAAGCACTTCGTACTTAAACGAAGAAATGATTAAGCATTTGGAGTGTTTAAAAGCTTGAGGCTGGAATATTCAGGGAAGGCGCCAGGGAAGAAGAGGCACTGGGCTGGACTTTAAAGGATGTGAGAAGATTAAGCTAGGGAGAGATGAGGCCTACAGAGAGTTACTCAGATGGAGCACGAGGAAGGTACAGCACTCATCTTTTGGAGAGGAGAGTTATCTGCAGGGCTAGAAAAGACTGCAGAGAAGAATAGGACCAGAAGCCATGCAGATTTATGAGTTTACTGTGAGTAGTCTGACTTGAAGTGAGAAGCCCTGAGAACTCAGTAGATTTTCTCGTAGCTCACCGTGGGCCATCCAGGAGGCCAGCACAGGATGCCAGGGACCGCGTGGCTTACTTGCAACAGACATAGATTTCTAGCAGTCCCGGAGCCTACACATTTCAGAATCAATGTACCTGCAAATTTGGAGTCTGGTGAGGGCCTGCTTCCTGGTTCAGGGACAGCTGTCTTCTTGGTCACTTCACATTGTAGAGGGGGCAAGGGAGATCTTGGGGCCTCAGGGATGCTAACCCCGTTCATGAGGGCTCTACTCCGGTAAGCTAATCATGTCCCAATGGTCCCACTTCCAAATACCATCACCTGGGGGGTCAGGTTTCAACATAAAAATTGGAGTGCACATTTATCCTATAACATAGGGGGACAGCATTTGAAACCTATTCAGTTATGTGCATATCTTCCCTCGAAAAACTTTATGCCTTGGACAGTAGTAAGCCACGTTCACTCTTTTTCTTTCTTTTTGGTTCTTCTCTCTATCCACTAGCACACTGGAATTCAATAAGTGTTTGACGACCAGGAAAGTAAGAGTAACCCATGTATAAAGGGAGAGTGAACGTATATGATAAAGTAACATAAAAATAAATGTTCCACTTAGCACTGAACACCTCAAGCCTTCATACTTTCCATCGAACCATCCAACCCCTCAGTCATCCAGCCTCCTTCTTCCCACTCCACTCACCAGTCTTGGGCATCAGGATCTACAGATCGAAGGGGCCGCCTGCAGGGATCAGAATGATAGGAAACAAACTGAGAGATGCTGTAAAGGGTGCTTTAAGGGGTTAGGGCCTAAAGTCATGTGGAAACACAATAAAAAGAACAGCTGGCTACGTACAGCAAAAGACCTAAGTCACAGAGACCATTCATTCCATCTATGTGCAAGGAGCTAGCGGTATCCTGTGTGGGGTATGCACTAAGCCAGGACCCCTTCTGGAAAGAACTCTTAGTCTACATAATAGTAACATGACATCTCTTACTGAGATACTACCATTATCTCAAGGACCCTCACATAAAGCTTTTATAAAGAAAAAGACACTGAGATTCAGAGACTATAGGGGACTTTTGTCCAGTGGGTGCTGGGATTGCTTCCAAACTTTCCAAAACAGTAAATAGAAAGCTGTACAAGGTGCTGTGAAAACTCTGAAAGGGATTCACTTGGAGGGGGTCAGGGAAGACCTCTTGGAAGTCATGGTGTTTTATAGGGGAGCTATTATTTCTACCTGTGATTTGGTGTAATGAAAAAATTCTGGTGTCTGAGTTGGTGTTATATTTTTCACTAATCCTACTGTGGATCTGAAGACGTGGAGAAGTGCCAATCTTCTGTTGCATTCCACCTGGCCACCTGAGGCTGCAAATAGGAATGATTTAGTGGTGACATTTCCAGAAGAGTTTTGTCCCAACAGAAGTCTGGTGCCTGAGTCCATTTCTCTCCACACACAATGCCAAAAATGACTGGAGCTCAAAGTTCATTACATTTTGTTGCAGAAAATAAAGTCAAGGTGCTGGGGGAAGACAGGCTCATCTCTTTCCTCACACAAATACAGCTCAGCTGATATAAATCAATTTATTTGCAATGGGTTTGAGATCAAGCGTGTGAGCCTTTATGTGTAAGAGGCAAGTCACAATATCTCTAGCCTGAATAATTCATGTTGTCATGACTCTTCTAAGCCTCTTGCTAAGCCAAGCTTAGCCAGTGATGATTAGTTTCTCCTCTTTTTGCTCCTTAATCAAAGATTGTTTGGAGTCAGCTGTGAACAATTCCTCAAGCTGTACCATTCAGCCATTTGATTCGGCGTTTGCAGCTTTCGGGAGGAGGCTGCTGCAGGTTCCTAGGCCTGTTACGTTATCTGACTCCTGAGTAAATGATAAATAGGTTGAAAGCTTAGAAAGCTATTTTCTAATTTCTCAAGGGTCTCTTTACCACCTAATTTTCTTTTCATCAAATGTTATTTACTGAGGCATTCCAATCAGCCGCTTTGGTATTGTAGCTTGCTGTGATTTTGGAGATAATAAATGTCAGTCTGGGGAGGGTAAAAGATCTGAGCCTCAAATTTAATAATATTGTTTATTTGAAATCGGCTCTACTTTCATCAGGCCGAGTCTCACAGGATGCAAGACCTTTGCTCAGCCGTCCTGATGAGGTCTCTGGGGTCCCTGTTGGTCTCCCTAGGATTTTCTATATGTGTAAGAGATGAAAAGATTTCCCAGATCTAAGAAACAGAGATCTATTTTTTATCTTCAAAATCATATTATATTTTGTGTCTTATAGGCACTGTAGGCATGCTAATGTGCAGTCTCTCAAGACATAGGAACAAATATATTAAATTAACATCAATTAGAGCCAAGTAGGAAAAAACAATCTTTCTGACCTGGCAGATGGGAAGATTAAGGTGGGGGTGGGTGTCACAGATGGGAAACGTGTGGAAGGCAAGTCACAGTATCCCTTTCACATCAAAGCAACCTTCCTTCCATGCCAACTTCAGATGTAGCTCAGAACCCTTCTGAGCATAGTTCACTAAGAAGCCACTCCCAATCTAGACCTGCCATGCAGTGCGAAATTTGTTCTGATTATTTAGCACATAGATTTACTCATTAATTTATTTTTAAAAGTCATTAAGTTACCAGATTAAGTTTATTTGGGAATGAAAATGTTTACTATTTAGTATCTATAGATAGACTCAAGGAAGGGCAGCCAGCAGTACAAAACCTCCCTTGTTATCACTCCAGTGTTATCACGGGAAGACAGGCAATGGAAACACAATGTCTGAGTGGCTTTGGGGCTGGGGAGACAAATGTATCAAGTGTGGTGCCCTCACTGCACCCCTACAGGTGAAAGATTAATTCTGGAAACTCAAACAAACACCACTAGATGCATCTTTAAGGAGTTGTACCAAAGGAATAAAGTTTACCACAACAATAAATAACTTCTCTTGGGAGGGAGGGAGGGAAGGAGGAAGGGAGGGACGGAAGGAGAAAGAGAGCATGTTTGTTTCTGAAGAAGAAAACTTAGCCACCCCTACGCCCTTAGGTAAGTTATATCCAAACTCCAGGACAGTTTGTAGGACAGTCCAAGAGGCCACATTAGAGAGACAACCCCCCCAACTCCCAGACGCCTGCACTATTTTGGTAGTGGGGATTGAAACCAGGTCTACATGCCCAGTCTTTGACAAAATTTCTGAATTTTCAGACAAGGTCTCCAAAGTTGCTAAGTTGCTCAGGCAACTCTGTATCAGGAACAAGAAAAGGGGACGGCAAAAGACACTAAAAAATTGGTAAGTAATTAAGTTTCTAAGACATTAAAATGACTTGTTACTTAATTGAATAGGCAGCTTTTAATTAAATGTGAAGGGAAAAAAACCCAAACTGTGTGAGTACAAGGACAACACACCCTGGTTTAGACTGATTTTACCAGCTGTCCTGAAAGAGCTGTCAGTAGCGTCCTCTTCACTCAAAAGTGTGCTAGTTTATATGATAAGAATAGGGCTAAGAATACAGTGGTCAGGTAAAAAACAAAACCCTAAGTACTTCATGGCACATGTGGTCATTCAGCTGAAATTCAATTTTAACAGGGAGTCCTATACATTTCCTCCGCCAAACCTGTAACCCTGGGTGTTATGTCCCTGCCGATCACTGTCATTTCTCCTGCTCCAGTCTTACTGTGCAGGGCTTTGAATATCCATGCTCTTTCCCTGCTCTGGACTGTGGCCCCTGCCCTTGGATTCTTCTGGGTCACTCATCTTTACTCAGCTGACTTCTGATCCACCAGGTCTCAAGCAGATGTCAGTTCAGAAAGATATCCGCACCCCCCTCCACAAAAAAAGATATTTCCCATTCACCCCAGCAAAAGAAGCCCTATAACCTTCTCTCTTGCACTATCTAAAATACAGCATCACTACCACCCCACGGATGTTTTTCTTCCCTCATTCAGACAGATGTTCCATGAGATCAAGGCACCTTGTCCTTCTTACTGCTGGGCTAGTATATTTCTGATTAGAGCATCTTTTGAACATAGTACATACTTCACAACTGAATGCCAGATACATGCATACATGAGTATCAACATACAGTGTCTTGAGTTCCTTGCCTCAGGAGTAGACATACAAAACTTTTTCATAGAAAGAAGGTCATATTGCTTTAGAAGACCTTAAACTTGAATTTGATCTATTTTCTAATTTGTAACAGTCTTGGATATGGTAAAGGTTTCATAAACTATGTCAATTAAGGAATTACAAAAATCATTTAATCTAGGAGATTTCCTCACCACCATCAAATACCGATTATATTTACATAGAAACTGACTCATCATGTAGCTGATAAACACCATTGAAGGGAAAGCCTGGAAATATGGTTTCCAGGGAGAATCTCCAACCCTAACCACTGAGAAGGAATAACCTTTAAAAGGTTGTCAAAAAGTGAGATTCCTGTGTCATTATTTTTCCTTTCCCTAGAACAGAAGCAAAAATGAATAAAGCTAATAAAAAATACTGTTACCATATTTTTTTAAAAAATTAAAATATGTTCCAATATGTGATGATAGATGTGGAAAAGAAAAAACCTAAATTTTCTAAAAATTCACTTTGGGTGCTAAATTGTTAAAAATAGATTAAGCAGATGAAGAATAATCAAATGATTCCAACTTAGTTTAAGAATCATCCCTTCAATGAGTATGAGATATATATATATAATTTTTGCTTTCCACTGCACAAATTTAGGTAAATCTGGGTGTATCAGTCAGGGTTTACTAGAGAAATAGATATAACACAAGATATATAAATGTACAAGAAATTACAAGTTTGGCTTACAATCGTCAGCCACAGAGTTGGATGAAGAAGTGTGCAGAGGGTGTCTGCAGAGATGGAAGAGCCCAGCCTGGGCCTGGAGCTGACTGCAGTGTCTGCATAAGTCCACATCAGGGGGCTGATGGGTCTGCGACGGAATAGTCTACACTGGAAGCCAGGAGACGACCAGGCTGAAGGCGAAGACTGGAGCTCCTGGGAAGAACCAGCAGCCAGTCTTTTTTAAACTTCTTTTTTAATGCAGCCTACCCGCCCTGGGGGTGTGGGGGTGGTCCTCTACATCCCCACCCTCTTCATGCTTTCCTCTTGCAGAGGCTCAAGATGAATACAAAGTAAGCACCCTGGCTTCCTGCTGAGTGACTTAGCCAAACCTCTAGACTCCCCAAGTTGACCCAATGTATCAACCATAACACTGGGCTTTCTATCAACCTCCTGTGGACTATGACATGGGTTGCCACATACCAGCACCAGGTACCAGAAAGGAGGCTTTCTAGCCCTGGTCCACGTTCAGAACATAGACTGTTTACAGAGAAGTGTGGCATGTAATCTCAGTTTAGTTCTGCATTCATCTCGCAGTAGGGCTAATTCCCTAGCCCTCTCCTGTTCTAGGGAGCATTTTGTGTTGGGAAGCTAACCTGGTTCCCATAATGCAAAACTTAAGTGTTATATGACCGAAGCAAGACAGTGATTATTTTTCCCCTTTTTTGATTTACCTCTTATTTTTACTCAGATATATTTGAAGTTAAAAGTTAAAACAATGACTTGAGCCATAATATGTTCATTATAAATAATTAGCTCACAATTATATAGAGGTTTTCTATAAGATCTGACTTCAGTTACATTAAAAATCACAGAGACAAAAGTTTCAAAATAATGTACAGTATTTAAGACAAATTAAAAGTTGTTCAGATGTGAACAGGAAAAAATGCTGTGATTTAATGCATTGTCCTTCTATTTCAGTTTGTACTCTGGGATAATCACTTGTTAATTCAAATAGACTTTCAGATTGAACACAGCACCTGAGGGTCAGAGATGACCTTCATATGGCTCTGGAAAGTAGAAGATATTCTCGTTTCTTCACTCCCCCATCAAGGCAAACTTTTGGCTGACATTGTTGGCTGTGATGAGGTGCACTTTTAGGACAGAGACTGTATCTTCTTTATTTTTATTCTCAAACTGTTCAATAATGTATTTAAATAAATACAAGAAAAATGTTCTGCTTGTTCTCACAAGTAATCATATATCTGGGCTCTATTTAATCTGACTGGGGACTGGGACATCAAGCAGAGAGTTTTAGATAGAAGGGTAGATGGGGACAGACCAGGTAAGAGCTGTGGTAGATTCCACTAAGAAATAAGCTATCTCTGAATTTTATAAAAATCAAGATCTATATCCATAGTGGTGCTTGACATTAAAATATTAATTATATTAGAACATAATGAAAAGTAATTAGGAGAAACATTTCTTTGAGGTATAAACTTTTTAAAACTTATGTAGATGTAAAGAAGGTCCATTTAATGAAAACCAGCATAGATTACAAATATATTTGTATCCAGTGTTACCCCTAATAAATTTTTGTTTTCATTTTTATTTTGAGACTATCTTTAACTTACAAAAGAATTATAAGTAAACACAGTACAAAGTCCTTTTGTCTAAACCATTGAAGGTCTTTATACAGCAGCACAACATCTTTAATACTTCTGGAGCCTTTTCGTTGGAATTCTGATGGAGATATGCCTTCCACTCTTCTTGCAGAGAATGTTATAATGCATATCTTTAAAGAAATAGCCCTGGGTATGTCTCTTCACATTTTCAATTTAAAAAACCTGTTAAGTCTCAAACCCAAATAGTTCAAGTAAGCAAGAGAGTGAGATACAGGTAATTTAAAGACATTACATCTTAACTGGGAATTCATTTTATTATAAAATAAAGGGTTTTAAAGAACATAAATCAGAGCCAAGTGTAATCCCAGATACGTAGGAGGCTGAAGAATGAAGTATTCCAAGTTGGAGGCCAGCCCGGGCCACTCAGAGAGCCCCTGTCTCAAAGTAAAATGTTTAAAAGGGCTGGGGAAGTAGCTCAGCAGTAGAGTGTTCTTATGTTTTTTTTTGTTTTTTTTTGTTTTTTTTTTTTTTTGGCCTGTCTAAGGCCCTGGGTTCAATGCCTAGTTCTACATAAACAAAACAAAACAAACAAAAAACATAATCTTGTCATTTTGTCCAAATTTAGATTGCATGTAACTCCCATTTTATATCATATGGAGGAATGTAAGAAGAAAGTCCAAACAATTTACTAGCAAACCCAGTACTAGGACCCCTGAGTCTAGACACGGTCCACACAGGAGCAAATAGCACAGGAGCAAAGTCACAGACTACAAGAGGCAGACCTCTACCTTTCTCTGCATCTGCAGGTCCACCTGGCCCGCATTTACATTCCCAGAGGCAATTAAATTCCACCATGAGCAGTTTACTCCTTGGCAGATGTGGGATTCTGGTTTTGAAATCCAGTTAAACTTTCTGCTTCTGCTCTATTTGTCTTCCAGCTCTAAATCAATGACTCTGCTTTCAACACTTAATGATCATTATCATCCCCAAATATATCACTTTTAATGAAAGACAAGATCAATAAGGAAGAGGAAGATCAATGGTGATAACACTGAAAAGAGGACCTGAAAAATTAAGTAATCTAGGGGTTTGGTGGGGTATGGGAAGGAAACAGGCAAAAGTGGCTCACAAGGGCAAATTACCTCACAAGAATTGAGAGAAAAGGTCACCAGGGTTCCAGTGACACAACAGATAAATGGGGGCTTACGGAGGGAGGTATAGAAAGTCCCCAGGTAAGATTTGGAATAAGAAAAACTTGGATAGGGGCTGGGGATTTAGCTCAGCAGCAAAAGCGCCTGCCTGGCAAGCGCAAGGTCATGAGTTCGGTTCCCGGTACCGGAGAAAAACCAAAAAAAAAGAAAAACTTGGATAAATCTAGGGTAGAAGAAAAAGAAAAATCACTGGTTTGTTCTTCTTCTCTACCTTAAAAATTTCATCAAGGTGCCAAGTTATTTCCCACTTAATCTTCTAAAGTCTTAGACTGAGCCATTCTATTTGGATTGCATTAATTAACCGTTATTTTAAATTATTGTTCATCATACTCTTGCCATAGCTTAAATACAGGAGTAAAACACAAGAAGCATCTTCACAAGAAAAATACCCATCATTGTTTAACAAATTAAGTTAATATGGTCTTTAACTTATGAAAAAAGACATATGATAATATTTATATATTTAAGATATACATGAAGCGGATCGTTTGTGGACCACACTATAAAAATAACAACCTAGATGAATTTTAAAATAAATTTCACAACACAAAAATGTAACAACTTGATTTTCTGATGATTCCTAAGGTGGTAACAACCCCAGGGGCTCACACTGTTCCTTGTGCCCCTCCCCGCTTATAAATAGTTCCTCTACCGAAGCATCCACACGTTAACTCAATTCCAGTGTGCCATCTGTTCCTGCTCGGTGCCTTGCTGATACAGAGAGTGAATACTGAATGTTCTTTCAGGGCACACGACTGTAAAGGGAAACACAGTGGTAGGTATTAGTAAAGGAAGGGACAGGGTAAAGCTATCTTTTTATTCTTCCCATCTGTTAGGATATGCATACATCCTATCATGTAACTTAAAATGCAAAAAATAAACCCATATTTTAAAAAATATCTTGCAATGACATTTGGTTCTAGCTTTGCTTGTCAAGATTACTGTCTGTAGCTACTATGATCTTGGAAGATCCAGGAGGAAAGGCCAACCACAATCTTCTGGCTCTGGCCATTTCTAAGGCCATTTCCTTTTGGAAACAGGCATCCCTGTTTCCTAGCTCTGCAAGGAGACTTTGCTGAGGCTCTCAGGGCCTCAGAGACCATCCCACACTTCTGGGATACATGGTGCCTCAGGCTACCCCCACATGCGAGCCTGGAGACTTCTTCACCTTTCCAGTAGTCCAAATCAATTTCTTCTCATCTCTGGCCCTGAAAACCAAAATGGATTTTCAATAGATTCCATTCTTGGCGGGATTCCGGAGATTAGTGCCACCATCAAGGACTTCAAGGATGCAGGGGTGGTGGTCTCCACCACATGTCCTTTCAATTCTCCCATTTGGCCTGTGCAAAAGACAGGATTATAGTAGAGTAGTGGGATTGTTGCTGTGACTACATCTGACCATGTGGTTCAACAGCTTTTGGGAATGGCTTGTGGGAAGAGTTTGGAAAGGTTCAGAGATGTGGCTTGAAAGAGTAGAGCTGGAACATCTTAGGCTGTTCTGTATAGGAGATTCTGGTCAGAGCTGAGAAGACCAGAAGGCTGATAGAAATCTTGCTGGTAAAGACCAGGTTTGGGAGGTTTCTGTTGGGAAGAAGGACTGCACTGGTTGTTTGAGTCCAGATGACGTATGTTATGGCTTGGCAAAAAGTTTGTCTGCATTTTTCTCATGTCCAGAGACTTTGTCTGAGACTGAGATTAAGGGCAGTGGACTAATTAATCTGGCAGAAGAAATTTCAAAGCAGTCAAATGTTGAGGCAGTGGCATGGCTATTGTTGGGGGCTTTTAGCCAAATTTATGTTGAGAATTAAGAGCTAAGAGACCAGTAGGATGATTTAAAACATTGTGAGTTTGGCTAGAAAGGAAGTTCCAGTAAAGCTGTGGACTATGAAGACAGAGCTGAGGAGATCTCAGTCGCTGAGAAGGAACAGGAGGATATAAAAGATGGCCTGAGGGCATCACAAGAAGCAGCAAGTCTCTATTCTTTGCTGGTTCCAAACTGCAAAAGTGAAAGACTTTCCTGTGAGGAGAAAGCCACAGAGCCCAGATTACAGAATGGTGGCAGCATAGAAAATTTGTTCCTCAGACTTAGATTCACAGTGCCCAGCAACACAGGCATTTGACCCCTACAGCCAAGAGAAAGCAAAGCCTGGCTACTACTCCATCTGGCAGCAGACCTTGGCATCCACGTGGCCCTGGTTTTAAGTGCACGTAGAATGCAAGAGTTGTGGGATTAAGACTGTTTCCACCCCAGTTTCAGGAGGCCTGTGCGGCCAGGCAGTGTGCCTGAGAGGGCAGTATGTGAAGCTGTGAGGGAGAAGCCAAAGATGCAGTAGACATCCCAGAAGTTTGGAAAAGCCAGGAAAATGGATCATCTAAGGAAAGCTGCAAGGAGGGATCAAAGCAGGCCCAAGAGGGAGCTATAACCACTAGAAGTGCCATAGGGGTGGAGTCACTCAAGCCCTTCGGAGTTTACAACTTGCCACAGATTGCTTCAGATACTGGACATGGAACTACAGGACTTAATGTTTGCCTTGCTGGGTTTTGGACTTGCTTTAGTCCAAATCACTTGTATTCCCATTAGTAACTTTTGGAATGAAAATATTTATTTCATGCTATTGAATTTTGGAAGTGTCTAACTTTTCATTTGTACATGGGCCTGCAACTAAGAGTTTGCCTTACATCTCGGAGGAGACTCGGGATTTGAACTTTTCAGCAATTCTGAAACTGTTAGGGCTTTGGCAACTCTTGCAGATGGACTAAATGCCTCTTGTATAAGGGATGTGCATTAGTCTTTGGGGGGGCAGGGGCAGAATGTTGTGGTTCTAATGTAATATAATGTTGACAGACTTAATACTGATTCTTAAGGATTGTTAAACCTGTGTCAACCATGTTCAAGTTGTGAAATGATAAGAATAGGCATGCTTTTGTATCTAGAAACTGGTTTAAAGAAATGTGTCTGGTTGCCAAGTTGATAAGAGGTGGATTGTAATGACTGATACATTGTGTCAACTTGAGAAGTTCAGAAGTTTAACTAAGCAACTCAGCAGGGGCCAGGGTCCTCATTTTGTAAACATCCTCATCCTGTGAGAAACAAGGACATGGAGATGGTGTGAGTACTTCTCCCACCCTAGGGGGCAGTAGCCTGCTTACAATATAAGGGAGGGAAAGAGGCTTGCATCTCCCCCCTTTTTGCTCTTGTTGCTTTGCTATCTTTTGCCACCTTGAACTGTTGCCCCTCACCATGCCACTCTGCCTTGGGGCCAGCTGATTATGGGCTGAAACCTCCACAAACTGTGAAATAACCCTTTCCTTCCTTAATTTTGGGCTTTGGGTATTTTGTCTCAGCAATGAGAGAAAAGTAAGCAAGACATCCACCTTCCAGGATATTCCGAGAAATCCAATTCTAGTCAGAGATGAGATCCAATTTCAGTCAGATCTGCCACCTCATTGCCTTTCTATTAACTTTCAGATAAAACAGAGGATGAAGCAGAAGACCCTCAAAATCCTGTCCCCAACTTATCTTTCCTGCTTTACCCTTGGTCACTTGCTGTCCTTCCTCACTAATAATCTGTCCACAGTCCAAATTCTTGGAGCTACTGATCATTCCCTAAAACCCAAGCAATAGAACACACTAATGCTAATGAACATCTCTGATGTAGCTCTCACTGGGCCTGGAGTTTGGTATATGATCTCATTTAATCCATACATTCCAGAAGGAGAATGAGGCTCAAGCACTTTCAGTAACTTGTCCAAGTTTTCAGAGTCAATAAGTGCTAGGAATGGAGCAGAGCTAGGCCCAGTCTTTTTGACATGGCAGGATTTCCCTAGCTCAAGGTTACCACTGATGAAGAGCTCCCAACCTGAATGATCTTTCCCCTCTTCACCAACAAGCCCTTGTCTTCCTTAAAGCAAAATCAGGAGTTTAATCTCCCCTGAAGTCTTCTATGGCTACAGAAAGATCTGTCCCTTTTCCCTTTGGACACCAAAACACTTTCAAGGCCTCCCTATCACAGGCCTATCACCAGGCCTTCTCCTTCCCTGTATCTGTGTCAATATATAATTCCTAATTGCAAAGATTTTTCTTTTTATTTGAGAATCATGATCAAAGATGTATTATTCATCTTCAATCTGAGCTCTTGCAGAGTCTGGTAAATATAAGATATTCTAACTAATAGTTGATAAACAAAGAAAAGAAGAAAGAAAAATGAATTTTAGAGCTATAGACTGTTCTACCACCATCTTTAACTATATTTGGAATGGAAAAAAATGTATGCTGTGCTTGGGAGGGAAGTTTCTAACTTTATCCTATTTAAACATGACAAATAATAAGATTTGACATACATGCATAATACTGGGAAGAAAAGATTTACTAAAATGTCAGAGAAAAACAATCTTTAATTACAACATTTTGTTTTGTCTTTTTGAGACAGGGTCTCGCTGTGCAGTTCAGGCTGGCCTTGAGTTCACTCTGTAGTCCAGGCTGGTCTCAAACTCACAACGATCCTCGTGCCTCAGCCTCCCAAGTGCTGGGATCACAGGCGTGCGCCACCATGCCTGGCCTTCACAACATTATTTTCAAACAGTGCAGCATGTCATATGATTCACTATGAAATATAAACTAAGCTTCCACAGAATTTACCAAGAAGACAGACTTCTCTTATTGTGAGCCTGGCAACAGCAATTAACTAATTTTTTATACATATAAAAGAAAAAGGATAATGCAAACATGAAAAATTTGTGAAAACAGAGACTGAAGAAAAGAAAATTTAAGATCAAAGGTGAATTCTCCAAGATTCCGAAACTCTACCAGAAATTCTTAAAAGTGGATGTTAGTGGCTATGTGTCTTAATGTAATTAAGATTAGTAAAAGTTAATATAGAGGAACGCAATTGGGTTCTAAATTAGCTGCAGTTTCTAATCTAGAATTAAAAAGGAAGTAAAATGCTTTAACAGATGTGCATTGGAAATCTGAAGTGTACAGCATTACTAAAATCTTAAGAAACATGGAATAAAATGACCTCATTCCATGAACTGGCTTTAACAAAATTCCTCAGTTTACTCTGTGTACATTTCAATAAAATACTACAGCCCCAAGAAGCTAAAACCAAGACACTAAAATGGTAATTATCATGAGGGTATACTATTCAAAATTTAGTATTCTGTGCTTTTCCACTGATTAAGCATGAAATAGAAATGAACAATTCTCAGAAAAGATAGAACTGTTGATTTCAGAAGTTGGCGGACAGTCATCAACTTCTGAAAAGGTAGTTAGAAAAGCAAGATCTATTTATGAAAGAACTTCAAAGTAATCACTTGTAAATTTTATTTATTTATTTATTTATTTGTACCGGGTATCAAACTCAGGACCTTGCACTTGCCAGGCAGGTGCTGTGCTGCTGAGCTATATTCCCGGCCCTTCTAAATTTATTTTGCACTTAATTACTCTATAACAGTCCAGGAGGATAATTTTAGTCTTGCATATAGCTAATCAGTTCATTTAACAATTTTTCTTCTTGAAAGTAATCCAGTGCAAATGAGGCAAAACCAAGTCCCTGAGCTAATTACCATAAGGTGAATGAGCTCTGAATATATTAAAGAAGATGCCAAAGTGTTTTACCCAAAACGAGTTCACGAGCCTTAGTTTAAGGAACACAGTTTGTGACTCTAAGGCATTGGCATATGTGCGATGATTGTAAAATAAATACTTGCAGGGTAACAAGTAACTTTCTCCAGTTGCTGATTTTGTTCACTAAGACTAAGCTGGAGACTTGGTTCTTCCAGAATAATGCAAACAAAACTACGACCCTGCCTTAATGCTCTATGTTAAGAAGGTATGATATCACAAATTATTTTATTAAGAGTCCACTTAATGGAGTTCAAATATCTTCTTTGTAAACCCTTTGAATAGGAAATGATGTAACATATTTGCTACTTTAGCTTTTAAAATAAAGCTAAAGGAAGCATAAGGAAGATAATGATTTTAAATGCTAGTCACATATTCTATTCATTATATTCCGCATAATCAGTTTTGCACTTAACACCAAACTTCTGCAACCATTCTTTTCAACAGACTAAAAATAGAAAGTGGGTGCGGTGGAGCATGCCCGTAATCCCACCTCTTCAGGGGACTGGGGCAGGAGGGCAAGTTCAAAGCCAGACTGGACAACTTAGGAAACCCTCTGTTTCAAAATAAAAAATAAAAAGGGACAGGGATGTAATTTAGTGGGAGACACTGGGTCAATCCCCAATATTGTAAAGCAGAAAAAGTGCTTCAAAATGTAGGAAGTGAAATAAATTTCTATGCTTATTTCCATTGATAATTTGTTGTTTCATTGGTTTGTTCATTTAATTCTTACTTTACAACCGACCACTGGCTCAGGATTCAGGAAGGTGCTAGGACAGAAAGAGGCAGTCAACAAGGTATGTTCAATCCTGGCTCTCAAGGAGTTTATATTCTAATGGGAAACAGACAAAAAACAATATTTGCATAAAGATATATTTCCTGGGTATAGGTAGTAAATAGAAAATTTCCTATCTTTCAAGCCAGGCAGACCTGAAATAAAACCCTGCCTGAAGTAGGGATTATGATACCTACCACAGAGAATTCCTCATGGGTAGCTAGTATAATATCTGAAAAGGCCTGACAATAAGTATTCAAATCCTCCATGCTCTACCCTTACTTACATTCCTTCTTTCTTATTTTCTATATGAAAGTGGGTAACAAAAATTTAGTAGTAAAAAATTCTTTTCTTCTATTAAATTTAAGAACTTAATAAAAATTATTTCAAAACAAAACAAAAACTGGAATAATTTTCTTAGTTAATGAAAAAGTTATTACCTTGAGGCTAAGTGCACATTAAATTTTGTTATCATGTTCCTAGTTTATGCTCAGTGTTCATCGAATTGCCCTGTAAAGAAATCCTTCAAAAATATCCCTTAGAGACAACTAGATTTTTATATTCAAAACAACAAAACCCACAGAAAACAAAGAATAAACAAGTACTCTGAGCTATTTCCTCTTAAGTATTACAAAACCAAGTAAAGATTTTAAAATTATTTACATTTATCATAATCATAAATGTGAACAAAGTTAATGCAATCACCAAAAGTTTGTAAGAACTTTTTTTGCTTACTAGGATTGTTGAGTAAAATAAAATATTAATCTTTGGTAGAAAGTTTTACATAAATTTTAAAATTTCCCTAGATTTTAACTATATTTTAAAGAAATTAAATAGAAGACTTAGCCTTGCAGGGGACGTTATGAACAATGACAACGTTATTCCTTACATCTCTTCAAGAATTAATGATACCTATTTAAACCCTGTAGAATTAATTCTGAGCATTTTAGTTTATTACAATTCATTTTAATATGACTTTCTTTAGTACAAGGCTTAGAATTTTGCTTGTAATCTAAAATTCCAATGAGGAAGAGAATCCCAGGACCTTTTCTTCTTGTGATGCAAGGAAAGAAAACAGATGTCATACTTTCAGAATCATGGCACCTTGGAGCAAGAAGGAAATTTTTAAAAACTTATGTTAGACCAATTCCCTTATTATAATAATGATAAAACTTGGGAGGTTTAAGTTACTATTTAGAGATAGCATTGTACTCTATGGTGCGGATGTGGAGTGGCCGGGAGCAGTGGGGAGTCGCTGGGTGGGCAGGGTCCACATGTCAGTGTACAATCCAGTGTTTTCCTACTCTGTCTGCTTACTGAGCGCAAATGACGCACACAGGAACACCAGCTTTACTGAGGGTAGTTGGGAGGGGCTATTTACTACTTTAATCAATGTGGTTGAATCTACAGTTGAGGGTTCACACCTGTGTTCCAACAGTTCAGGAAAACCTTTCATTTGCTTATTCTATATCTTTTAAACTTTTTTTGTTGTTGTCTTTTTGCGACTGGGTCTCGCTATGCAGTTCAGGCTGGCCTTGAGCTCACTTTGTAGCCCAGGCTGGTCTCGAACTCGCAATGATCCTCCTGCCTTAACCTTCTGAGTGCTGGGATTACAGGCATGCGCCACCATGCCCTGTTCTTTTAAACTTGTACAAATAACAATTAAAGAAATAAAGCACAAACCCACTGGATATTATATCTCAAATGTTAACACATGGGAGACTTCCAAAATAGAAATCTTTGTCACTAAGTTAACTTGCCCTCCTGCATTCCTTAGATCAAGGCAGGAATCCCAAGACAAGTGACAACAGGAACCAAGGAAGTACTGTGCAGAGGAAGGCGCTGAAGAATTCAGTAAAGGGGAGCACCCAGGCCCACCTAATCCAGGCAATGGACTTCTGCCTGAGCAATACGGGCCCACTGCTACAGGTCTGAGTTCTTTCCAGTGAAGCACAGAATTCTGTCTCATTATGAAATTATGAAAATAGGAAAAAAAGCCACTTCAGGACCTAACCTCTGACTGGTTTCATTACCAGCTGCTCTAATGGCCTATGAATATGAACCACAAAGTGAAAAAGGAAAATCAAATGAAAGTGGAGTTACACTGTTTTTAAAGATTCCAAGGAACGGGCTTATACAAAGAGAACTGAACCAAGAAAGATTGCGTTCAAGTAAGGAATATCAGCTTGACGATCTCTAGAAAAAAATCTCTTCTGTTCAATTTAAAACGATTCTAGAATTCCAAGGAGCTTGTTAAAACACACAAGCAACAAAACCACAAAACCTGCTATCATTTGCAGCCACTGTTCTTTTCCTTACTCTTTCAGCAAAAATTTATAATTTTGTGTTCTTCAGTGTTTGGTTTTTTAAAAAGTGTCAGTGTTATGCATGTATTTACCTTCTGTTGTCATGGCTTCGGCCTCCTTTGGAGGGCAGACCCGCTTCTGCACTGCTGCTCCTCCCTCCTGAACCTGACATTTGCTTCTTCATGATTAGGAGTGGGCTAATCATTCTTGGCAGAGATCTGACGCTGGTGACACTGCGTCCTTCTGAGACCGTCCCAGCAGGACATAGTATGTTCACCAGTCCTCACCCGGGGTAGGTTTTTATCACTTGGTTTTGCACTACCCACCAAATTTCTCCATTATAATCTCTGTTTTCATTATAATTTATAGTCAGCAATTGACAGGAATCCCTTAGAGCCATTTTCCCTTTAGTGAGTTAGCGCAGATTATGGGTGTGATTAAGGAACGGAAAAAATAACTACTTAAGGATCCAACCTGCGACTGGCTCCATTGCGCCTGATCTAATTAATGGTGTTTACTAACCATTAGGTTAAAAAAACATGAAAGTCGTGTGAAGGTGGAGCGGCCGGACAGAAGGTCCTGGACCGGAGAGTATCCATCACTGCCACCTGCCAGGGTTCAGCACAAAAAAGTTTCCATCTGCGTCTGTCTCGTAGAGAACACCAGCACCCCCTCACGGGACTGACTCAAATGAAATGGGGAGACACAAGCACCCACTATGGCAGGTGCCGTGGCGCTAGTGAGCTTTTGTCATCATAACCATCGTCATCCTTAGCACCATTATTTATTTGGGGGCTTTAAAGCTATACTGCAAATTGGGTCAGTGTACTATAATCCCATATGATAAACAGATGGTTACATTTTACATGAAAAACCAAAAAAATTCATATATAAAATGATGCACATAGGACTTAATAAGCATATATCTACAGGGAGAGAAAATATAGGATGAGATGTCTTCTGATGTGCAAAAACTGAACACTGTCTCTGGTTCAGTCGTTGTAGTAATTAGCATAAACTCCCCAGTGTTTTCTTGAATCTGTGATTGGTCTCTGCCCTATTAGAATCTGTAAGGTATCATTTCAAGATTAACTTTTCTGGAGGAATTTGATGTGATTTAAAATTTTCTTTAACATCATGGTTGAATCATTTCAGAAGTTCCCCCCCCCCGCCCTATCAAACAATATACTATATAGCCTCTGTTTCAACCAGGTCGTCAGTGAAATGTTGTTAACATCAGAAGATCCATCGCCCATCAAGGTTTTTGTTTCACTAGCTTTCAAAGTCACACCAAGCCACCACTCAGCACAGGTCAGCAACAGAACACACTACTGTAGTTCTCTGAGTTTAGAGTCAGCATGGGAAAATGAACTGAAAATTCCAAGAGAATTTCTTTCACAGTTTAAGCTTGTATATAAAATACTTATATACATATATATAGTTTTTTGAGACAGGGTTTCACTATGCAGTTCAGGACGACCTTGAGGTCACTTTGTACTCTAGGCTGAATTCGAACTCATAGCAATCCTCCTGCCTCAGCCTCATAAGTGCAGGGATTACAGGTGTGTGTCACCACAGGCGTGGCCTTTGTATTCATTTAAAATGGATTTAAAGATGGTTATCTGAAAAAAATGGATTGAAAAGGTAGGAATTTGTATGTTTTTGTTGATTATATTAGGTTCCAACATATTTGCCAGAACACCCAACGTTTTCAGGGTATCGCAAGGCTCCACATTCAAGGACACGAGGCGCCAGAGACTTGAACACCACCCACAATACTTAGAAGCTTGCAATAAGATGAAAAGGGCTACACTGGGCGCTTTTCCGCATCTGTAAATAGAAGCATTGGCCACTTAGATTCTCCTTATTTTCCCAAGAAAGTTCTGAGGAACAGAGTAATCGCCCCTTCCCTCAAAATGTTCACCAACTCTGATGTCTCAAGCAGAAAGTCAGAGATCAAACACTGTCCTGGAACTTCCCGACTTCATTTTTGTCTAATCTGACTATCCAGAAAGAGCAGTTCCTGAGAACAGACAACAGGAACCCCAGGGGAAGGACAGCTGCACTGCGCTGTCCAAGGGCACACTCTGATGTTGACACTGATCCAGAGAATTTCATAATCATATATCTGACATCCAGATTTAGCCTGACTTTTCCATGCATCAGAGTATTCAGATTCATTTTCCAAAAGATCAACTGCTGCCAAATACAGGATGCAAAGAACAGCCAGGGATGAGTAACCCTTCCTTCATCACGAAGAATGCACTTCCCAAGACACCAGATTCTTGTCCACAGAAGAGAAGCAGTTGTTCAAGAGCATTTAAAAAATTAAATTAAATTGAAAAAAGAGGGTGATCTTCCACGCGGCAGCGCTAGAGGGCAGGGCAGAGCCAGTCACGTCCATGGTTCTGATGCCTGAGGCCAAGGCCATGTGGACTAGTCTCACCCGCACCACTCTGGGAGTTACTTTGTTCAGCCCTGGAAATTTAACCAGGACCTTCATACTGAACTACATGCTCAGACTCCTCCCCACACCCCGCTTTGAGAATGGGTCTCCCTAAGTCACTAAAGTGTCCAAGCCGGGTTCAAACTTATGGTCTTCCTGCCTCAGCCTCCCACAATGCTGGTACAGTGGGCATGCACCACTGCCAGTAAAGCCTTCAGGCTGAACCAGGTTCCAAAGTGGCCTCTTCATTATGGGAGCCACTGCTGTGAATCAAACTCTTCATGCTTTGAAGTGTCACTCATCTGGTGAGGTTAAGTCCACTTTGGAGGGCGCTCACTATCCAACCCGGCTCACCGGTCTAGCAGACCACAGCTCAAAGCAGAGCCCCAAATCAATAAGAGAAACAAGGCTGGAGGTGACTGGGGAGCCCCCGGATGTGAATTACTCACAAATGGCTGTCCCTGGGAGAAGCGCTGTGCAGGAGAAGATGCCTGGCTTCCGGGGGCACCAGTGGGCTGGCCAGCTTGCTCCAAGTCTGATCAGGTGGATCCATGTGGGAAAGCAGGCAGGCGAGGCCTCTCTGCCTGGTGGAGCTATGAGGAATCTCAGGTGTTCCCATGTGTCTGCAAAGCTGGAAGAAGAGGCTTCTTAGGAATGAAGTGTTAGTGGCCCTCCAAGCCGTATTTTCTATTTCAAAAATGAACCAGGACCTGCTTAAATGGTTGTTGGGAGGGGTAGATGAGATAGCTGGTTCTCTAAAGTTCTTCGTATGGTGCTTCATCAGTGAAGTATTAGGTAAATATTCACTATGGTTGTTACCACTACCAAGGGAGACAAGGACCAGGAAGGTTTTATAAAACAAAGAACATCACCCACCCCCACCGTCATCACCCTCGCTCCTTCCTCTGCCCTCTAGGCCTTAACATCACCAGCTCACCTGGTGACTTCAGTAGGACACCCTAGAGGTTCTTGCCCCTCTTTAGTACTGTTTGCAGGTCATGCTCTGCAAATCAGGTAAAGGTAGCCTGAACGCTTGCAGGGCCACTAAAACTTGGTTCCTAAGAAGCCTCTTCTTCCAGCTTTGCAAACACACTGAAACACCTGTGATTTCTCATTGCAACACAACACAGAGAGGCCTCTCCCGCGTGCTCTCCCACTTGGATCTACCTGTTCAGACTTGGAGCAACCTGGCCAGCCCCTGGCACCCCAGGAAGCCTCTACAGATCTGCCTCAGCAGCTGTTAAATTTGGGTAACTGGTTTCAATCCCTCTGAGCTTTGGTTTCCCCATCTGAAAAACCAGGATAGGAGTAGAACTTTTCTCCGTAAGTTATTTATGAGATAGAGACCACATACTGACATGAAGATCACTTAAGCTCAGGGGTCTGAGAACAACCCATATCATAGAGATTGTCTCAAATAGATAAATGAATAAAAGAAAACCTGGTTTCTTTATAGCCTAGTTTGAACATCTCCACATGTCTGCCTGCCAATTCTCTCCTTCGTACTCTGTGTGATTAAGAAATGATTAGATCCGGGGCTGGGGATTTAGCTCAGCGGCAAAGCGCCTGCCTGGCAAGCGCAAGGTCGTGAGTTCGGTTCCCAGTACCGGAGAAAAACCAAAAAAAAAAAAAA
>NW_004955421.1:20676606-20718937 GCF_000276665.1 Chinchilla lanigera | reverse complement strand
AGCGGCAAAGCGCCTGCCTGGCAAGCGCAAGGTCGTGAGTTCGGTTCCCAGTACCGGAGAAAAACCAAAAAAAAAAAAAAAAAAAAAAAGAAATGATTAGATCCTCTAGAGCTGTCTAGAGCTCTAGATCTTCTAGAGCTTTTGCCTGAGAGCAGAAACAAGTCAGGTGTATAAAGTTCTTAATGTGGTGCAGACTGTTAAAGGCCAAAGAGGCATTTATTTTAAAGATGGTTTTAACCTGGGAAGAATCTAGGCTGAAAGACATGGTGTATTGTATACCATTATAGTTAGAAACGTGGAATTTTGTGTTACAGAGATCTAGACTTCAATCTCAGCGTTTCTGCTTATTTCCTAGGTAACTCTGGGAATGTTAAAATTTCTCTCCTAGTTTCAGTGTTTACATCTGTAAAATAGGGATGATTGTAGAAGTACATAATCAAGAATGAAGTGAGGGTATATATGGAACTACTTGAAATGCTATAGAAGTTCTGATAAAGGTTAGTAGTAGTGATGGTGTTAATACAGCTCATACCATAAGGAAGTCTCGGTGAGAGTGGTATAGAACTGAATATGCTTCCTGAATTATGAGTAAGATTTGAATATAAGACTGGAGATTATGTGAGAGGAGCAATTCAGAAGTAAGAAAGAACTCAGCAAGAACCATAGAGTGGCTCTGTCTGACCTTATAAAACTCTCACATGTACAATTAGAGGGTGTCTTTGTTATCTTATCTCCATGTTGTTTTACATACACGTTCAATATGTTTTGAATCAAATTGAAAACCTATGATCCTGTCCAATACAACACTGATATTTATTATTCATCTCAGTTCAAAATTGAACAGCAGGTGTTTGTGTACCTAGTAATTATTCTTCTGGTGGCACAAGGTCAGTCTGTTAACATATTGATTGGAAAATCATATACAACATGACCCTCTGTAACATGTAAGGAAGGATTCTTCCCTCCTCCATTATCATTTTTAATTGAAGAAACTTTTCTTTTCCCCTCATTTGACCAACACATGCTTAGTGGCACTGTGTGCTGGTCCTTGTCCTAGGTCTGGAAAACAGGTAGAGTTGAGGTGCCTCACTGTATCACGTGTCCAACCCAGGAAGACAGAGCAAGGGGTTGGCTTTCCATCCAAGATTCAAGCTGGGCTTAAGGTCACTTTCAAATGCTTAACCAGGATCACCTCACAGGATACTGTAAAGCTGAAATATTTATTTTAGGGAGTGTGTGTGTGTGTGTGTGTGTCTGTGTGTCTGTGTGTCTCTGTGTATTGTGTATGTGTGCAGTACTAAGGATTGAACCTGGGGCTTTCACACTGAGCTACATTGCCAGCCCTTTTTGATTATTTTGAGACAAGGTCTAGCTAAGTCACTAAGTTACCTAGGCTGGGCTATAGTTTGTGATCCTCCTGCCTCAGCCTTCCAGAATGCTGGAACTACAGGTATGCACCACCATTTGCAGCTACACACTAGGTTTTCATACCTCTATTTAGATTTCCCCTTAGAGGCATGGGGATGAGGTCTTGGGGAGGGCAGCTGTCCTCGGCTGATATGATCTTCAAAGACACCTGAGACTTACTGGTCTCTTTCACTCCCAACATGTGGGTGACAAGTCTTGAAGGAGGGCACCTCTGCAGTATGACACTGTGTCCGCTGCATGCCTCTTCGTTATCATTTCAGATACACACAGTGAATCTTTACATTTTTAAGCGACATAATTTCCAAATGATATGCTTTTCTGCTCTCCTGTAAAGATTTCCTAGTACTCTTATTTGACATTTAGAAAATTCTTCATTGCTCATTTACTGAAGGGTGCCTATCTCTAGGCGTCTTAGTGAGGATTGAAAATCATATAATGGATACAGGGAATTTGCAAGTTTCCTGGCATACATAAAGGTTTGATATTTATTAGCTGTTTTTATCAAAAGGTCCGGAGTACAGAGCGACTCAGTAATAAATGGGGAAAGGGAAATTATGTTAGGAGTTTAAAACCTACAGACTGACTCAAAGCTCTGAGCTTGTCACTGGCCAAGTTTACATTATAGTGTTTGACTAGTGGATGTCTTGATCTAGTTTCGTGTTGACGCTAAATGAAAGTTTGGGCTTTCGCACCTGGTAGGAAGCCTAGCTAGACTCCAAGCATTTTTCTCTCACTCTTGCGAAAAGGAGATGTGAGAGTGTTAGAAGTGTGTCCTCTTGTGGAGTACAAACAAAAACAATGGTAACAAGAAAGGAAAAGAAATCAAGATTTAATAAAAGATCCAAATTTAAAAAACAGCGTATTTTTCTATAACTACATCCTCATACCTATCAATTTTAAAGTACACATTATCTCACTCAAGTCTTTAGCACATGTGTTCTTACAGGTAGATGATAAATTTCTCAAGCTGCTTTTTAATTTACTGAACATAGTATTAGCACTAATGAACAAAATGGTAATGCTTCGTTGGCTGTTTTAGTAAAGGAAATAATGTGTGTACACATATATATGTGGAAATGATACACGTATTATACACACATATACACACTCGTGTACTCATTTGTAAAAGTAGATGAAAAAACAAAGGCTTCTACCTCGCTGGGCTCCTACCTTGACCCCTAAGACAGAGTTCAAAATTTGCTTTCAAACCAGAAACTATGTCCTCTTTTGCTTTTGTTTTTACTCTACAAGTACCTAGTGCAGTGCCTGGAATACAGTGGCTAGTCAGTAAAAAAAAATGTTGAATGAATTTCAGAGCTGGCAGGATGTTAGAGAGGAAAATAGTCCTTGTTTTAGAAATATCCAGAAAGGTTAATGTATACGCAGTGGGTGCAGAGCTGCATGAGTGAGATTAAGAATCCGTGTCTCAGAATTCACTGCTAGGGCTCCTTCCACCACAGCGTACCTTCACCTTGTGCATGCTACGGACACAGGTGGAACTGCTTACAACTTTGCTTGTCTGTCATGACTACCGAGGGTAGTCATCTTCTTAGGTGTATTTGCTTCTCAGAAGTTAGAAGTAAAACAGAACATTCTGAAACCATAAAGGAACCTTAGTGTGACCTACTCACCTGCACCTTATTTTCCCTTTTGTAGCTTTCTGAAACTTTTACCCACAGGACATATACGATGCCCCCTGTATAATTTCAAGCGTCTTGTTATTTACTTCTTAATTGGGAGGAGGTCTAGATCATGCATTAGACAAAAGATGGGACAAGGGCAAGCTTGAGAGATGTAAATCTTTAAAAAATTTTTTATTGTAAAAATATTGTTCGTCATTTAAAAGAGAGGAATGTTTTTTGAAAATCATGCATGATCTCACGACGCTAACATGGTAACAGCTTGATGAAACGTTCTGAATATCTTTCCAGTTTTCTTTCTTAGGCGGATGTTGCACAGTTAGCGTCAAGACTGCACTGATGTCTGCTTCTCACTACGTAACTGGCATTTGCACATTTCAATGTAGCCTTTGCAGCCCTCATGCCCGTTGAATGCGTACACCACAGCTGATCTAGCCATTTCACTAAAAGTGGAATGCAAAGCCTTTTCCACTTGTTTGATAGTTTAATTCAGCAGGGAGGAGTATTGGGGGGGTCACACAACTTTTTCACTAGTTTGGATTGTTTCCTGAGGGTAAGTTCCCAAAATAGAATTGCTGAGTCAAAGAGAATGGACTCTTCCAGCAGGCACTGCCAAATTCCTGCCTCAGGGGATACAATTCCGAGTTTAATTAAATTATATAAGAAAGTAGCAGTGAGGATTTCCTGTGATTAGGACTGCCAAGCAACCAGATAAGTCCCATATTGTGAATGGAAGAGTTGTTTTGATTAGGGTTCACCTTTTCAGCTCAGCTTATGGAAGGGAGATCACTAGAGTTCTGCTGGATGTTGACAGGTGTAGGGGCACAAGTAATCCCAGCACTGGGAGGCTAAGGAAGAAGGGTCATTGAGAGGCCAGCTTTGGCTAGATAATGAGTCCAAGGCCATAATGAGTTACAGAGTTTCAAAATATCAAAAAAAAAAAAAATCTGCTGGATCAGAAAATTGTAGAAATCTGCATTAGAAATGAATTAAATTCTTGTGTCTATTTTTTGTAGCACTGTCCTTGATTTCTGACAGTTATCTAGTAAGGAAGTAGGAAAAAGAAAATTTGAGGAGTTGGAAGTATGGCTCAGTGGGATAGCACCTGCCTAGCATGTTTGAGGTTCTGAGTTCAATCCACAGCAATGCAAAAAAGTTAAAAAAAAAAAAAAACATTTAAAGAGATGGCATGTTATAATATGCCAACTGAACATTTCTCTAACATTAAGTTATATGGTCTGAACAACATAGTTTAGAAAGAAGATTCAAATTAAATAATGTACTCAGAGCCAGGCTTTCCCACTCAGTGACCATAGCCACTAACCCCCTAATACAGAGGGTCTCTGCTCTACTCAGTGGTCATGCTGAGGTGGAATCATTAGAAACCCATCTGGAAAAGCTAGACAGACATACAGCCAGATGTCTCTGTCAGTAGAATGGAACCCCCATTTGTTCTTCACCCCGACCTGATTATTGGGCATTTTCTTTCCTGCATCTTTAATCCCCAAAGAAACAACTTTATGATGACCCTAAGAGTGGCTACAAATGGATGAGAATTAAAAACACCTCCCGCACTGACATATACTTCACAGTTTTATAAATGTTTTCATAAACATTAATTGCAGAGGAGCCTTGAGAGTTAACTACTATTTTGAGTCCTGTTTTACAGAATAAAACAATGAAAATTCAGATGCATCCAGGGATTTTCCTTCAATCCCTAAGACAGGAAGAGGCTGAATGTGGACTAAAATTCCCGTTCTTGGATCCCAGATCCTATACACCTGTTAGACCCATATCACAAAGCACTAATCTCTGGGGTTGGGGATGTAGCTCAGTGCACAAGTGCCTGCCTGGCAAGCTCAACGTCCTGAGTTTGATTCCCTGTACATAAAAAAAAAAAAAAGCACTCATCTCAACAAAGATAAAAGATAGCTGTTAATGATGTGGAGCCATTTCAGAGAACCTCTGCACAGGAGAGTAACAAAGGATGGAAGGGGCAAAGAAATACTAAGTACTCAGGCCAGAACTGTCACAGGCAACAGAGAAACTACAGCAACAGAATAACCAAGTTCTCCGTCACTGTACAGCTGCCTCTGAAGTCGGGAAGAAAGTACACGGAAGGGCCGGCAATCACACCCTAAAACAGCCATACGCTTTCCAGCCACACGGGCAACAAATAGCCTCCCCTCACAAGCAATAGCAATTTCTGGTCATTCACAAGACTGAGATTGTACACTTGACCTCACAGTCAAACTTTCAGAAGTGCACACATTCTGTACTGTCTTTAAACTACGATTATATGTTTGGAATGTTCTTAAAGTCTTGAGACCTCTGTAGGTAGAGGGTTTTAGTCAGCCCACAGCCTTCTGCTTCACAAATCTTAATTTTTATCCACATGCAGGAACTGAGACCTGAGGAGGCTATGATGTGCTCAAGGCCTCATTTTTAGTAAAGGTAGGAGAGGAAAGGACTGGCCCTCCTTCAGGTGACGTACTTTTCCCACTGTGAGTTAGGGAAAGCCGTTTCCTTCTTTCCAACAAACTTCTAGTCAATAAAACAGAAGTTCCACTCTCTTGGAAAGGCTGGAGCTATCACTTCTTCAGAACTTCTTAGGGGAAGGGAAAAGAATTATCTGGCTTGTGAGATGGCAAAAACTCAGACATCCATGGTCCGTGTTTCTCTAATAGGAGATGCTGATGAGTTCCTGCTCATCTTGTTCTCGTGGCTTCCTTCTTTCCACGTCCCCAGACTTGCAGCTGCGCGAAGCAGACCCCCTTTTCTCCACGCTCTGATGTGAGAGGAAGCACTCAGAATTCCCCTCTGGCCATTTCTCCGTGTCCTCTTTCCCAATCATCCTTAGCTGTGCACAAAACCCTGGGCTGAACTCGGCTCATGAGCAGCACCTTCCCGTTGTCAGAGTGATGGGCGTGCTGACCCTGGGCCATCCAATGCCGTGCTTAGAAAATGCGGGTCAGATTACATCTAGATAAGACACGGTGCCGTATTACAGAGAACTAGAAAAGTCTAGAACGATTCTGCACGCAGATTACTTCAAATCTTTAAAAATTCTTATTCTACTTTAAGGAGCATTAGTGTGGAATCTGTAGACTTTGCCATTACAGACTACACAAGGAAGAGAAACAGCACCAGAGGCCAGTGAGCAGGCCTGGCCAAGAGAAGGCCTTTGTCTTAGACCAAAAGACGGCAAAGGAGTGTCTGTGCCTGGAATCCAGGTTAAAAGTCTAAATTCTGTATCTCTTTTAAGAGTCACTATTTTAACAGACTTTTTATTCAAGTAAGGAGTCTATTATTTTATTTCTCTTTTATGTAAAGACAGACTGAAAGGAGATGGCAGAAGAACCTTAAAAGGAATGTAATGATTTCACATTACTGATGCATCTCTAGGGGTCTTGATTCAGATATTTCTAACACAATAGTGGCAAAGTTCTAGATGTAGAAATACTACAATCCTTAAATGTGGGGTTCCTTACGACACCCAGCAGGTCAACATCTGCTCGGGTTGACTGCGGTGGGCGAACTTCTAACTCCAAGGAGTCAGAACATCTCTAAGAAAGGTTGTTTTGCCAACTGGAGCAGAGGTGGGCCTTAGGAGGGAAATGAGGAAGCTCCCTAGGGGAGATCAGATCAAAGTTAATAATTCAGCCAAATTGTCACCATGCCTTGCTAACCTACAACAAATCTCTGTACTGCCCCCAGCAGAACAGTATGCCTGTGTTTTTCCTCAGTAAATCAGGAGTCGGACTCAGTGTGGGTCTTCATTTCAGTGGAGTCCGCTGATCCCTGATCCTGCACAAAGATCCTCTCTGCCGCCTGCGCTTTCATTTGTCTATCAGGAATTGCTGGCCCAAGTCTGATACTTAAATGTTGGCCATACAAAGACACAGAAAAAGAACAGTTAGTATAGTTTTGAAAATATGAATGGATGTGAGTCAGGCGTAAGAATAAGCTAAGGAAAACGAAAAACCAAACCAAACCAAACCCCCCAAAGTCAGCCATTATTTCAAATTAACGTGTCTCCATGTTATGTTTTTTAAAAATTGAAACAGAGCTATTCCATGGGGAGCCAGACACAGGCTAGCCTTGATATTTATGAAGTATTTACCTATGTAAGGTACACAATTGTCTTTTTCTCCGACAATGCCTATCAGTTTTTGTAACAACATGTTTGGCCATTGTCTCAGACAAACAGTGTGGCCATGGCAAACTGCTACAGAGAGGGGGACTTGAAGTGCTGAGATTAGTTTCCTCAAACCTCTGGAGACTGGAGGCCGTAGGGAAGGTGGTGCCAGTATGGGCGGGTTCCAGTGAGGGCCTCTTCCTGGTGACAGAAGACCACCTTCCAGCTGTTTTATTACATGGGTGGAGGAGAGGGGATGGAAGAGGGGATGGAGAGAGGGAGACTAGAAAAGAAAGGGGTGAATGTGGAACTGGTAGGGGAGAGGAACATGGGGAAGGGAAGAAAGACTATCTTGTCTGGTGCTTCTTCTTATCAGGGCTGTAATCTCATTCTGAGGCTGCATCTTTATGACCTTATCCAAACCTAATCATTCCCCCAAAGGAATACCATCACACGGGGTTTGTATCTGTTGGGTTCTTACTGTACCCCGAGAAGGAACGGCGGTGACAATGTGGAAAAAATACACAAGATACAAAAGGCTGCGATCAGGTGGAGGTTCTCTCTCTCCTGAGCCAAGAAAAGGAACTGCCCAAGGGCATTAGAGCATTTATTTATACCCTCAAGAGGTTGCTTAACTTCTGCCTCACTGTCCAGCAGTCAGTGAACAAGCTACAAGGACTTGTTTCCGTGCTTGAGGAGCTCCGGTGATCTCCGAGCTTCCGGGTTCTCAGGCTGGCTTCGTCCTGCACATGTAAGTACTTTCCAGCTTCAGCAGTCCCAACAGGGTTCAGGTTTTAACACAGAACTTTGGGGAGGGGAATGCAATTCATTCCACAGTAGCAACGACAATGATGGCTCCAGGGTGCCTCACAATGACTCTTTAGTCTTTATATACATTAAGTGTGGGTAAGCACTTTTCCTCCCCTTTTTGCTCTCCTTACTGTCTGTGGCTGGGATGGCCAACCATTTAGGTCCAAGTGCTGATGTACCAGATGCAACCCAGACTCAATATAAAACAAACACACAAAACTTTACTTTCACTTTCTTCCCTCTGCCATCTCTGAGGAGTGAGGAATAAGAAGAGGAACCGCTTGACTCTGCGATAAACCTGCAATGCTTTATGATCACTGTCAGGAAAACGCCCTGGGGGAGCAGCCGCAGCAACTTCCATAACGTGCACTTATTTCTTCAACACAGACTTTAGCGGAGCGTTCCATCATGTTCAAATATTCACTCTTCTAATTCTGGGACATTTTCTTACAGGGAAAGAAAAAGCTAAAAGAGATTCCTTTCCTTCCCCTGGTGCTTCACAAGCAACTCGGGCCTCCTGCACGTTAGGGAAGCTCCTGCTGAGCTACACACCCAGTCCTTTAAACAATCCTTACCGTCTTTTCAGTGCAACAGCGCAATAGGGTTACAACCCTAACCCTAACCCTAACCCTAACCCTCACCCTCACCCTTACCCTCTTCTTTCTCCTACTTCATATATCTGGAGTTGTTTATGTTGTTGTTTTGTTTTTAGTTTGTTTCTGTACTTTTAAAGTTGAAAATGTTTAAACCTGAGAAGTAAAATGAATTATCACAAACTTTTCAACTTGCTAAAAGTTACTATATTGCCACTTTTGTTGACTGCTGCCATCCATGTGTAGTTTTATCCTTATTACTTGTGCCAGCCCTTTTAACAGGAAGCTGCAGAAATCGCGGCTGAATCCCTGAGCTTGTTTTCTCTTAGGACAAAGTCGTTTTCTTTATGAGCAGAACAGACAGTGAAAGGGACAGGTAAGAAAGGGGTCAGTTTTCCGCGTGTGTATGTGTGGCGCTGGGGATTGAGCCCCACGCTTCACGCTGAGCTACAAACTGAGGCCTTTTTTTCTTTCTTTGAGACAAGATCTAGCGAAGTTCCTAGGTTGCCCAGACTGGGCTCCTGACTCAGCGGCTCGGAATGCGGGGGTTACAGGCATACACCACATACCTGCCTGAAAAGGGTCAATTTTTCTTGAAGAGTTTGTATAACAACTAGATTTCCCCTGTGATTACAGGAATCTACTAAATAACAGATTTCAAACTGGGTTTACATTTGCTCCTTTGACTCGTCTTAGCCTGAGTAATTAATAAAGTGTTTGGGTTGTATTTTTACCACAAGCTTCAACTCCCTGAGGAGTCAGTGGGCTCACACACATGGAAACGTTAGCAATTTACTGACTCTGTCCACAGCAAACAGCTTTGAAGTTTTCTTAAACTGTTTCTGAGACCCCAAGCTGTGTACATTCTTGTGCTTGATCAAATTAGCATTTCTTAGCCATCAGGATTAACATGCTGCTGCTCTAGGGTTTGCCTTAAGTGTGCCTTTGGTTTCCGGTGAGCAACACACAGACACCTCCTAGCCAGGTATCATATCCAGCCAGTTGTTCTGTAGGCCTCAAGCTTGAAGCTCACACTGTTATAGGCAGCTGAGTTAGATAGAAATACTATAGGCAGTCAGACAGGGCCAGGCCCTCGAAGGAGCCAACATGAAAGACAGGATAATATACCTGCGGGCCAGACCTCAAGACAAAGGACTAAACAAATGCACCCACACACCTCCCTAGGTGTGAACATCAGGGATTTATATTCTAAATAAGTAGCAACTACCTTCAAAAAGCCAGAAAGAGTCACTAGCCCAACCCGCTACAGGAAAAGCCCCTGTTCTGTATTCATGCCCGCTTGGTACATGACTGGCTTCCCCATTCGATCCCAGTTTACTCAATTTTACCTGAACAATTATATGTGTAATCTTATTGGCTGACCATAGTTTTGTCCCACCTCATGCCCACCTTGTAATTTCGCATTTTTCCCCTTCGTTGGACCCGCCTCACCTTGAGGTTTTGGTCTATGAAGTCCCTGGGAAGGGCAGGGTCCTTGGCAACCCACTCGGGCCCCCTTCTGTTCCTCTCTTGTACTGAAGCTTTCTGTCCCTCAAAAATATATTCTGCTCTTAACCTCCGTTGTTCCTAAAATTCATGCTTCGATTTTAGAGAACACGAGCTTGTCCCAGATATTGTTCAGGCTGGGAGTTTTTCTTTTCCTGCATCAAGACTAGGACCCAGGGGCTGGGGATTTAACTCAGCGGCAAAAAGCGCCTGCCTGGCAAGCACAAGGTCATGAGTTCGGTTCCCGGTACCGGAGAGAAACCAAAAAAAAAAAAAAGACTAGGACCCAGAATGCACCATCTGGAAAATAACTTTAAACCTAAAATCTAACATAAGTGGATGCTCGGAGATAGAAAATTCTTCAGTGTAATTTACCTGTAGCTTCCCACTTTTAATAAAGATTTCCCCCCGTGGGCCCTTTGATTCTGCATTCTCTTGGGTTTGACCAGCTTGTTTCACAAACTGGATTAGAACTTTTGATCTTTAACACACACGCTTCCCTCGCTCACTGCACTGGACCGTGTCTTGCCTGCTCCTGTTGGGGTAGAGTGTCCTCAGGAGAATGTGCTCCTTGCTTATCTCACCTCTCGGTGCTCCTCATAGAGAGCTTTCCATTCATAGCAGTGTCTGATTGTCATGTCAGTATTTTTCCGTTAGGACTGAACTTTGCTTAGTCACGTTGGTGGAAATATTTGTGACAGAGTCTATTTTGAAGAGCAGCGTTTTACATCTGAATTTCAAAATATTTTTTTAGAAAGAAAATAGAGTCAAGCCTCTCATTTGAAGCTCAGAGTGGATGTATCGAATCCATACTTGTGAAAGAAAAAGTACCATAGGCTTGGGCTTGAAATGTGCAGTGGTAGAGCACATTTGAACTTCTCATGAGCACTAGGATATGCTGTTTTGCCTGCAGACATTTCAAAGGCATCCTATGCATTTCAGTAAATGTAGGAGTATGTTTGAGAAAACATGCAAAGATGACAATACACAGAGTTTCTCAGCCTCAGTACTGTCGACATTTGGGGCTGTATAATTCTTTGTTATGGGGAGCCTTCCCGGAAACTATAGATTATTAAGCAATATCTCTGACCTCTACCTACTAGATGCCAGTAGCAACACCCTACCCCAAAATATGACAATGAAAATTGTCTCTAGACATTCACAGACATACCATGGAAGACAAAATCACCCTAGCAGAGGACCTCTGCCATATGTGGTTTGAGTTTATTCTTCCCACGTGAGTAAACCAATCACAGCAACAGCTGTGTGAATGCTGTGATTGCCTACCCACCTGCAAGGGCACTGAGCAGGTACTAGGCTATGTGTAGCCCTGCGTCACTGCAAGGATCTAACACAGTCCTGGTACAGTATATTTGTCATTGGTACTGACTGACAAACACTTCTGGCTTCCCTCCTTCTGAGAATGGTAGATGTGGATTCCTCACTCTATTTGTAATTAGGGTGGCTATGTTGTCAGAGTTTTAGGATGAAAGCCTGTGCTCCAGGGGTCCCCACAGAGTAGGCTTGGCCACTTGTCCCAAATACCAAAGAAAGGAGCAGTAGTGAAAGAGAGGCAAGAAGTTTTTTGTTTTGTTTGTTTTGTTTTTGTTTTTTTTTAGTGCAGATTGAACCCAAGTCCTTCACACTAGGGAAGGGAATCCCAGTCCCTTACTCCCATCATTAAAATGTTTTATTGTTTTGTTTTTTATTTTGAGAGAGCGTCTTGCTAAGTTGCTGTGTTGCCCAGGCTGGGCTTGGTCCTCCTGCCTCAGCCTCCTGGAGTGTTGGGATTACAGGTGTGTGAAATCATGCCTGGCTAGGAAAGGGGGTGAAATCAACATGCTCATGATGATATAGGGGAAAGAAACTCCCAACCTGCCACATGTTTGGGACAAGTTCGTGTTCTCTAAAATTAAAGAATGAATTTTAGGAACAACAGAGATTAAGAGCAGCATATATTTATTGAGGGAAAGAAAGCTGCTGTCTGAGAGACAGAAGGGGACCCGAGTGGGTTGCCAAGGAATCTGCCTTTCCTAGGGATTTTTACAGAGCAAATCCATGTGAGGCGGGTCCAAGGTGGGAAACATGGGAAATCACAAGGTGGGCAGGAGGTGGGACAAAACTATGGTCAATCAATAAGATTACAAGCATAATTGCTCCGGTAAAATTGATTAAGTAGAGATCAAATGGGAAAGCAAGGCACTTGGCAAGCAGGCATGAATCCAGAACTGGGGCTTTTCCCGTAGGGGGCTGGGTTAGTGACTCTTCCTGGCTTTCTCAAGGTGATAGAGACCTATTTAGAATAGCAGTCCCTGATGTTTATCCTGTGGGAGGTATGTGGATGCATTTGTTTTATCTTTTGTCTTGAGGTCTGGCCCACAGCTGGAGGTGTCTGCCTCCCCCACAGTTGCAAGGTACCTTGGCTCCTTTGAGGGCTTAGCCCTACCTGACTGCCTATACTATTTCTATCTAAGTCAGTTGCCTACAAGGAGGACAGATACAGTTTCAAGATTTGTCTTCAAGGGGCTGACAGAAAACTCAGTGTTACTGAAAAGAAGGACAAAGGTGAGGTTTGGGGTCTGCACAGCTGCTGGTGTCGGCAATTCCGGTCAAGCTCTGGTCTGGTTGGTCAAAGCTAGTCTGGTTGGTCAGTATCTCAGGACAGGTTCTGCAACCTGTGGGGAGCACCATAATTGCTTGATGGAGCAATTCTGTTCCCCTTCTGAAACAAACACTCCTGCCTAGCGGGTTAGCCTTTGTTCCGAGTAATTGCACCTGCTTGGTGTGGGGGGTGGCCTCCTCATGGGATGGTCTGCAAAGCTCTGCTTTCCCCGGAATTCAAAGTGTCTGCAGGTTAAGACAGTGACTGGAGACTCCTATGCATTGATCCTGGAGGTCTGGAACTAGGCCTTGTAAAAGCCTGCAATTGGTGTCTCCACAAATCCTGAAAATTGCTTTAGTTCCTCATCTTGGTGTGCTCAGTCTTGAAGCGGGATGAGATAAGGTAGGTATATTTAAGACTAATACGCTGTGTACTGCAGACACTCCCTAAGTGATTATTAACGTGCCTCCACGCACAGCTGAGCAGACAGCTTTAAGATAATAAAAAGAAGGCAGAGATGCCAAGCTTCATTGCTTTAGTACGCAGAGGACACTTGCAGCCCCAGCCTCTAGGTCGCTGCGTGTCTGTGAACTATAACAGAGCCGGCAGCAAAGTGGGAGGCCCCACGGCACAGAGGAGCCCTGGCAGAACAGTGGTTCTCAGTGGGGACAGTTTCCCCCGGGGACCTTTGACAGTGTCTGGGAACATGTTTGCTCAAACATCTGGATGCGGGAGTGCTACTGGCATCTAATGGGAAGAGGCCAGGGGTGTGGTTAAGCATCTGACAAGGCACAGGGCAGCCTGAAATAACAAAGAATTATTTGGCTAAAAATTTCAATAGTACTGAGATTAAGAAGTCTTGAGGTAGGCCGGGCATGATGGTGAACACCTGTAATCCCAGCACTCCGGAGGCTGAGGCAGGGGGATTGTTGTGAGTTCAAGGCCAGCCTGGGCTACAAAGTGAGCTCAAGGCCAGCCTGAACTGCGTAGCAAGACTGTTATGGCTTGTGTCTGGGTGTCCCCACAGAGCCTCATGGGGTCATGGGGCAGGCTTTTAGAGTTTGATTGATTATGGGTGTGAGACCTGCATCCGCCCTAGGGTGGATAGTTTGCATATGTAAGGGAGAGGAAGAGGCTGCTTGGACCATTCCTGGGTTTTGTGTTTGTTACTTTGGCTGTGTTCCGCTGCCATGAGCTGTAGCCCTCTGCCATGTGCCACTCTGCCTTGTAATCTGTCAAGTATGGACTGAAACCTCCACAAACTGTAAGTGAAATAAACTTTTCCTTCCTTAATTTTGGGCGTCAGGTATTTTGTCCCAGCAACAAGAGAAAAGTAATCAAGATAAAGACCCTGACTCAAAATAACAGAAAACAAAGAACAAAAACCCAAAAATACAAAAAAAGAAGTCGTATGGTAGAACAACTCAAAATGAAAATTAAATATTCCCGAAAGTCCTGTGGAACATCAGTAAACTATCTTGTAATTTTTGATTATTTTGAGATTGAAGTATAATGTACTCCCCCTCTATGGTCTCTCTGCTGTATGCAAGTATTCTTTGCCAAATACCTGGTGTCTCTTCTCTATGGGATTGTTCCTGTGTCTACACATTGAATGCTTCAGCCCAGTAATTTTCCTTCTAGGCTTTTTAATGACTCTCTGAGTTTTAAAAAATCAGCTCATGACTGGAGTTAGAAGGAGCCACTACTTGTTTCTCCATTCTACCAGTTTAATTTAGGTTATACGCCCATCTTCACACAGAAGGGTGTTGATGTCTCACATATTGACAGGAGTGTTGGCTCTTGAAATCATTCTAAGTTTGAATATTACAGAATAAATCAAGGTTCCAGTGCAGCAAGTCTGTTCAGGGTCTCTACTCTTGTATGGCAATTCATTTTTACCAAGTAATTATGTACAGTTAACTTAATAAATATGAATAATTGAATATATATATATTTATGCCATGTTCTTATTTATTTGAAAGACAAAAATACTAAATCATTATACCTCAAAAGTTATCAGTTTTGTCTGACAAAGTCAAAATAGTTTAGCAGGGCTGGGAGAGTAGCTCAGTGGTAAAATGCTTACCTGGCATGCAAAGCCCTAGGCTTGATCCCCAGCACTGCAAAATCAAAACAAAACAAAGCTTAACAGAGGTTCTTTAGTCTTTTCTCTCCAGCTTTTCTCTTTCTTTTCATTTTTGGTGGGCATCACATACCTCAAACCTATATCAGCAGGATGGTGCATTTATGGCAGATTACCATTCATCTTGTGTTTGACAGCTTTGGACATGTTCAGTGGGGGAAAGTCCTGCATTACTTTCAATGCTGCATTATTCTCTAGGACTTTTGTATGTAATCAAAAGAGAGTCGGCTTTGGAGCCAAAGACCCCTATCGGGCCATGTGCAAGGTATTGAAATTCTGCAGGCTTTAGTGTCCTTATTTGTTACATTATTGTTATAAAACTTAATTAAAACATGAACTTAAATGAGCTAAAGGTAGTAACACAAAGCCATCAATTGTCTTTCCTTGTTCAATTTCTGAATTAATCCCCATCAATATATGAATATATGAACAGTCAATTCTTTACCTTCTACGCTAAGCTAAAATAAATCAAATAGGTTAAAAAAAAGTATTCTATTCCTTTTACGAATATTTCAGAATATTTCACCTTTCTATAGCCTCCTTTAATGACCAGCTTAAACCCCACAGTAAGTGAACACAATTTTTTTCTTATTTAAATTAAGTTTACCGGTACATTTTAAATATACATAACGATCACTTTCATCACATCACCTATAAAGGAAAGCCCATCAGAATGACGGTGGACTTCTGAACACAAACCCTGAAGGGGAGCTTGGGGTGAAGCATTTCAAGTTCTGAGAGAAAACAACCTTCAACTCAGATTGATGTACCCTGCAAAACTATCTTTCAGAATCAATGAACAGAATTTTCCTTTTCAGAAATTCTTAACACTAACTGTCTCAAATATTAATCTTATTCTAATGAGGGGCTGCCTTTAGCTCTCATTATTTAGTTGATTTTGCATTTGAGTATGTTTAATAGCCAAAGACAGAATATAAGCTTCTTGAAGTTAGAAATCTTGTATCCCTCCCTCTCTTCCTGCTCTTCCTTTTTTTTCATTTACTCTTTACGAGTCTCATTTCATACCGTACCTGTGCAGAAGGCAGGTGGTGGTGGGGAGCAAAAGATACTTTTGAGGAATTGAAGATTCATGCCATGGGTTTCATAATGTTTTTTATAAATACTCTAAATTTAAAAAATTTAAAAGACAAATTCATGCAATTTAATGTCCCCTTACATGATTAAGTTCCCTGGTTCTCGAAATGCCATCTTCTGGTTTTTACCATGTTGAGTATTTACATTACCTCCAAGGACATAAAAAATACAACAAAGTTCACAAGTGCCCAGGCAGTAAGCTCAGTGTCAACAGCTCTCTGAGTTCTGTATTTGCCGTAGTCACCTGCTTGTCACTGGCGCTCACAATGTAAAGGTGGAGAGGTTTATTTTGGCTCACGGTGACAGCCGCCAGTCACCAGGTTCCAGGATAAAATGGCACAGTGGAAAGGCCTGGGTGGAGGAAAACGCTCACATCAAGGAAGAAGAGAGCAAAGGAAGGAGCCTGAGAGGGGCGAGGTGGCACACGCCTGTGATTCCAGCACACGGGAGGCTGAGGCGGGAGGATCATTGCCAGTTGAGGCCAGCCTGGGCTACAAAGTGAGCTCAAGGCCAGCCTGAACTGCATAGGAGATCCTGTCTCAAAAAGACCAAAAAAAAGGGGCAGGGAGAGCCTGGGAGAGAGACACACCCTTCCAGGTCCTGCACCCAGGGACCTGTCTCTTCCATCCAGGCCCTACCTTGAACAGCAGTTCAGCTTGTCTTGGTTACTTTTCTCTTGTTGCTGAGTCAAAATACTCAATGCTCAAAATTAAGGAAGGAAAGGTTTATTCAGTTCACAGTTTGTGGAGGTTTCAGTCCATACTCGGCTGGCTCCAAGGCAGAGTGGTACATGGCAGAGGGCAACTGCTCATGGCAGCTCAAAACAGCAAAAGCAGCAAGATTAAAAGGGGTGGGGGGCAGTAAATCTCTTTTTCTCCCTTACATTGTATGCTGGCTGTCTGCCCACACCCACACTGTCTCAGTGCCCTCCTCTTGCAGAGGCTCAGTTTGAATACCAAAAACATCCTAGAGCAGGAAGTGCGTGTCCTTTTCACCCCAGGATGTAGAACTGCTGAGTCACTTAGTCAAGTCTGTAGATTCCTCAAGTTGACACAATGTATCAACCATAACACAGCTCTCTTGTCTAAATAATTCAGTCACCTTCCCAAAATCCTGCCTAGGAACAAATGAAACCTTTGGGGCACATTCTCATTCTAAACTATAACAATATTTAAAAGAAACTAAATCATATAAATGCAGAAGTTTCTAGAAAAATTTTATACACCAGTTTTAGTACCTGCTATTTTATTAATTTATATTGAAATAATTAGCCCCTCCTTTTTTGCTTTGTCCCAAAAATTAAACCAGCCAACACAAAAGTCTTTTGTAAGAAAAAAGAAAATCACATTGAACATATCAAGGAGGTTGTAGCGGAAGGCCAGGGAGAATAAACATATAAGGATGTCATTTGCTGAAAGGTAAGAGCTTCAAGTATTCTCTCTTTACTTTCATTTTATATGGCTCTGGTCAATTTCATAGCCTCAACCAGTACTGGACAGGGAAATTGGAAAACTGCAGAATCGATTTGCAGAAGTGAAGTTCTATTTTCTTTTACCCCTTCTTCATCAGAGCTGCTATCATTCTTGCGTTGTGCAGTATTATTACTGACAGTAGCCCAGGCACAGCTGAAAATTGCTAAATGTCATTCTCTTCAAGTGGAAATCGAAAGAAACAAGGTGACTGTGCCGTTTTCTCATTCTTTCAAATCTGCTCTTTTCATAACCTTTAGTCTTTGCTATATATTAATTGCAAAGAATTATCTTCTCTCAAGCAACTATGATTACAGCAATCCTCTTTGCTTTTGATACCTAGGCAATAAATATTACAATAGTAAAGCTCTACTTGAACCAAATGTTGGTCCTTCAAATATTCTAGTTTGCTTTTATAACTTTCATTCTTAGTACAGATTTTACTTAACTGTAAATGTATGAGAAAACTGCCTCACAGGACAATATAGTACTTATTACATTACGACAAAGACTGGATTACTTTTGCTGCTGTTCCAGATCGGCAGTACATTTAACCTATCCTTATTAAATTTGAAATAAAAGCTACTTCTATGAAAACAAAGTTGTAACTGATGGCTATTTAGCACCAAGCCTGAGACAGAATCTCCTTTGTATTCTTAAAGATCATTGAGAATGAATAGGAACATTGCTTCAATTTTGAGATCCTCCTATTTATTCTCTTCTTTCAAATGCATACTAATGATAATGAAATCTTTACTATGCAATGCCATCTGCCCAGCAGAATGGGGTCTATATGTGTTATATAAATGGTAAAGTTGGAATTATAAATTTTTATTTTTTATATTTATATTGGCTATAGCTTTTTTATATTTATATTGGCTTTTGTTCTTCATATTATGTTTTAACCAAATTTAGAAATCTTTGCGAGTCAAAGAATCAGAAAATTCTACTTTGATTAATTTAACAATATTGCCAAGATTGTAGGTCAACAGTCGAGAATTAAATGAAATTTAAAAATTGGGCAAATTTCCCAAGGACTAAGTTGAAATTCCGCTATTTTAAAAGGGTTGAAATGTTGTCAATTAAATTCGAATTTCACATAAACAATACATGATATTTAAGTACTTCTAAATAATGCATATAATCCTGTATTTTTGTTAAATCTGACAACCCTGAGGATTGATGTCATTGTTAGCACCAATATTGTGAACAAAATCTTTACTTTTTAAATAAAATGAGGTCATGAAAATTGGAATTTAAAGTTATGAGTAATAAAAGTTAAATAAACTGTATCCACACAGACGGTACAGAAAGTTTGCATTAAAAGGAATTATAAATACATGTGGATATTTGTAAACCCCATTTCCAAGAAATCACAACATATTTTTTAGTACTGGGGATTGTATCTGTAGGGCTTCCATACTGAGATACATCCCCAGCCTTTTATTTTTATTTTTATTTCGAGACAGGGTCTTATTAAGCCACTAAATTGTCCAGATTGGGCTTAAACGTGTGATCCTCCTGCCTCAGTCACCCAGCATGCTGGGATTATCATATCTAGTTAACCATTACTCAAAAATAGTAATTTGTACTTTCATTTCTCAGCATACCTAGGGAATCAAGTATTTTTCATTCTTTCTCTTTCTCAAACATAATTTAAATTCCAAGATCCTTTATTTAGAAGATCAGTTGAGGATAGAGGATGTGCTTAGTGTTTGCACGACATCAAAAACCAAGGAGAGAAAAACAAACAAACAAGCAAACAAAAAAAAAAAAAAAACAAGGAGAAAGAGAGTTTTTATCTTTTCAGTGTTAGGAAAGTTATGCATACGGGCTACCTATGTGCCCATTAAAAATTCCTTAGCACTCACTGATCCTTACATTCAAAGGTCTAGCATTTCCAATGTCCCCTTCTTGTGCTTTACTTTTACTTAAACAATATTAAGTACCTATAATGTTACATGCCAGGCATCCTGTTACATGTCAGAAACACAGGAGCAAATCAAAACATGTTAACAATAAAATTTCTACTTTCTTTCAAAAGTGTTGCAGCCTATGAAGTAGAAAAAATATGGATTATTACTTCCACATTAAGGTAGAAAGAGTTGAAAAGTCTTATCTAAAGTCTCACATAGGGTAAGAGCCAGGAGGTCAGAATCTCCGTTTCCAGGCTCAAGACACTTTGAAATATTTCTTCAAAGGAAATTCCAGCCTCCGTAACCTCTCCATGTCTAAGAAGCAAGAGAGAAGTCACACTGAATCTCTCTGTAGTATCCACATGCTCGAGAAAGTGGGACAGGTGCTCCCTGGGTGTGTTAGGAACCTAGACACAAGTGGATTAAAGGTCCTTAGTAGCCTTGTAACCCGACCATGATAATCTGTGGAAACTGGAGCACGCTGCCAAGGCGATGGCATTTCATTGGGATGTCACAGGTGACTCATCATAAACGGGCTGCTTTTGGGCCTTCCGATATTTTTCTTCAGGGTGGGATGTCAGATTTTTTTTTGCATTTTTGGACAGCAGTCCCGCTGTCCGTTTCCAAATTTTTCTGGTTTCATAGCCAACACGGTGATTCTGTTTTCATACCGGAAACAGTCACTGGCACGAAGTTTAGGAAATGAAGCAAAGAGTAGGGAAAAAATGAGCCGGGGGCCAGGAGAGAGGCCTAAAATGGGAAGATTCTCACTTGGAGAGCTTCGTTTACCCCAGCCCCGAGAATGACAGCTCTCCTCGCGCAGAAGACTACGACTCCCGGCAAGCATTGCGCGCCCCGCAGGCACAGGCTGGCAGGTTTCCTGGGCTCCACCTCCGTGCTAACCAGCCAATAGGAATCGCCAGCTCCATCCTCCGCCAGACCAGAACCACGAGGACGCGTGGTCAATCAAACTACATGTCCCGACGAGCCTGTGCTCTCCAGGTGGCCAATTAGAGCTAGGAATTTGGAAGGTGGGGGCGGAGCCCGATGCATAAGCTACCTCATTGGCCAGCAGAAGCTTAGTAGAGCCGGAACCCGGGAGCTGAAGCAGCGAAATGACATTTCCTCTTTAAATAGCCGGAGTCGGGGCCCCGTCCAGAAATGGCCGCGTCTGCAGGTGGGTCGCGTGGTGGCGGGTGGTGTTGGAAGGAGGTGAGCGGGAGCGGGCAGGGGCGTCGGAGCCCGGCGCTAGCTGCGGGCTGAGAGGCAGCTCCGAGGGACCGAGAGGAGGATGGAGAGCCGGAGAGGAGCCGAAGAGGGAGGATGAATGGCTCGGAGGGAGGTGGCGGCGCGACGCGCGGATGCGGAGGCTGGTACCCGCCGCCGCCGCGACGCGTTCCGGAGGCGGTTGAGGGGCCGCGTGGGCCGCCCTCCGCCCAGCCCGCTCCTGAGTCCCCGCACACACGCGGCTGCCTGCCCGCCGCTGCCTGCTGCGAGCGCGGGGCGGCGGGCTCGCCGGGCTCCCGGAGGAGCAGGCTGGCGTGGGAACTTGCTCGGCAGCCCGCTGTCTGCTCTTTGCCGTCCGGATTCTCTGTCCCGTGTGTAGACAAATACGTGTTTGTGTAGGGGGCGGGAGGGCGCGTCAATCAAGTACACACACGCGCGCACACACACACACGCACACACACACACAGTTCCTCCACGCTGTCTCCGGCTCGAACTTCTTGTGGTTGTACGATTTCTCTCCTAGATTTAAATAAGTCTTCCCCAACACTGAATGGGATTCCATCTTCAGACACAGCCAACGATGCCATGGACCCCTTCCATGCGTGCAGTATTCTTAAGCAGCTCAAAACAATGTATGATGAAGGACAGCTGACAGACATTGTAGTGGAAGTGGATCACGGGAAAACCTTTTCCTGTCATAGGAACGTTCTTGCTGCCATCAGCCCTTACTTCAGGTAGGACGGGGGTGGAAACGAATGACCGTGACCACACCCAGCTCCCCGTCCCCCCAGTGCTGTCCATTTCATTATTATTCGAAGATGCGACGATAACATGAAACCTGTGAGTTTTAGTTTTTGAACGTAGGTGACCTGCCTTGTCTTAATAAGCCCTTGTTTTTGACCCGAAAGAGTCTTTATAATTCAGGAGGTGGGTCTTTTACGTGAATGGACTTGTGTTTGTTTAAAGTCAGTAACCTGAAGACTTAGACATGTGCTATCCAGTAGGGCAGCCTCTAGCCATATACGGCTATTTAAATTATTGAAAATGAAACAAAATTAAAAATTCGGTTCCTCCCTACACTAAACACAGTTTAAGGGCTCAGCCACATGTGGCTAGTGGCTGCCATCTTGGACAGCACAGATAGGAGACATGTCATCCCTGAAAGTTTTATGGACAGTGCTGATCTAGAAGTTGTTCCAAAAACTTACTCAAGGTATGTTTCTTTAGTGTGTATAACTTTTAGAGTTTAAAATATAGAAGCCAATTTCTGTATAAATTACCATACACTAGATTGTTTTGGTATGATAGCAAGAAAGGCAGTGGAATAAAAATGGATGAAAGTTTGGTTGCTATGTGGCTTAGGCCGCATGCTAGTGATTATTTCCAAGATTTCCAGAAGTATTTTTATGCTGTTTTCATTTGCGTTAGTTTTGTTTATCATGAACTGTTGAAAAGTAAGGTTATACAACTTGGAGCTAAAAAATAACTTCCTACTTTCAGAAAAGTTGAGTGGAAAAGGCAGTTTCCTGCCTCAGCATAACTTTTTGTAAGTGCTCACTTTTTTAAGGCTTTCGGTATTCAAAAGTGGTGCATGAGTGGCAGTAAAATCACCTCAACCATGCACTGAAAGTACTTTTTCGTTTTGAAGATGTTTAGTTTTAGGTACGTGGCAGTGTAATGTTCTAGGCAGTAGTCTCTGGTTCCCCTTTTTCAGAGCGCTGGGTTAAATATAGTTCCATGCTTGTGATGTAACCATTTAGACTTGCCTGGGTAAGTCACTAGAATACTGAGTGTTAATTATCACAGGACAGTGGGCTGGAAAGAAGAAAAGATGAAACTCACATATGCAGAAGATATAAAGACTGGCTTGGCAATGCAAACTACTGATAAGATTTGTTTATCCAAGCTAGGCTCTAGCTCAACAGCACAGTGCCTGCCTGGCAAGTGCAAGGTCCCAAGTTTGATTCCTGGTACCTGCCCCCCCAAAAACAGAAAAAAAAAAAAAAGAAAAGTATTTACCCAGGCTATTAATTAGATATGATCATGTCATTTATGTGTTTAAATATATAGCATGGTTACTCTTATCAAGTTCTGGCTACACTTAATTTCTATGTATCGGTTTATGTAATCTGTATAAACCTATCTCTGCACAGTTGTTATTCCCATTTTACATGTGACAAAACTGAGGTTCATTGAATAATGCTTAAATCATCTACCTGGTTAGTAAATGGAAGACTAGATTTGATTCCAGAGACAGCCTTCTTAGTCACTGTTTGATTAAGGGACAAGAGTCGGTAAATTAGATCCTCTTTAAAGTACCCTTTCCAAATTTTTTATTGTATATTAGATTTGAATGGTAAAAGAAAAAATGGATTGAAATTTCACAATAAAAATAACTATATCTAACTGAAATTTTATGCTTTAAATTAGTATTGAAGGTTTACATCAGGCATGGTGGCACCTGCCTGTAATCCCAGCACTCTGGAGGCTGAGGCGGAGGGATTGCTGCAAATCTGAGGCCAGTTTAGGCTACATAATGATTTCAAGTGCAACATGAACTACATAGTGTCTCAAAAAACAAAAACAAAATAGCAACAACAAAAAAAGCATGTTCTTAATTTCCGAGAAATTAAAAAAACGCTTGGAAAACTTTCTGAGCATAAGATAAAGATGTGTGACTGGAGAACTGAAGGATTAGATGAATTTCTCTCGCTAGGATTTTGGTGCAGAAGTTTCTTGGCAGCAGTGCTACTCCTGATATGGGATGGAGAAAGTCATACTTCATGATTTCTAAGTCTTGCATCATAGGCAGAGGAACCAGGGCTGGAAAGCTGGCATTGCAGGGACTTGTCAGAACTAAAATTGGCATGATTACTAGAAAACTTTTGTCACTCAGAATTTTGCAGGTAAATTTTATGTAGAGTTTACTTGAAGAAGCTCATAAAACAGAAGGTTCATCAGTATCAGCCGCTCCAGACCAGCCTGTTCAAGTCAGGAGTGGTTCCCATGACAAAGGGATGTGTGGCAATGTGCTCCTGTGGGAGTTCATCTCCGTCTAATGAAGGGCTTTATTTTTCCTTCTAATTGGTAGCTGCATAGGTGAGTTTTTCAGCCCATGAGTTGAAAACCAGCTCATAGAACATTAGTCATTAAAAAAAAGCCTGTTAAACTGTTACATTGTATTACATTGTAGAAGTAAAAACAGAACTCAAGGTTGACTTCCCTACACAGCAAAGGTTTATACCCTTAATGTTTCTCATATTACATTTTAGATTAATTCCATGTGTTAGAGATTTCAAAGGCAACTGGAAATACTCTCATTGTTAAGGATATTTCTCAAAACACTTAAAAGGGAGGGGCCTGGATCTCAGTATTAATTTTATCACCAATGTTATATCAATTTCTTCAGCAGTTGTTTGTGAAGCGTGCTAGACCTTAAAAACAAAGACAAATACAATGGAGATCTTTCTTCAAATGACTTATAAGACAAATTTTTATTTGATTTTTATATTCTGTAAACAGCCTAGAATGAAAGCTTAAAGGCAGGAAAATAAAGGTAAATGATATTTGTAAATTTCTAATACTTTAAGAGCCTTTTTTTTTAAAGCTACATAATGCTTTGGTCAAGAAAATACCATAAATGCACCAATATTTTAATTTCCTAAAAAAGGTTGCTCTTAAAGATAAAAGTTTGGGACTTAAAAAATCATTATGTCTAAAGAATCAGTGGTGCATTAAATGTTAAACTCTATTTAGAAGGCATTATATTAACACTATGATAGTATTTATTTCTGTATAGCTATAAATAGGTAAAATATGGTAACTTTAACTGAAAAGATAAAGTATATTATTTAAGGAAAAGTTTTCAAAATGTCCAAGGGTAAGTGATTTGGTTAAAGGAACATTAAAAAATACTAGATTTTAAAGGAGGAAGTAGAGAGTATGTATTTTTGAAGAACATCTTGCTTTTTCTAAGGTGAAATTTTTAAAGATATATTTTGGGCACAAGTTGCCTTGTAATTTCCACTGGGACCTAAAGTTTTATTAGCCTGTGTGTGTGTCGTTGATGTATCACAGGTACCCTTAAACTTTCTGGGGCATGTCCATTTAAGATCTCACATCCCTAAGGCAACTTGGCTAGAAGCCAGGGTAGGGACTCCAAGGAAAATCAGGTGACCAGAAATACGCCATGTGATTCCCTGGTTTGCTTTACTTGGGCATATTCTTTTGTCATAGTTGGCACTGTGAGAAAGAGACGCATCTCCTCTAATCCCCTTGGTTCTTATGTGGGCTCTGTAGCTGGACCTAAGAACCCAATTAATATAAGAGCTGATGCGTAAGTGAAAAGCATTAGGGTCCCAACAGAGCACGTCTAAAGAAATAACAAAAGCATGATGCTCTTGGACCCTTTAGACAAAGAGCATTAAATCTGTGAAGGAATGACAGAGCAGATAGGTACCTGGGCTAGGGCAGTACGTTCTAGGGATGTTACCGAGAGATACCTCGGTGTGGGGGAGGGTGAAAGCTCATGGAAGATAAAGGTTACTTGAAGAGTTTGTCTATTCAGGCTCACTACAGCCACAGTTATCCAATTGTGCAGGTGATCAGGGCTGTTTCCTAGCCTTGGTAGGAAGAACATCCTTCCCAAAAGACTGCGTGGCTTGCTGTGTAGGGAAAGACATTTACAGTTCCTCAAGTGATTTCAGCTTGAAATTATCTGCTACTGTGGCATGTTTGGGGATGGCTCATCTGTAATTCCTTCAGCATAAACTGGACTAGCGTTGAGAATAGGGATTTAGGGAATAGCCAGACTAGATCCTTGTGCATTAGATGAACAGTTTTTCTCCTTGTCCAGAATCTCAGGGGATATATTGCTTTAGTCTGAGAAGGTTAGCTTTATGATAACTTTATACTTCTAAAAATTGTTACAGTAATTTTTATTTGCAGCACACATAAAATATTAACAGTGTTTCTTTCTTAGATCCATGTTCACTAGTGGCCTTACAGAAAGTACTCAAAAAGAAGTTCGAATAGTTGGTGTTGAAGCTGAGTCGATGGATTTGGTGTTGAATTACGCCTACACCTCTCGAGTTCTTCTGACAGAGGCCAATGTTCAAGCTTTGTTCACCGCAGCTAGCATCTTCCAGATCCCTTCCATCCAAGATCAGTGTGCTAAGTACATGATCAGCCATTTGGACCCACAGAATTCTATTGGGGTCTTTATCTTTGCCGATCATTATGGTCATCAGGAACTTAGAGATCGCTCGAAAGAATACATTCGTAAAAAGTTTCTGTGTGTCACCGAAGAGCAGGAGTTTCTGCAGCTGACAAAAGACCAACTGATAAGCATACTAGACAGTGATGATTTAAATGTTGACCGAGAAGAGCACGTTTATGAGAGCATTGTAAGGTGGTTTGAGCATGAACAGAATGAGAGAGAAGTGCACCTTCCAGAAATTTTTGCCAAATGCATCCGTTTTCCTCTGATGGAAGATACTTTTATAGAGAAAATTCCAGCTCAGTTTGCACAGGCTATCGCCAAAAGCTGTGTAGAAAAGGGACCGTCTAGCACCAATGGCTGTACACAGAGGCTTGGAATGACTGCTTCTGAGATGATCATATGTTTTGACGCGGCCCACAAACACTCAGGAAAGAAGCAAACAGTGCCTTGCCTAGATATAGTCACAGGAAGGGTGTTTAAACTATGCAAACCACCAAACGACCTGAGGGAGGTCGGGATTCTTGTATCACCAGATAACGACATCTACATTGCAGGGGGTTACCGGCCGAGCAGCAGTGAGGTCTCCATCGACCATAAGGCTGAAAATGATTTCTGGATGTATGACCATTCCACCAATAGATGGCTGTCCAAACCATCCTTGCTTCGGGCCAGGATAGGGTGCAGACTTGTATACTGCTGTGGTAAAATGTACGCAATTGGAGGTCGTGTGTATGAGGGTGACGGGAGGAACTCACTGAAATCCGTGGAGTGCTATGACAGCAGAGAGAACTGCTGGACGGCTGTTTGCGCAATGCCAGTTGCCATGGAATTTCATAATGCTGTGGAGTACAAAGAGAAGATCTATGTGTTACAGGGTAGGTGCCAGAGTGACTGAGTTCTCTGTGGATGGATAATACATTAAGTGTGTTTTACCTAATTATACCGAAACATGTAACAGTTCTTGTTAGTTGAAAAACACCTCTGGCTTCTGTATCAGGAACTATTTGTTAGAATACTGTTCTATATAAATGGGTGCGGTGGCACATGCCTGTAATCCCAGCACTCAGGAGGCTGAGGCAGGAGGATTGTGAGAAGGCATCCTGGGCTACACGGCAAGACCCTGCCTCAAGGCCCGCCTCCCCACACACACAAAAAGAAGAAACTTTTGAATCACTAATATTCAAAAGTATTTTTAAGGTACTAAAATGATTGTGTACTTTGTTGTGTTTTGATAACATGGGGTATTTTTGAAAACATTCTTTAATAATAGTTCAGCATTTTGGGAGAGCTATTTCAGAGCAGTTTTACAGACTTTAAACAATACAATGAGGTTAATACATGGTTAATTTTGCTGTTCATATATGCATATATATATAATATAATCAGATGTATCAAATTTTTTTTTTTAAATGGGGTATACAGGATTAGTTTAAAAGTGAAGAAAAGAATGAAATATCGACTAGAGTTATACTATTCACTTACAAAAGATTTTTGTATAAGCCTGTAATTGAAAAAAGTTATGAAAATTGATAACAAAGAGGTAGAAATTATAGTCCTTCGATTTTTAATTTCATGAAGTTTATGTTGGCTTTTATAATGGGTTGTTTTCTTTTTCTGCACTAAGAAACTGAGAGGTCACCACTCCCTTTTATTGTAAGAGTGACTAGCTAACATATTTATCTTAAAAAAGAAAAACTATTACAGGCCAGTAGATCACAAAGATACAGTAGGAGTGACGGGTAAGAGTAAAGAAGATTTTGATTTGTGAGAATAATAATTTCCTTATAGTTTTTCTTCTATGTTTTAGTTGCTTGGATGTTGAATGCAATGTAGATAATACCAAAATCCTTTTTTTTTTTTTTGAGGTGCGAAATTGCTATGTAGTCCAGGCTGGCATTGAACTTACTGTTGTAGCTCCTGGTGGCACGGTACTCTTGGTGATCCTCCTACCTCCACCTCTCAAGGTGCTGGGATTATGGGCCTGCGCCACCATACCCAGCTCTTCTGTTTCTTAATGGGCTATATGTAAATGTTTTCCTTGTACTTCTACTTTAGTAAAATAGGAGGAAGCGGCAGTTTTCATGAAGATACACATAATTTTTTTAAGTTCTTATTCCATTTTTTAAAACAAATATATTTTTTACTCTAGTCGTTTGGGTTAAAATTTGCTAGAAATTCCTCAGCCCTTTTGTTTTCAGTATCAGGTTAATTATCTAGGAGGAGGAGTACTCTCAGGTGCCTTGTTTGAGTTACATAAAAGCACATGCAGAAGAATGCACATATGTGCTGTCCAGTATGGTTGGATAGGTTTTATGATCCATTGTGAAACTGTGTGTGTGTGTGTGTGAGTGTGTGTGTGTGTGTGTGTGTGTCTTAGTGGCTAACTAGTTAGCTGATATAGGTAGAATTCATTATTATACTCCCAACTGGAGTGTAAAAGTTATATATTAATGCTAATACTGTTGCAAAGTAGTGGTGGATTAATAAAATTTTAGGACCAGAATAAACATCATTTACTTGTTTATACATTTACAAAATTTATATATTTTATATAAGAGAAATATGAGGTTCTGAAGGTTTTCTTTAATTGGTTATTGATTTTACGTTATTAAAGAGGATGTTAGATTTTAAAAATCAACTTTTTTCTGTGTCATCTTTCCTTCCTATAATATGTGGAGAATTAAAAATTTTAATTCTTATCTTCTTTCTCAAGAGTCCAGTAATAAAGTTATTCAGTAAGCCAGGAAATGTACAAACAATAGCTGGGGCTCCAGTAAAATTGACGTTGAATAGTCTCTTAAGGGGTTACTAAGGGGCCAGGGATATAGCTCAGTGGCACAAGTGCCTGCCTGGCAAGTGTAAGGTCCTGAGTTCGATTCCCAGTGCCAAAAAAAAGGAAAAAAGAGGCAGCTAAATTTCTAGATGAGTAACCTTAGGTGAGAATAGTTTTCAAAGGGAAGCTTAATTTAGAATCCGGTATTTCTAATCTGAACTGAAGCCTCATTACATAAATAAACCTGACATGAATTATTGGAAGATTATGTTGTACACATTGAGCATCCCCAGTGCAAAACTCAAAAATCCAAGATCTGAAACTTTTTGAATGGCGATTGTGACTCATCACATTCTGAAAGTAGGCACACTAAAAAATATTATATAAAATTATTTTTAGGCTGTGTATAAGCTGCATGTGAAGCATAAATGAATTCCATGTTTAAGCTTGGGTTTCATCCCCCAGCTGTTTCATGTATGTGCAAATATCCAAAGTTATTCTAAAATTATTTTAGATAAGGCATACTCAAACTGCCCCGTGACTCTTGAACTATAATCTATTCATAAAGAATTCAGAGTTTTATTACAGCACTTATACACATTTTGTCATTATCAAAACTCTTATAAATCTTTATCACTTTAATTCTTACACTTTCATATTGGCAGTCTGATTTACCATATCCTTTATTGTCAAATTAGAATAGAAACTGACTCAAAGTCAATTCCATAAACAATGTGTAGGTTCCTGTCTTTTCTGTCTTAGCCAAGTTTTTTCCTGTGGAAGTTTATCTTTACGTTCTCGCCACACTTAAGTAAACATATCAGTGACCATAAACACAAATCTGAACAATGCTATGTAATGTCTTCTTACGAAATAATGAACACACAAATGTGTAGTGTCTTATTTATGATGAAACTGTATATATACATTTTGGCCTTGCTGGCTGACCACTAATGGTAATGCTTCCTTAGAGCTGGCTTCAGATAATTTTCTGTGCACACAATTGGCTAGAACAAATGGAAACAAGTCTTTTTTATTCTGCTATTAAGCTGAAACGACTCCTTCCACCTCTCCTGTATGAACATTGCAATCCAGGTTAACTGTAATATTATCTGTTATATATTTTAGAAAGAATTATTTGAAAAGTACTGGATGCTGTTTAGTCTTCAGAGCTTGGAATTACAATATATGACCCAAACCAAAATCAAAAATGAAAATGTACCTTGTTTTCTTTTCTTAGGAGAATTTTTCCTCTTCTATGAGCCTCAAAAAGACTACTGGGGTTTTCTAACCCCCATGACTGTGCCTAGAATCCAGGGCTTAGCAGCTGTATACAAGGATTCTATCTACTACATCGCTGGAACCTGTGGAAATCACCAACGTATGTTTACTGTAGAAGCCTATGATATTGAGCTCAATAAATGGACTCGTAAGAAGGACTTTCCATGTGATCAGTCTATAAATCCATACCTTAAGCTGGTCCTCTTCCAGAATAAACTTCATTTATTTGTTCGAGCTACTCAAGTGACTGTGGAAGAACATGTCTTCAGAACTAGCAGGAAAAAAAGTCCCTTTACCAGTATGATGACATCGCTGACCAGTGGCTGAAAGTGTATGAGACCCCGGATCGGCTGTGGGACCTGGGCCGGCATTTTGAATGCGCTGTGGCTAAACTCTACCCTCAGTGTCTTCAGAAAGTTCTCTAACGTGTAGCAGGCCGTCGTGCCTTACTGGAATCTCATACTGAAAGCTTGTCTGTCTGAAGGAGTGATGTCAATATTTAAGAGAGCCGAGAGAGTTTGTACACAGACATGGGTGCTTTTAAAGATTACAGCGTAGGGAAGGATTTGCTTTCACTTTTGTGAAGTTTTCATTTCAGTAAGGAAAAAGTAACAAAGTGCAATTATCAGCATTTTTTTTCCTGGCATACAACTAATTGTATCATTCGAGAACTGTGCTAAATAGTCACTGAGATACCCAATGAATCAAGACAACTATGCACTCTTTTAAGAGCAGTTAGGGTATTATTGGGTAGACACATCCAAACTAGCTTGACATGACTTTTTGTTTTAAATACGGGTAACAATCTGAGGCAATATCACTAGGACTTCATTTAGCTGTGACCTCTCTAACAGAGAAGCACTAACTTAGATCCTCATTCTTAATATTTATATATATTTACATATATATTTTTGTGTACTGTTTTCAAGTGTACTGAGATGTAAATGTGTTCTGTTATAAGACTGAAGGAAAAATCAGTCTGAGCAAGAACTTTTAGTCTGATTGTTTCACATTTTCCATATTACCTTAAGTTAAGCTAAAGTTTAAAGTGGCAGTTTTCTGTCGAAAACTTCAAGTGCTAACACTGTTTCAGTTTTTTAAAATCCTGGAAAGGGCTCAAACGTGCAGGTGGCTGGTGCTAGTATAAACTAATTCACGTAGATAGCTAAGTAGATTTAAGTGGTCTGAGCCTATGCTTGTCTTTCAGATTAGTGTGTTTGTTTCATGGCTGTGGTAGTGCTCTTTACCTGGTGAACTCTTGTGATGTCACAAGGCTTGGTACTTATGTGATAGAATATGACCAGATACTGGCTAACTGGAGCTAGTCACGGAGCAGCGTGACCGTTGTACCACATTTGCACTAACATGGGCTGGTTTGGTGCCTGACCTCCTTTTCCATCTACTACCTGTCCAGTCGTTTGGTTGGTACAATGAGAACTAACTTATAATGTGAAGTTTATACCTACCTTTAAAATTCTGTTTTCCAGAAACATAAAATTTTTGCGGTGGTCTAATAATTTAATAGCTTTTGAAGTTTCATATTACGGTGACAACCTCATGTTTTTCTTTTGCACTTCACAGTGATGAATACTTTTACATGGAAATACTGTTCTAGCTGAAGGGGATTGATAAGGAAAAGAGTGAGTGAACAAACCATAGTTTTATAGGTACTAGGTCATTTTTCATATATTATCCATACATTTCTAACAGGAATATTAACATGAGGGTTAAACCAACTTACATGTATTTCTTTAGGCAAATATCTAGATCAGTAACTTTTTTTTTCACTATGCCTGGAATAACTGATAAAGGATCGCTAAGAGTCTGCCTTTAGTTGGAACAGTTTGATTCTCCTGAAAAACAAACTAGCATGGTTTGTATTAAAAAAGGTCTTGCACAAATTATAACGCGATACTGTGAAACAAATTTAAACCATTGCCTCTTTGCATCACATACCTCGTCGTTCAGAAACTTTCCAGGCTGCTTTACCAAGACCTGTACAAGCAGGGACAGTTTTCTGAAGGGGAAGTTGAAGTGGAAGGCATTTATAGAAGTAACACTTTAAAATCTAGTCCTAGAAAGCTAGATGTGTGGTTTATTTTTTTGGCTTTATAATTGGCCTTACTGTCTGTAATCTCTTTTGAAACTGCATCAGCCCATATTTTTCCTCCCCAGTGTTTCTTTGTCTTCTGTTCTTATCCTCATGCTGTTTGGGTTATTTCTGTGAGTCTTGTTTTGAATAATTTTTTACAGTTTCATATTGCTGAGAGGAAGGAAAAAATAACCAATTTTTGCAAGAGATGTCTGTGTAATTTATGTTTGAAAGCTTTGTTGAATATCTAAAGTCTCCTGCCACTTTTTGACAATCTTCTGTATTTAGAAAAATGTATTACTTGAAAACATGACATAGAACATTGAGTTAGCAAGGTATAGGTGCCGTGTGATACACAGTAGAACAACAGTTTGATTAATTCTACAGTAGATCTGCACAACAGTTGATCCTTTGGCAAGAACGACTTATATTGAGAGTATGATCTATGCACAGTGTGTCAAAGCCAAGGCTTAGAATTTGCTATGGGATTAGAATATATCTTGAATTTTTTATGAGGAACTATTTGTTTACATTATATATAGCTGGGATATTTTGCCACTTCTAAAAGGGTTTCAAAGAGGGCCTAGGAAGCTAAGATTAGTGACGTGTGTGGGTTTATGTATAGATCTTTAAAGCACATTTTCATAGGATGATGAGAGTATAGTAAAAGGCACAATGGCTACTATAGAATTAAAAGGTCTAACATATGCCCGTCCCACTTTACCTATGTTTTTGCATTTAAAGAATGTAAGTAGCACTTTCCTATATATTTTTTACACATTGAAAACTGGACGTGGTTTAACTGTGTTATAGGAAAGTAGAAATCGTATTCTTTATTTTCCATCTTTGTTTCCTGTTATCCTATAAAGTTGATGCTTAAGCATTAAGCTGATTTCTTTGGTGCATGAGAAAAAGTGGATGTAATCTGCAAGGAATCAGAGTCTCTGTAAAGCAGTTTAAAATGGCATTCAATGTTCAGTGCTCAGGTATGTAGTAAGTACTGTAGTCCTATGGGAGCAAATGTGTAGATATTTTTAAACATTTTGCCATACTTGCACAATTTTTTGCATTTTTACCTGATGTCATTGTTTCTTACAATAAAATCTTTCTGACTGAAAAATCCCAGTGTTGTTTGCAGAATTAAAATTTGATGAAAATCTTGAAAGACCTCATGAAGGAAGTTTTAATCTCTTAACTATCTGGCCTGTGACAGAAAATGAACTAGTTGATATTATTGTACAGCATGCTTTTTTAAATTCTAAAGCAAGCTCACTTCTTCTGTCAGTTAACTCTGTTTGTTCTGGCCTAAGATGTTACTGTCCTCAACTCCCGTCTTTACACATTTCTCATCTAATCCATCAGAAAATCCTGTTGCTTCCTCCTTCGAGACATATCCAGACTGTTGTCACTCTGCCTCTGCACACTGTCACCCTCCTCTTAGTTAGCCTGCCTTGTTGCCTTAATGCAGTAGCTAGTGAACTTGTCTTCTTCCCACCACTTTTGACCCCGTGCATGCTGTGTCCTGTGCTGCACTTGAAGTTCCCAGGGATGGGGGTGAGGCGAAGGACAGGGTGAGAAGATGGAGAAATAAAGACGATATGGAAAGCTGAGGTCAGGTGGAGCCCTCTCTCCAGATGGGAGGGAAAGGAACTGTTCAACCAGCGAGACCCCCCTTTGCCTAGCAACCCACTGATTGGATTGTCTTGGGGCTCGGTGTGTTGATGTGCCTCTGGAGTGCTTTGTTCTGCGGCTGGTCTTGCCTTGCCCCACCATGTGTGATCAATTTCCAGCTGCAGCGGCTCTCTGCACTTACCCTCTATTTTCCCCACACAGTAGTCCCAAGTTATCTTGTTAAAACATAAATAAGTTTCTGTCCCTATTCTGCTCAGACCCCTCCAGTAGCAGCTCATCTCCCTTCATATGCGTGCCAAACCCCTTCCATGCATTATGAACATTCCCAGCCTCATCTTCTGGACGTCTGCCATTTCGCCAGGTCACGCCATTCCAGCCACACTGTGCTGTTCCTCAAACATGCCAAGTGCCTCCCACGTCAAGCCCCATGCTTGCATATTGTCAGATAAGCTCCGGCAACTGTCGCCAGAGAGACTTCTCTGATCACCTTATTTTCCAACTCCTTCCACACATACCTTTTCCTCCTTTATTTTTCATATACAACTTCCCCTATTAAAATGTAAGCTTCACAAAGTCCAGGAATTTGCTTTATTCACTTGCGCGTTAGCTCAATGCCTGGCACATAGTTAGGTATTCAATAAATGTTTGTAGAAAGAAATGAACAGTGAAGTCTCAGACAACCCTGAGAAGTGGTAGAACTAGGACTGCCATCTCCATTTTATCAGAAAACACAGAGACCAAGTGAATTGCTAAAGGTCATCTAGCAAAGGGCTCACCTGGGATTAGAAACAAGATTTCTACTTTCACCTAGTTCCTACATGCTATATTAGTTCCCAACAAAATGGATAGTATATTTTTATTGATTGCCTGTTTCAAGTTCCATTTCTCCCCACTATTAGTTAAACTATCTATTGCAATTTATATTTGATTCTTCATAGGGAGTAGATGTGGTAGGAAAATACCTCCTCTTTGTTTCCCTAACTACCTGCTCCCTATTACGATACTATTGTACTAATAATAAAGCCATGGTTCTGAGTTCCACCTGTCAGTTAAGTTCATCTTCTGAAGGTTGTTCCGTTCATCTATGTTGTCAAATTTGGGGGCATAGGGTTGTTTGTAGTGTTCCTTTTTTTCCCCCAAATGTCCATGTAGTGAGCACCCTGTTTTAATTTCCAACTATGGTAAATTGTATATTACTTTCTTGGTAAACCTGGCTAGAGGCTCAGTTATATTGGTCTTCTCCACAATCAAATTTTAGTTTGAATTGTTTTATGTGTTATTTTCATGTTTTCAGTTTCACTGATTTCTCTTCTGGTTGCTCTAATTGCTCTTTCTGTAATTAAGGTGGAAGCTTAAATTACCAATTCTGAAGTTTTCTCTAATAAATTATATAATGTAATAAATTTCCCTCAAGGACCACCTGTATAGCCTACCACAAATTTTGATAGCTTGTATTTTCATTTTTAGTACAAAATATTTTTGTTGTGTCTACTTCAAGAATACACTTTCATAACCCATTAATACCTCTTTTTATCCTTGATAATTTTTCTGACTCAGAAGTCTCCTCTGTCTGAAATTGATATAGCCTCTTGAGCTTTCTTCTAATTTGTTAGTTCAATTTATCATTATCTTTTACCCTGTCTGAGTTTTTATATGCAAAATAGGTTTCTTATGAGCAACTGTAGCTGGGATTTACTTTTATATACACCACAAGAATCTTTTTTTAGTTCATGTGTTTAGACCTCTTACATTTAAAGTGATTACTGATATATATGGATTGATAGCTACTATCTTTGCAATTGTGTCCTATTTATGGCCTTTATGGTTCTTTATTTCACCTACTTTTTTCCTGGTTTCTGTTTCTGTCTGTTACCAGTAATAGGAATTGAAACTAGGGAGTGCTAAGCTCCATCCCCCTAGGACTGTTTTATATTTTATTTGAGACAAGTTCTTCGTAGATTGCCTAGACTGGCCTTCAACTTCCAATTCTTTTGTTTCAAAGTACCTGGGATTACAGGTGTGCACCACTGTTCCCAGCTGCTTTCTCTGCTTTTAAACAAGCATTTTATATTATTTCCTCTTTACACATCAATTTCCTTAAATTGTTTTCAGTGGTTTCCTTTGATTTACGATATACATTTTAAAATTAATCAGAGACCACCTTTATAGCATTGTACTGCTTCACCTATATTGCAGGTACCTAGGACCAGGTGGCTAATTCTTCCCTTCCAGCCCCTATGACATTCACTGCTGTCATGCAAGTCACTTACCATATTCTGCTGCAACCACTCAATACATTTTAATTTATTTGAAAGTTATCCTTTTAGATCAATTTTCATCTAAACAGATATATCACCTTCATTTTTTGCCTCTCTGATGGTGTTCATTTCTTTATGTAGACCTAAGTTTCTGATCAATGTCAATTTCCTTCTGTCCGAAGAACTTGTTTTGTTTGAGGCTGCTTGCAAGTCAGGACTGCATGGGGTTGAATTTCTGCAGATTGTGTTTGCTTGAGAAAGTCTTATTTCTCTTTTACTTCTGAAGAATAATCTTGCTGGGTTTAGAATTCCTGATTTGTTAGTTTGTTTTTGCCACAAAATAAACAGTGTCCTGATTAAATCTCCGTTGTTCAGTGGGCCTGCATCCTCCGGTGCGACCTTCACAGGGCTGTCTCCATGTACCTCCCCGCCCCAGCCTCCCTTCTCAGCTGCAGCAGCCGGGATCTTATTTCCTTGAAACCTGGACTCTTACCGACCCTGTTTAATCCTTTTCTCCTTAGGAAAGAAGAGAAAACTAAAGTGCTTTGGAGAGGGAGGAATGCTCTTTCCCCAGCTTTTATCAAGCTCTGTCAAAGGATTTTTCCCTGGAGAATAGGTTTTGTTTTATTTGAAATAGTAGGTTTGAAACCAGGGAGCTCTGAGCTACATCCCGGTCATTCTTTCTTTATTTTCAGACAGAGTCTTGCTAAGTTACCCACGACACCTCAGTGTTGTGACCTTCCTGCCTCAGCCTTCTGAGTAGCGGGGGTCACAGGTGTGTGCCACCACACTCACCCGTAATAGGCACGTATTACAGGAAATATTCTACCGGTATTTCATAATTATAATTCCTCCTTTCTTTCATTCAGACCCAGTAGGAGCTTTCTGAGATCTTTGTGGTAACACAGTAGGGTTCTAGTAGATGAAATCTACAGGTGTAGAGGCCTTTGACTGGAGTTCCTAACTTCCGGGGAGTTCATTCTCAGCCTCTGGCAACTCATCAAAATAATCACTGAAGTATTCTTACAAGTTTATGGCTCTAGCTACTTCCAGCCTAAGTAAACATATGTTGACACTGCTCTTCTAGATTCACCTCTACTCTGGCTTCAGGGTGACTGCCATTCACCTGATTTCTCTGACAGTCCAAGAAGAGTCATTGATTTTCAGTTTGAGCAGGTTTTTCCTCATTGCAAAGCTGGGGCTGATGATATCCGAGATCTTTAGTTTTCAAGGCTGAATCTAGAAGTCCCTGTAATAAACTTTTAATATATACATGTTGATTGGCTGAATGAATTATTCTTTAGTCCATACATATTTTATCCCTTCTTTTTATACATATAATGTAGGTCACAATAAAAAGGCAACTTTGTAAAACATGTTCATACAATTAATCATTTTAAGTGTCATTTCCTTGTAATTTACACATTCATGAAATTATTGGGCATATAGTTCAGTGAATGTTCACCCTGTAGTACCTAGCTTTCTAGGACCAAATTAAAATTAAATGACTTAGTTTAATTAAAGTCATAAATCATTCTGAAATATTTTTCACAATTTAAATTGAAAATTACAATGTAAGCATTTAGACCCTGTCTCAAAAAGATGAAAAAAATCAAAAACAAATACAATGTAAGCATTTAAAATTATCCTTGTGGTTATATGAAACATTTTCTGTCTTTTTTTTTTTTTTTTTTTTTTTTGGTACCAGGAATCAAACTCAGGCCCTTGTGCTTGCCAGGCAGGCATTTGTACCGCTGAGCTATATCCCCGGCCCAACAGTTTCTATTATCTAGTTTGTCAGCAAAAAAAAGAGAGATTTAATAGGCCCCTTTTTTCCTTTCTTCCCTCTTTGACAAATATATGTGTAACTCAATGATTTGACAAACAAAACACTAATAAATATTAAGAAATTGAAGCTGTGTTATGCATTTTCTAAATGTTTTATATTGGTCTTATGAACATGAGTTACAGTGTTTTGGGTGATGGTGGGCAGATTACTTAACCTTTCTGAGCTTTAGTTTTCTCATGCATAAAATAGGCTAATAATATAACCCATTTTAGAGTTTTTGTAAGGATCAAATAAGAATTTTAAACACTCATTACAGTGCCTGATATATAATGAACACTTCATGAATATTTGTTCTTGTTAGTATTATTCATAACTGTAATTCTTTTTTTTTTGGCCATAGCTATAATTCTTTTAGACAGACTTAAAGCATAAGCTTTGAGGAAAATATTCTATAAAAGCTAACGTAAAATATATACTAACAAGAAGTGTAACCGTTTGGACTCTGATTGTGCCCATAAGCTACGCATGAAAACAATTTTCACAGTTTTACAGTCACACGGTTCTCATTTTCATTTTTGGACTGGGCATTTTTAAAGGAATGAAATTAAATGTATTTAAGGCAATTTATTCAAGGCTTATAAAATAAAAATTAGCAAAATAAAAATAAGACCTTTTTTTCTGTTTTTATGACCTGAAAGGGGCTGTCCTTAGATTTTATTTTACTTTATTATTTTTGGAACCGGAAATTGAACTCATGACCTTGTACTTACCAGGCAGGCACTGTGCCACTGAACTACATCCCCAGCCCTTTAGATTTTATTTTGTCTTCTGTTCTCTTTCAGAAATAAGGATCTGTCTAAGGGTTGCTCTAACAGATCACCAAAGATTGGGTGGTTTGAACAACCAGCCTTTATTTCTCACAGTCCTAAAGTCTAGAAGCGGAAGTTTAAATTGTGGGCACATCCTGTGTCTAGTGTGGGCCCTTTTCCTGTTTTGTTTTCATTGCATCCTTTCATGGTGGTGAGGAGAGAAAAAGAAAACAAACTCGTGTGTGTGTGTGTGTGTGTGTGTGTGTGTGTGTGTGTGTTGGTTTTTTTTTTTTACAGGGGATCAAACTCAGGGTCTAGGCAAGTGTTCTACCATTGAGCTGTATCTCCAGCCCCTCTGATGTCTTTTTATAAAGACATGTGGGCTCTGGCCCCCTGACCTCTAACCTCTGAAAGGCCTCATCTAATGCCTTCACAGTGGGGATTCAAATTCCCACATAGGAGTTTGAGTGGGTAAAGGAGAAACAAACATGTAGCCCATGGTAGCATCTAACAGAGTTCTGAACAATTCTTTGAGAATAAAAAAAATAAAGTCAAAACACCATACTAATGTTCATGAGGATGTCAGGTAACCAAAGAGTTAAGGAGCTTGTGCCGTGAGGAACCGCGCAGCTGGGGACTGTTTCCTTGTAATTGGTGAGAACCTGATGGGGTAAGAAATCCATTGCTGTTCTCTGACAGTTAACCTAAAGCTCAAGAGTTAGGTCAAGATTAGGAGTCCAGCATCCACACAGCCAGTTTTAGTTGACTGTGGGTAAATGAAAAAGTTAGTTCACAGAAACAGTGTAAAACAGAGAGAAAGTAGCTCAGAACAAAATTTAAGAAATTTAGCTCAAAGGGGAGAAGATGGCAGCTGAGAAGGTACCAGTGAAGAAAAGGAGCGTCAAAGCAGCAGTACTGCGGAGAGGACTTGGAGAGTGAGATCCAAGGGGAACAAAGCAAATCCAGACTAAAGGCTCCTGGAACTGGCAATGTAAAGATCAGAAGCAAGAAGGTCATTTTCAGCAAAGTGCTAGGGCTAGAACTCAGTCGATGAGGCTGCGAGTGGGCAAGGGTGCAGGCACGCCTCTGGAGGTGGACAGGCGGGGAGATATAGACACGGAAGTGCTGGAGTAAGGGTGTTCAACATATCAGAGCGCTCCTGCCTTTTCAATAAAAATGGGAAATAAAAAAAATCCATGCAAAAATACAAAGCCCAGCTAATTTCTACAGCACTGTATTCCCAGTGCAGGGTTCTCTGGTAACCCTGAGCCCCCTAAAAGTGAAAGCTACAGGGATATAGGTACACAAAACCTGGTGGCAAGGAGGTAAGACTGATGAGGAAAAACCCCTAGCATTATGAGTGGAGGAAAAGAAAATTCTGACCCAGAGAAAGAAATGTACTTTCTATGGCCTCTCATATTTCTGCCAGAGAATGTAAGTGGTAACAGTTTTTGCAATTTCTTGCTAATTTGCACCGGAGCCAAACATAGTTCCCGCCCTTGACCCAAGACATCTGGCTTGTGATAAGTACTCCAGTATCTTGCGTTTTATAAAGTACGTGGTGGGGGCGATGATGGCGGGGTGAAAGCAGCAGGATGGTTGAGCTTATCAGAGCACGCACACACAAAGGTCGGGAGGGGGTGGGGTCCTCTCATTTAGTGTTTGTGCAGCAAGAGAGGCCAGGTATTGTTACTGTCACCTAACGGCCATCTCTAGGTTTTTGTTTTTTGTTGCTGTTGTTGTTGTTGATACAGGGTCTCGCTATGTAGCCCAGGCTGGCCTGGAACTCACAGAGATCCTCCTGCCTCAGCCTCCTGAGTGCTGGGATTATAGGCATGTGCAACCACGCCGAGCTCTTAAGGGGCATCTCAAAAGAGGGGTGTTCCATGGATTTCAAGTTGTATAGTATGTATTCTGCAATAGTTTTGGCAAGCAACTTATAAAAGCATATTTTAAAATATGCATTTATATTCATGTATCAATGTGATATGCAGCAAAATATGACCACTTTCATATATGTATGTCTTTTTTAAAGGTTTCTAATAGATTATTATGATTTTTTCTTAAATCTATTTTTTATGTTCCAAAAAGTAAAACACTATCCACATTGGACTGGGGACTGAGCTGCACAGGTTTGATTTACTGTTCAGCGTGACGAACTCTATATTTATCATGCTCCTGTATGATGATAACTTCCCAGGTGAAATATATTTCAGTGCTTGTGAGTCACCAGCTAATATCTTCTGGCATCCCACTTTCTCCTTTCTGAAATGCTCCTGTGTACATTGTGTACATTCTGTGTGCATTTTTGGATCCTGCAGCTAGTTCTGTGGGCATCTCATTGCCTCCCTTTTACTGTAGCGGAAACAAAGACACTGAACTGTTAAACTCGTGGGCTTACCCTTCGCTGTCAAGGAGAGCAGACAAACCAGAACTTTCGCTCCTCAGGGAGCCGGAAGTGGGAAGATGGCCGCGATGGGTGTAGTCAACTCCGGAACACGGAGAGGCGAGAGGTGTGACGGTTGGCAAGGGAGCCGGTAGGGGATGCGAAGTGAGTGAGCTCACTTTTGGAAGAGCTCAGTTTCAAGCGACAGAGGATGACTATGTATAGAGCGTGTGCAGCAGCCAGGGTGGGTGTGGAAACGGGAGACGGGATGGAGGTGATAGGTCCGGCGGAGACGTAGAGCTGGCGGCCTCCCAGATGCTGGTCAGAGCTTGAGGCCGTAAGGAGGTAGTGAGAGAAGGCCTTGGACAAGCCCAGCCCTGCAGGCCCCGGTGAGGCCAAAGGAAGGGAAGAAGGGCTTTCAGAGGAGCCGGGAACAGAGGGCTGGGAAGAACCAGTGACAACAGCTCTGAGAAAAGACAGAGGCCACATGTCAGGGAGAACTGGGTGTTCCAACGACCGTGCCTTCTGGAAGGCCCGTTAAGCCTTTTGTTCACAAAATACTCGCTGTGCAAGTTTGAAATTCTGAGGTGAAAAATTGTTTATTCATATAGCACAACCAGATGATTTAATGAGCCAGAATGCTACATTTCCTAACCAGTGACTCAGAGGAATTCTCCTCTGCTATGGCGTAACTGTTCTGCCTCTGTGTATCTTCTGAAAGGACACTGGTTCTCCTCTGCTTGGATTAGAAGCTCCCCAAGGGCAGCGACCTTCAACCCCAAGGGTACAACGGAGACCGTGGTGCCTGATACACAGGAGTCCCTCAACTATTTCAGGAATGATGGCATGAGTGTTCCCGTTCACTTCCCACAGTTTTACTAGGTTTATTTTTCCTCCTTGGGACCCTGACTTCATATTTGCTGTTGTTCGGAAAGTACATTTTCAGGCTTACTTGTAATTGGCAAACATTTTTATATGGGGCTTGGCATTTAGCGTCCAGAGAAGTTGTAAAATCAATTTGCTGCAGATAAACATGGACAGATGGCCAGAGCTGGAGCGCTTGTGCACGCTATAGATGCATCAGCAGGTCACCGCTTCCTGGGCTGCACTTGAGCCCAGTGTGACCAGACTTCCTGAAGAGTATGGACTTTTGTTTTGGACAAGAGCCCTGGGGTGGAAATACAGGCTCCTGGCTAAGAAAAGGCTTGGGGGTAGATATGGACTATTTATCAGTGTTTTCACATACTTTTCCTAAAGGCTTGTCGAATTGCTCCAGAACGTTTAGATTTCAGTTTTATCCAAATAGTGGTGTACTTGCATTGATTTCATCTATTTTACCATGTTCTATGCATGATGGAGGAGGGTAAGGAAGAATAAAACCAGCAGAGCTGGGAGAAGGGGACAGGAATTGGGCTGCTGAAAAGGAAGTGTTGGGGCTGGGGGTTTAGCTCAGCGGCAAAAGCGCCTGCCTGGCAAGCGCAAGGTCGTGAGTTCGGTTCCCGGTACCGGAGAAAAACCAAAAA
>NW_004955421.1:20551152-20676506 GCF_000276665.1 Chinchilla lanigera | reverse complement strand
AAAAAAAAAAAAAAAAAAAGTATTAAAAAAAAAAAGGAAGTGTTAAATTTACTGGATCAAACTTGTGTTTTAGTGACAGTAGACATTTTACTAATTTCTTCCCATGCCCCAGTAAGTGGAGACCTAGAAAAGTGGCCTGGTTGGTCATATTCAAAATAATGAAATGTTTCCCTCATGTATATTTGAGTTATAATATTGAGGTTTTGCAACTTGCTTTTCTCTACACACAGATCATTTAAATTCTCAGATGAGATCCCACGTGTTTAAAAAATATTTGTCCTCTTCCTTTCTCCTATCTCTGTTAATACATACTAAAGCCATCCATCCACAGCTTGTTCGCATCCCGTGCTACCGTTGATAATTTATCAGTTATTGTGGTTTGCCGGTCTTTCTAAAGTAACTCTCTATATTTTTTGAAAGCTTTTAGAATCTTTTACTTTCATTTGTATTCAGAAATTTCACAGTATGTGCCTCAGTGTATATATTTTTTCACGCGACATACATGCACTCTGGGAAATTCTCTTGTGCCATTTATTTGATAATTTATTTCCTCTGTGGTCATAGCTTACTTTCTTTCTAAAATTCCTATTCGCCAGACCTTGGATTCCTTAAATGTATTTGTTCTCATATTTTTCTTTCTCTCTTTTTCCTTTCTGGAAGATTTTTTTTGATTATAACTTCTAATATTTCTAATAATTCAGCCAGTGTGTTTTTATCTCTATTTTTTGAGACAGGGTCTCGCTGTGTAATTTAGGCTGGCCTTGAGCTCACTAGGTAACCTCGGCTGGCCTCAAACTCTCAGTGGTCCTCCTGCCTCAGCCTCCCAAATGCTGGAACAACAGGTGTGCACTACCATGCCCAACCAGTGTGTTTTTAAATCCACAAATTGTATTTATTTTATTATTACTCCTTTTCACGGAAATCTTACAGTATTTTCTTACATCTAAAATATCTTATATTTTTCTGAGAATCTCATTTTTTTCTGACATTTTATCACAAAAATTTTCAAACACCAGGATTAAAGAATTCTACAGTAAATGACCTACCCATGACCTATACCTAAAATTAAACTGCATAATTTCCATATATTTATTTTATTACATACCTATCTGTGGGGAACTTGTCATAAGGATCGAGGCTGAGCCGACCTTCCCTGCAGACATGAAGGAGGGAACAGCAAGCCGGTCCCTCTTCGGCAATGTGCAGGCTGCTGGTGCACAGCAAGTTCCAGGGAAGAGTCAACAGCAGCTGAGATCTTGTTTAGAGAAATACTTACCTGGTACGCTTTGCAAATAATGAGAAACAGATGAATTTTCCATTGACCTAATTGCTTGCTCCCTTGCGTAAGCTGAAGAAAAGTGAGGTGAGCTAGACGCTTACTATAGGCAACAGTTCCCTGGCCCCTCTTTTAATATTATCTCTGTGTCCTGTCTTTATTTTTAAATTTTTTTTGTGTCCTGTCTTTAATTTCTGTTCCCCCACCTCTGATTAGGCATTCCTAGCAGGCTGGTTTCCTGCATTTAGCCATCTTTTCAACTAATTTTTTTTTTGAGACCGGGTCTTGCCATGTATTTCAGGCTGGCTTTGAGTTCACTATGCAGCCTGGGCTGGACTCAAACTTGAGGCAATCCTCCTGTCTCAGCCTCCTGAGTGCTGGGATTGTAGGCATGTGCCACCATACCTGGCTATTTTTAAAAGGTTTTTGTTTCCTCTGCTTTGGACTACCTCAGTTTTCTCCATGATCTATTTCTTTTGTTATTTATCTTTCTCTCCCCTGTACCTGGGGTTCCTAGCTCAAATCACATTTGAAGAGTAAAGTCCTGAAAATTCTGACCATGTCCACCAAGCTTTGAACCCAAGGTGTGAACCCCTCGGCTGCTACCATCTGTACTCCAGCAGGTGGAAGGGAATGGTCTGGCTGTTCTGTATACAGAACCATCATCCTCATCTGTGGTCATTCTCGTTGTTCACTACAGCCTTCTGCCACGCTTGGCATTTTCTGGTCCCAGGGCTCTCCCGGATGCAGTGAAACAAATCAGCTTTCTTTTCACCAGCATTCATCTGATACTCTTCAAGTGTGGCTACCTTCAACCTGCTAAATCCCCTCTTCTATTTTTAAATCTTGTAAAATTTGGTTGAAATCTCCTTTTCACAGTTTCCTATCAAGCCAGGCATGGTGGCACACACCTGTAATCCCAGCACTCCAGAGGCTGAGGCAGGAGGATCATTGTGAGTTTGAGCCCAGCCTGGGCTACAAAGTGAGCTCAAGGCCAGTCTGAACTGCATAGCAAGACCCTGTCTCAAAAAGATGAGAAACAAAACAAAACAAAACAAAACAAAACAAAACAAAACAAAACACAGTTGCCTATCATGTTTTCTTTGTTCTTATGCTTTGATAGCATGTATATATGTATATACATATATAATTTGAACATATATATTATCCATGCACATATGTGATAATACAGTATCATAATTTACATACACAGTAAATTATGTACACAGTAAATTATATGTGATTTTCAACCATAGTTTTAATGGATTCTAAGGTTGGTGAGGAGAAATATACACTTGGCTTATATTATGGAGAACTGTTCTTGTTTTAAATTGTCTTATTTTGTGAGTATCTTCAAGTGATATTGTTCATAAAGCCTTTGTGTCTGGTATACTCTGAATCCTTGTGTACCAGATGTTTTTGTGTGTGTGTATGATGCTAGGGATTAGACTCAGGCAGGCAAGCCACCACAAAACTGCTCCTGCTCCTGTTTTTCTCTTTTCATTTTACCCTTACCCTAGACTGTCCGTATTCGTAATCCTTTACCTCTACACTATAGCACTTCTTTATTATCTCCTAGCGTTTAGTGTCATGGAGAACCAGCTTGATGCCAGTTTAATGCTTATTCTTTTGTAAATGAGCAGTTATTGTTTCCTTCTAGAATATGCAGGATTTAAACTTTATTCTGGAAATGGAGAATCAGGAAGGGTTGCTTTGGGGCTGGTAGTTGTGGGAAAGGTCCTGGGCTCTGGTGACCCCAGCATGAAGCCAAAGCCACAGAGGGACCGGAGAAAAGGTGCTTTTACCATGTCCTGGTGAGTATTTCTTTTTGAGACCCACCTTCCCGGAGAAGGAGGCCTGACATGGCCATTTGAGGGGATGTCTGCCTTTTAACTGCAAGACACAGCTGTACAGAGCAACATGCATTATAAAGAAGTTGTTTACCCACCTAACAGAGACCTGCCAGCTGCCATCCTAATCCAACTTCGTACCACAGTGGCCTGCTGACCTTGAATTGCAGGCATTCCCTCAGCACAGGTGGTAAACCGTCTAGCAGAGATGGCCCGAGAGCAAGCAATCTAACACATTCAAAGAGAAAGTGCACAGTAGTCCAGAGAGCCAACTGTAGATAGTCACAACCTCAGCCATTCCCTGTCTGCTCAGAATTTGAATGATTGCTTTGGTTTGAATAAAAGTCATATCCCTAAAAGATCAATTTGTTAAGGCTTGTTCCACTATGAGAGATGCAGAGTCTTAGGTGGTCCTTAGGTTGCTGGGGGGCACACCCTTGAAGAGGACTGTAGGCCTTGGAAGGCCCTTTTTCTCTCCTCCCTGGCTCGTGGTGTAAGAGGTTTTGCTCTACCCCCTGACTCCCACTATGATGTGCTGCCCCACCCCAGGTCCAAAGTAATGGGGCCAGTCAGTCAAGGTCCGGAATCCTCAAAGTTGTGAACCAAAAACCCCTTTTAGTTTTATAAGTTAAGTAGCTCAGGTATTTCATATAGGAGTGAAAGCTGAATAGACACTATGCACCATTAAAATCTAAATCTCATTTCAGGTTTGAAGGCAAAGCTTCAAATGGTTCCAAGGTAAATACGGAATCAAGAAAATACCTCTAAGATTAGGTAGATGTACATAGCTGCATCTTCTTCAAGAGTAAGTGAATGTGACTGGAAAGCAGCCTGGAAGATATTTCCAATGAATGATAATGTATAGGTCGCAGGGGAGATCATAAGAAAACTTCATCATGGGCATCCCATTGCAGACTAGAATGGAGTTAGGGATAGAGGAGGAAATGAATGGACTGACCATCAACATTTACTCTGAAGCAAATGCTTTCCCCAGGGATAGATGCTGCAAAGTACAAGGGAGTGCGTGGGAGAACAGAGGAGGAGAGATTAGCTTTGCATGTGCTGGCCAGATCACTGGGCAGAAGGAAAGACTGTAAACCCTGAGTCACTGAACGATTTGTGAACGAAGGAAGCTAGCTACTCCGGCCTTCTTGCTTGCCTCAAATTGAGGATGGCTATAAACCGAGGAACAATAGCTTCCCCAGGACAGAAGACACAGATTTGATAGAATTAATTTAAGAATGAGGTATCCAAGCTGGAGCTATGCGCGTTCCCTTCCCCAGCCAATTGAACTCATTGTTACTTGATCTCAAGTCAGACACCTGGCCAGGATGAATGATCCACATTCAAAGAAGAGTAATATGCAGAAAGGAACATCTTGCGGTCGATACATTGATATAGTACACACACACAAAAAAGAGGGAGACAGAGGCTGGAAGGAGAAGAAAAGGAAAGAGGAAGAAGGGAGAGAAAAACAAGAAATTTATAGATAATGAAAACAGAAATAGAAGACTTTCCTCATGAAAAAAAGAAAATTCAGACATATCTTAATCTATGCTCTCATATTAGTTAAAGAAAGCACATACCGTGTAGAAACCAGAGATCTATGAAGTGATAAGACAAGAGAACATGCAAAATGTGCACAGAGAACTTTTATAGAAATGGGAACTAATAAAATCATTGCAAAAAACAGCACTGGATAACAAAATACAGTAGAAAATATGGCTGACCACAGAGGTAGGTGTGGAGGACCACCTTGAAATTCTCCCTGAAAGAAGAACAGTTGTCTCCATTTTGGCCGAACCTGGCCCTATTTCCATGTACTGATGTGTACAGAGCTGGCTGGGACATTTCCTTCTCCCCTCAGTTGGCTTTAAGCAAAGCAAATGGGTCAGAGGTGCTGATGTGAAGATCTTAAAGCAATGCAGCGTGTCAGTGAAACCCCGCTACAGCTCCCAAATACCATGTGTGAGCTAGGTTGTGTGTAGTCAAGCTGTTGGCTGAGACTGAGCCTTGAGATAAGAGGCTATGACTTCTCAGGGCATAAAAGATTCCACATCAGAGCTGAAGCACCGAGCCCAAAACATTAAATACTCAAATAGCATCGTGTGAATTACTCTTTCTGCATATCCTACTCTCTGCACATTGCAGAGGTGATTTCAGGCCTCCTACCTAGCCCACTCATGTACTTTCCCCCCATTCCCACAGTCACTCATCCTCAAGTCACACCCCTCTCCACGAATTAATAAAACCTTGGTTCAGCCCTGGGTGAGGGCTTTCTTCTGGTTAGCCATGGTACTAGCCTGACTCAGGACCCCCTTGGCTCCCCACAACTACAAATATGTCTTAGTGTCTTTCTTCTTGCCATGGGCTGCACTGGAAGTGATAGATTGCAGTTAACTTATTGGAACTTCAATCACTTTTCTGTGGGATTGCAAATATACATTTCACTGAACCTGGGTGAGGTCTGGGGAAGGACTCTCTATACTAAGGAAATGGAGATTTTTGAAAAATCACACCAGGAGAAAAGGTGTACTTATATTCTGAGAGATGTAAAATTCAGTAAAGTGAATTTAAAACTCAGTAATCTAAGAATGGTAATAAATTTGTTTTATTTGATAAAGAAAACTTTAGTGGGAACCCTGTCTAAATATTTGTGTTGGTGTAAGTGAAAACTGGGCATGTCTGTAATCCTAGCGGAGGCTGAGGCAAAAGGATTGCAAGTTCGAATCCAGCCTCAGCAATTTAGCAACTTGGAGGGGGGATTAATAAAAGATAAAATTACGAAAAGCCTTGGCATGTAACTCAGTGCAAAGGTCTTGGAATTGTAGATCCTGCTATTAAAGTCAGAAGAGATGTTGTTATTTATCCTTGTTCTGTTAGTGCTGATCACTACACAATTTGGAAAGAAAAGTAAGAATAGATCTTGTGGGCAAAATTCAACAAGATCATTTGTGAATTATTGTTTTGCTTAGCTGGAATCTAAGAAACTGAAAAATATGGAACTAATTATACACAGTTAAATGAATTTGGCAACTTTTTTTGGCAAATTTTAAGAGGTGATTGTTAATATAGAAAGCAAAACACTGGGGTGTGCAAAAAAAGGACTTCTTAAAATTATGATTTATTTTTTATTTTTAAATTTTTTCCGGTACCAGAAATCAAACTCAGGACCTTGCGCTTGCCAGGCAGGTGCTTGTGCCACTGAGCTATATCCCCAGCTGTATGATTTTAAAATAATGGCTTAATTTTAAAGTTACACTTAAAATTGTCTTTAACAAAGTAATTAATACTTTAATATTTAATCAGCACATCTAAAAACATTTATATGTCTCTGTTTTTTATTTTGATACTGAAGACTGAACTTTCTGCTTTTGCTCTAGGCTTCATCCCCAGCCCTTCTTTACTTTAAGGTAAGGTCTCGTTAAGTCACTTGGGCTCAGATTTGCAATCTTCCTGCCCCAGCTTCCAAGAGTGCTGGGGTTACAGCATGTGCCACCACAATGGGAAAGATGCTCCTATGTGCCAATAACCCTACTGCAAATTGAAAATATTGTAAGATGAAAATCCTTTTGATACATCTGACCTATAGAACATGATAGCTGAGCAATACAGCACCTTGTACTGTGACAGATGTCTGCCCTGACAATTGTGTGGCTGATTAGGAGCTGCAGCCGGCATTGTGAGAGAGTGCTGTAAGTCATACCGCTCCCTGGGAAAAGCTCATACTTCAAAGTGTGCTTTCTACTGAGTGTGTAGCCTTTCACACTATCATAAAGCCAGATAATGATGGGTTTAATCACTTATCAATTATGCACCATCTGTGTAAGATCAATAACTGAAGTATTTACAATATTACATGCAATAATGTGTTTAAGGACACAGAAACATATACTTCTGGCCTATGGCCCACCCAGACACACGCAGGAGCCTGCTTTACTACTCTTCTAGGCGTTTCCTAATCCAGTGAAGTTGACATACCGGATTAAGGGTCATGCCCTGTTAACTAGTAGCTTTGGAAAACAGTTTCAGGGCCTGGGGTACAGCTGAGCAGTACAGTGCAAGGTCCTGAGTTCGATTCCCGGTACAAAAAAAAAAAAAAACCACTCAAACAATTTCATGTACCAACTCCCCACAATGAATGTGATCATTATGTACTGCAGAAAGTACTAAAAATATATTTTAAAAAAGTTTCTCTACTCTTAGCAATGGTCTGAAACTGCAATCATGCAAATTAAAGTTGGATCCTTCCAACGTGGTGTTTTTTTTACCCAGCTGAGAAATTATACCATGGTATAAGAATTCTGCCAAGCTGGCAAGTTAGTGAAAATGAGTAACAGCCCTTTCAAGATAAATCTCATAGCATCACTTTAATTCTTCCATTTGAAGAGCTGTATTGTGAATCTTAAGAGGATGTGACATGCCTATTTTATCAGGAAATAAAATGTCCTGGAAGCTCTGTGGTATTTATTCTGCCTCAGTTATTCTACATCATCTAGATTCAGTGGTGTTGAACTGATGGCATGTGTGCTGCAGCAGGCTGTTTGTATCACTGCAAGCTCTAAAAGGTTCGCCATCACTGAACCAGATTATCAGGGTTGGTCATATTAGCTGTTTGGTAGAGCAGGATGTAACACTCATGATCATAAAGTATGATTAATTTGAGAGTAGATAAAAGGCTTACTGGCAAGGGAATGACTCATATTTCCCAAAACATACTACTGTGCATTTACTGAAGATGTTCTTTAAAAACTTTGACTTTTCCCAACTGTCTTGGTTACTTTCTGTCATTGCTGAGAGAACATACCTGACACCCAGAATTAAAGATGGAAAGGTTGATTTACCTCACAGTTCGTGGAGGTTTCAGTCTGTACTTGGCTGGCTCCAAGGCACGGTGGCACATGGCACAGGGCAACAGTTCTTGGTGGTGGAAAACAACAAAAGCAACAAGAGCAAAAGGGACGAGTGGCGGCAAGCAGGCTCTTTCCCTCCCTCACATTGTATGCAAACTACCTGCCCCAGGGCTGGTGTAGCTGTCACACCCATAATCCCAGTATTGGACCATGGATCAACCATAAACTCTAGAAGCCCGCCCCATGACTGCATGAGGCTTTGGGGGGACATCCAGACACAAACCGTAGCACCTACCTTTAAAAAAACTAGATAATGTGGACTATGTTAGTATCCAGAAGTCAGGTTAAATGAAGCCATTTTAGCTGCAAGAATGTAGCAGGGAGAAATTATTAAATATCTCCATTTCAGAAATATTTAGTTTAGAATGGAGGGTAGTTTAACTGGTATTCTTTAAAGTTAGAAAATATAGAAAAATTGAGTAAAATATGTTAAGAGTTCTGACTCTTAATAGTTTTTCACTTTATTTCCCTACCAAGTTTGTTGTAGAGGGGGATTGAATCTTGTAATTGCAATTACATGACAACCACCCAGTACTGATTTGAGATGGGACAATCAACTTTCTATTATTTTTTCCATTTTCTAACAGATTTTATATTAGCAACAAAGGCATAATTCTGAGAGTGCATTCTGGTCTTCCATCATGAAGTTATGGTTCTTTGTAGAGGATTCTTGGGAGAAGGACTTCAAGTCTTCAGCTAGGTTCCTGTCTCTTTAGCCAAAAGAAGGCTGCTTTCTCTTTTGAGGATCTCTGAGAAGGCAGATGTCTGTCACCCCTTAGCAGTCCATTCCAAGCCTCATGACCAGAGCCCAGGTGCCCCTCTGCAAACCACACACTCTGGAATAAGAAGTCTATTCCTTTGTGGACATGGAGAATACCTCATCAGCATAACTTTTTTTTTAACAAATCTCTCACATGATTGAGAAAGACAACCATGACACTTATTTTTTTTTTTTCCTATTTTGACTCTTTCCAGCCATTTCTCCTCTCATTCTGGACCCTTTCTAAATTCCTTTAAAAGTGCGTGATCCTAAATTGTTTGACCAGTGTCCAATAGCGTCTACTTTGTATAATGCACTTTGCTTGATGTGTTTCCTTCTGAACCTATTCCTGCACTTCTACCTCTACTATAGCTCTCTAGTTACTGTGCTGTCCAATCACGAAGCCTTGGAGTGCTAAATCTTGCTCACAGTGAAACCAGTAACTTATCATGGACTTAAAGTTTTCTATGTAAATTCTTTCTCTAATTAGTTTAAAATTTTGTTTTTAATCCCCATTTTTATCCAGGGTCAGACTCCACGTTCTCTTATCCAGTAGTTTCAACTGCTACGTGACACATCTATCTTCATAACCTAGTCTATGTCTATTGTCAGATGATTTAGTCAATAGCTAAAATTCAGTATTGTGATGTGAAAATATCTTACTAGATATTCTCGCTGTTGGTATAACACTCTTTTTGCTTGCTTGGTGCTGCGTCCTGTGCAGCTCTCGAAGTTCCTGGGGTGAGGATGGTAAGAGGCAGGAGAACAAAAGGACAAGAGTCGGAATACAGAAAACCGAGGCCGTGTGGAGCGCTCTTTCCTGATGGGAAGGAAGAAAGGAAGAAGAGCAGGAGAAGAAGAGAGCTCCAATGGCTTCAGCATGTTTACTTACACACTTGGGAGGTTGAATGTCGCGTGAAACCTCTCTGCCTGATACCTTATCCCTGTAGCTTTTCTCAGGGCCTGAGTTCTTGAGACTGGCCTTGATCCATCTCCAGCTTCAGCTGCTCCCCACAGCTTGGCTTCCTTTTCACCGGCTCTTCCTGCGCCCCTCTCTCTTGTCTTTCTGCCTTCTTTCCCTTGCACCTTCCCTCCCTCCTTCTTTCCTTCTCTCTAGACATACTCTACCAAGACCAGCATCACCCATTAGTGAGTGACAGGCATTTCACTCCACACTAGTGGGACTATGACAAGACCGTTCCAGTGTGGCTTCTGCCAACCCGGATGAAGTCCATATTCTTCACTGTGACACATAAGGTACCAAACATTCTAGCCTTTGCTCCCAGTATTTACTGTTATCAAAATATGTCTTAAAAATACTGCTTTTAAGCAGATTATTTAACCAATCTAGAATACCTCACTTCCTGAGAAAGCTCCATTACTCTCACCTATACAATGATATTATTTCTGTCTTTCATTAAATGTAGTATTCTGTTTATTTTTAAAACAGAATATTATTTTCTGTTTATTTTTAAAACAGAATATTATTTTCTAAAGTACCATCTTTTATGTATGTATCTTTTATCCTTTGTCAGACTGGCGGTTTCTCCCAGCAAGTGCTAAGTCTCAGGTATAACTCCTTATCAGTGCCAGGGCTTGCATGGTGTGGACATCAGTAAATCATTTGAACAGTTTACCTTGCTTTGTGTCATACTAAAAAGTCCTTGAAATGAGAAACTGTGCATAGACAATTCCTGTGAGCATTATCATAGGTCCCACACAACATTTCCGAGATTGGCCTGTATTTGTATCCTGTTGAATACACATCAAATAATTACCTGTATGACATATAAATAACTTTAGAAATTAGTTTCATCATCAGAAAAAATACTACCCATCAAAACTAAAGGAAAACATATAATTCGTGGTATTTATGTACTTACATAGCTTTCCTTAATAGTTTGTTAAACTCTTTTGTCCACCAAAATATTTTAAGTACCTTTCCAATATTTAAGTGTGTAAAATCAGCATGGTTTTCAATTTGGACTTCTAAGTAATTTTTTCTCTTTTGTGGACAAAATTTTGTCTCTCTTCAGACATAATTTTCAGTTTTGAATAATAACATTTAAAATCAACCTCGAGGTAAATGTTGTGGGACAACATAAAAAGTGAAGTCGCTTTTAGTGCTTCCCACTGGCAAATTTCTGTTTCTTCTGCCACCAGGCTTTGTCTAATGATTGTGACCTTTACCGTGCTAATAGACAGCAAACAAAAACCTGCCAAACTGTGATGAAACACAGGTTTTAAATATAAAATGAGTTACGCTAAGAAGACGCAGAAAGGTCAAAAGCATGGAAAGAATTTAGTTGAAAGAATGACTAGTGTTTGACACATGCTGTTCCAGGTTTTTCCCAAGGTTATTTTTTGAACTCTTAAGATTTAATAACTGTGTTAGGAAATGTCATTAAAAAGTAGCGCTGTGGTGGTGTCGACTGTTTGTTTAGGTGCAAATATTAGTTGATTCAACAACTCTCTGTTGTTCACCTACTATGTGCCAGGGAATGGGGATGCGCTAACAAAGGCTTCTGTGATGAGTCCTGACTGCTTATACCTCATGGTTTCCTGAGAGACAAAGATACACCTTCCACCCTCCATGCAGCAAGCTCAGGCTTTACTAGGGAGCTACAGATGGAAGCTATAGCTACCTAACCCAGACTTCTGAGGTGAATCCTGGAGATGAGGGATTGGGCCTGGCAGAGCAGTGGGAAGAGTGTTCCCCACAGAAAATGTATAGAAGGTACGCATGTGCAGAGGAGATAGAAGGATCTATGATGTTCTGTGAGGTTCATTATGGTGGAAGAGTCAACTTTGGGAGAGTAAAGAACTCTGTACGATTCTCAGTCAGGGAAGACTGGGGCCCCAGAGGATACTTCCCAATGCCAGGTGGCATGTCATGTCCCAAATGGCAGAGGGGGCGCTGCTGACCTCTAGTCAGTAGAGTACAGGATACTGCTCCATAAGATAATCTCCATAGCAAGGAACTATCCAGCTCCCACTGTGAGCAGTGTCTAGGCTAAGAAAGCTTGCTGCGGATATACCTGGAGACTTAAATTGGGTTCGATCACAAGGCTAACTGAAGGAATCTGGGATTTCCTGAAGGAGATTTGGGGTACTCTTGGAGACCTCTTCTGTGGCACCAGTTATCAGGGACCCCTGCAGTGAGTCCCCAGTCTCCTGCCAAGTGTGGTGGCTCACAGTGGGAAGAAAGTGAGAGATGACACAGAGGTACAGGCTGGGATCTGGGACGGCCAGTTGTTCTCAGGAACAGAAGGCCACAAGGCACCCAGAACCTCGGTGGTTATTCCTTACATCCGAGTCCAGGTCAGTGGATGAAGGGCAGTGGGTGTTTCTGGAAACAGTAATGGGGACTATGGTGGGCCAATAAGAACAAAGCATTCTTGCAAGGACAAGGAGCAGACAGGGGGACAATAGGAACCTGTAGCTTCCCCAGGTGCCTTATCATCTTCAGCAGGTCTTATCTTGCCCTGGGAGCACCACAGCAGTCATTAGCCCTAGGGCTTCAGCTGTGCCCAGAAAAGAGCGGGGAGTGTCCAGAGTTCCTGTCTGACTGAAAAGGCAGGGCAAGGCCAAGTGAGGATGTCTCTTGGAGTCAATTTGTAATTCGTGGTCTCCAACAAGGTATCACTGGTTGTTTGTCACTGTGTGAGTAATATTCTATTATTACGGTGCAAACTAAGTGTTTTTTAACATTACATTGAGTCTCACTGACTTAATCTGATCATTGTACTCAGTATGAATTATATTTCCTTATCTTAAAAAGGTGGCCACTCATTTGAGACTCCTCCTGGCAATCCAGGGGCAATCTCCTTATTTCCTAACTTCTTTGGTTTGCAACTCTATTCCTCGGTGTTGTGGGACCAGGAACTCAGTGCATTCGACATCTAACAGGTCAGGAGTCATGTTTCTTCTATATCAATACCAATAAAAATACCAAAAGTTTTCTTTCATTACTTTTTCTTACTGGATAAGCTCAGTATAAAAAGTAAAGCATAAAAATAAACAAGAGTAATAGGAAAGTGAAAACTCCAAGAAGAAAAGCAGAGAGGTGAGACTCACCCTATTGGGTAGTAAACTACACCCTAATGTTTCCACCTGAAGCACTGTGGTGGGAGGCCAGGAATAGACAGAGAAACCACTGGAACAGGTTAGAAAAATCAAGAAATGGAGCTCAGCCAGATGCCAGATGATAAAGAAGTTGCCTCAAGTTTAGGAAAAAATACCATGGATTAGTCAGTACTACATGGTACTGGGATAACTCATTAGCCATCTAGAAAAAGTCTGTCCCATACCTCACACTGACCTATAGGTTAAGCTCCTAGTGGATCAAAAAATATAAATGGAAAAAGTAAAATCACAAGACCACTAGGAGAATAAATGAAAAGTTTTCTTTATTACCTTGGAAACTCAGCAGCTACTAAAGAAAAAAATATATTTGGTAACATTAAACATTTCTGCACAACAGTATAAGGTAAGCCAAAGCCTACTCACAATTGATAAATATTTTTGCAGGCCCATTTGAAAGAGCCAATAAATTAGAAACAATTTGTTACCTCCAGAGACCCATTAATAATGTTTGACCATGTAGTGGAATACTATGCTGCTGTACAAAAGAATAAGGGAGCTCTCTGTGTACTGATACAAAATGAAATCCAAGATGTTACTATGGCATGAAATAAGTGCAAAACATTGTCTTCCTCTGTTACCCAGTGTACAAAAAGGAGGAAATCAAGCAATATATATACATATATGTGTGTGTGTGTGTGTGTACATATATATCTGTATCTGCGTGTGTGGATGAATAAAGTTCATAAATGTACACAAGAAACCTAGAAGTTGGGAAACTGAGTGGAGATAATCACAGATGAAATTTTCTCTGAATCCCATTTTGTATTATTTCATTTTGTATTACTGATCCAAAAATTTAAATGAAAAGATCTAGTTATATTTTACCTTCCTAAAGCAGCCATACTTTTGTCATTAATTTTTGTTTTATAAAATTGTCATAGGGAGGATATGCCGGCCACAGAATTCCCTCAGCATATCAGAATTCTACACAGTCATTTCAAGAAGAATTGATTCAGAACGTGCCCCCACAGGGTGCCCAAACAGAAAGTACAGAAGCGCTGTTCACTGCAGTGCAGGTGGATCTCTGGGCGGCGGCCCTCCCTGGCTCTCACAGCCAGTTCTGAAAACTCACTCGTCCTGATAGCTCTCTGACTCCGTCCACAGGGCTATGAAACAAAACTCCAGGGCTCTGCTGAGCCAGGGTATGGGCTCTGAGAACAGGAAGTGAGTGTATCAAATTGTGATACACTTACTGGTGTGCACCGTGAGCCAATAGGAGGCCTGCATTGCTCAACCGATGACCAGCACCCTGACTGGATTTCTTCCTTCTTCTAGCTTCACTGAATCCTTGCTGACTTCTTGCTTCTCCAGTGAGCTTCTACATAGTTTAGGCTCAAACGAGAGAAGCAGAAAGGAAATTGGAAAAGGAGAGAGAGAGAGAGAGAGAGAGAGAGAGAGAGAGAGAGAGAGAGAGAGAGAGAGAGAAAGAGAAGTCACCACCCCAGGTGTTAGGTACACAGTGGTAATTTTTGGTTAATGAGATGTTTCAGAGAAACTGCATTACAGAGCTGTTTAAACCCATTTTTGTACTATGTTTAGGTTTTTTAAAGTTAACTTTTTGGGACAGAGGTGTATATTCTTTCATACAGGGCAGGCTGTGATTCTGAAGACCAGCTCTGTGCAGATAGAGGGCTGACCGCAGAAAGGAGCAGGCAGGCTTCGAATAAATGAAATTCCATTCCAATTAAACAGGGTCCTCGGAAGTGCTTCACGCAGTCTAGAATTACTGCGACGCCTGCTGATATTTTACTTTCTTTCTTTCTTTTTCTTTTTCTGATGAGTGAGAGGCATATAAAGAAGTAGAGAAAGAAGGGCAGTAACTTGAGAAAGTAAATGGAAAATTTTTTTCTTTACGATTTTTAAGTATAAAGAGGCTGGTTGAACTTGAGATGAGATTACAATATCCATGGCCTGAAGACAACAAAGGCTGCAGTGATTTCGATAACTGAGCGTGGTGGATAAGATTTTAATTCCTTACAGAAACCCTAGCAAAGCTGAAAAAAGATCACGCTGAAAGAGAATCACGCAAGCTTTGAAGAGAAACCCACAGTTAAATAAGGAACATTAAGAGCTAAAGGTGACTTAGAGAAAACGCCCATTTACATGGCATTTTCTCAATATTTTCTCTAAAATTGTACAACTTGTCTAAAGAGAATATTTGTTTAGATTTGTGCTTTCTTCTTTTATAGAGAACTTTACTTTTGACAGTGTCTGCGGAGAAACTTAAGTACTGGGACAGGCCTGTGGGAAGCCTGGCTATCCAGATTTTGAAGCTGCATCACCGTAAATAGGATGACGCAGCTAGCCCAAACAGGGAATTCAAACAGCAGGCAGAGTAGTAAAAAAGTCCACAGTCTACTGAAACATGACTGTAACGACAATTTACGAAATCATCTCGGTAAATATCATAACTTTTGAATCTGTTGCCTGAAAGCTGACCCTGAAATTGGCCCTTTGAAGCACTTTTCACTATGACAATTAGACCTTAGATCTTCAGAGCCTAAAAAACAGGAAAAGCAAACAAAATTTATGGATGATTGTTGAAGTATATTTAATACTTATTTGTACATCTTAAAAGCTAGTGGTTCTTATCTTTCTTATTATTTTAACATTGATTTTCAAAAGTTCTAAGTTATAGTGATGGTCAGTTTTCAAATATTATCTTCTGCAGAATCTAGATACATACAACAAACAAAAACACTGTGTTAACCTGTTTTACAAGTTTATATTTCTAACAGTTTTTCTTTATTTTTAAAGCTGGAAAAATAGTCTTTTGACAAATTGATGGTATAAAAGCAAAGGTTATCATTCTCATGACAATTATGACAGTTGTCTTTTGTCAGCTTCAATATTCAATTAATTATTGCAGTTTGTTTTGTTTGTACAATAGGGAGAAAATATTAATTTAAGAAATAGCAAGCAGCAGCTTTCTAAACCACTTCCTGGACAGTGAAACTGATTCTGCATGCCATAAAGAAGGCAGACTGTTTACCTAAATGTATTCATTAATGTTGTTGACTACTGTCTACATAATTAAGTAAGTGTTCAAATTTTAGAGAAGTTGATGAAAAGATGCCAATTTTGTGAGCAGAAAATACTTAAAATTTTATTTTGTAAGAAAATGTCATTTAAAAAGCTTTTGTGTACTTTAATGCTTGTCTGTATCAAATAGTGCAATTAAAACTTCAAAATAGTAAAATAGATTTTGTTTTGTCTGTTAAGTTCAAAAATTGGTTTCATTGCCGAGAATGATATTACTGCAATGTGAATAGCATAATAAATTCATTCATGTTATAAAAACATTGGTAAGTCATAAAAGCCAATGTAAGGTATATAATGTCACAAAGCAGACATCCACCGTCCTGAATAATTAATGAAAACATGTATGCCAGCCACATTGTTTTTAAAAAATTAATGTTGCATTTTTATGTGGTTCAACTATATGGAAAGATGTCAGAGCAAACATTGTTTAAAAATTTGTACCTAAAGGATTTCACCTAGCAGCTCAATGTCAGATGTAAATGACCTCTGAGGTGGTAAAGTTTGTTATTTAACATTATTGAATGAATGGATTTATGTGTTACAGGTTAATCATATCTATGAAGTAATATTTGATTTAGGTGGTGCATGAGTCATGAAGCGCATTTTGAACTACCTTTTTAAGATATCTCCGTAGTGGAGTCAGGGTTTGGGGACTTAAGGTTGGAAACAATTAGAAGCCTAAAACCCTGTGCTTTCATGTTGGTGTGTAAATCCCATAAATCTCTTAATCACTCTCAGACCAGCTTTCATCTCATTTTCCCACAAGAGAATTATTAAAGCAATCCTTGCAGTTGAATTAGGGCATGCTAGAGCTCTTCCGAGGATAGACTTTATATACTTCTAATAAATCAATATGCACCCCCAGCTTGTCTAATGTCATAATTGTGTTGAATTTATTTCTTTAGAAGGCTGTGTTATGACATTCTGTCTGCCTAGGGTCATCATAAAGGCTAAATTTATTTCCTGAAAAATGGAAAGGCAAGTCTTCTACAAGTAAATAATACAGAATATTTGATAACACTGTCTCATAGTAACTTTTCTGGTTTGTTTTTTAGTTAATTTTAATATCACTTTTTGTATATATCCATTAAAATATTTTTTTATTTTAGATTTTGTTTCAGATGTTATGAATTATGACTATTAATGAAGATACAACACCTTGACTATTCTCATTAGGCCAATAAGGTAAAACATATTAATGCATGTATCCTTTACACTACTGACGACTTAAAGAGGCAAATTACCAGCATTTATAAGAACAACCTAATTATATCTTTTACTTTCAGTGTCAATTTCATGAAGTGAAACCCATTAAAAAATACATCACTTTCATATCTCTGTCAGTTCAGCTTCCTGGTATTCTAGCTGCTGTTGTTTCTTGGTATTCTAGTTTAGAAAAGTAATAAGCTCTAGTCAATACCTCCTTTCCTTATACAGATGTTGTAAAACTGGTCAGTGTCTTCTAAAGTATTCATACTAATGACATCAGCCATTTGTGAATCTTGAACTTTACTTACATTTTCCCCCTTATGACAATTTTTTGAGCAATCTGTGAGCGCTAATATCACAATTCTGACCTCCTCTAATTATAGAATTGTCATGCATTTGCGTTCTCCTCTCTTCCTGTTTTGTCTTTATTTTGATTTGTGAGAGTACTCCCTCACAAATCCCCTTTTAAATTTTTCATTTTATTGTAATAGAAATGTATGAGATCTATTCTCTTAAGAAAATTTTCAGTTTACGATTACTGTTGACTGTAAGTACACGGTGATATGCATTGTGCCTCTGTGTTCCAGTGGCCAAGGACGTGGCTCCACTTGCCTACTGCTAGGAAAAAGAACATGGTTCAGAGGATTCACCTGTTGAGGTGCTGGTCCAATTCACTGCACAGCCTGACTCAGTCAGGGTTTGCCTTCTTGTTCAGATACAGTTCAGCTGAACAGAAATATCTTGTGGAATATCTATAAAGCAAATCCATTTCCATACCTAGGTATGTGAAAAACATTTGTGTTAGCGGGTTCCCAGTATTATAAGAAAACAACAACAACCAGTTTTTCATGAAAGGACACGAAAATTCTCTTCCATGAAGCTAATTCTTACTAGAACTGGTCTAGTTAGGGACTGAAAAGGGGATCTATCCATTTGAGGTAGGGTAGGAGAAATAAAAGATAGGTAAACAGAAGACAAGGAAATCATAACTACAAACTATACATTTAAGGTCAGCATTCCTTTGGTTAAATTTCAGTTCCTTTCTTTGCAGATCCATCACACTCAAAATTCCTCAGGAATAATGCAAGTTCATAAATTGGCATAGTTGAGAAAATAAAGATTAGGAACTTGATCCTGTAGAATGGACTGCTACCCTTCTGCGGAATGGGCCCCCTTTTCCTGGGGTTTCCACTCCCTCAAGAAATGTGTAAGTGTTCCCTGTTCCAGGAAATAAGCACCTTTCTCCCTTTAGGGCCCCCACTTTATTTCTTTGAGTCTGTGCCTGTTAATTCCTGCTTAATAAAACCCCAACCATGCCTCATATAGACTGGTCCTGAAAGTTCTTTTTCTGAGATAGTAATCAGCACACCTGCAGACTTATTCTACATAAAGGGGTGGACTTAGGTTCCTAATCTCAGCATTTCGGTATTCATCTTGCCTCCTGCCCCCCGCCCCAGAACCAATTTCTATGCATCAGTAAGAAGATAACCCAATGGAAAAATGGCAAAGAGATTGTGGAATTTGGCCAGTACAGTCTTTCTACAAAAATTGATTGTTTTTAATGCATTTACTTCCAGAATTAATTCAGAACAGTTATTATGAAATTTGAGGGAAGAAGCTGAAGGAAATGATGAAGATAGAAGCAGATATTAATGTTTTTAAAATTTGGTCTTAAGAAAAACAAGGAAAATAGACCAATTTCTATAAAAATCTAAGAAGAAAGGTAACAAATCTATCAAGTGATATTAATAAGAAAAACAGATCTCTCTCTACAGAGAGATAGCAGAGAAATAAAAATCAAAAGAGAACACTATGCATTCTGGTACCTGAACACATTTGAAAACATAACAAAAGGAATATATTTTTAAAAATAATACACATAACATCTTGACTGAAGAAGGAATAGGAAATTTGAATAAAAGATAAACAAGGGAAAGTTAAGGAAGTCATCAAAAAGAATCTTTTCCAAACAGCATTATGAATCAACCTAAGAAAAAAAATCAAAATATAATTTCTGAGTATTTTATTTTTATTTTTTTATTTTTTATTTTTTTTGGTTTTTCTCCGGTACCAGGAACCAAACTCACAACCTTGCGCTTGCCAGGCAGGCGCTTTTGCCGCTGAGCTAAATCCCCAGCCCCAATTTCTGAGTATTTTAAACTATTCTTGACCACAGAAGACATGGAAATCTACCTATGTCATTTTCCAAGTTTATCAAAATTGAAATCCACATGTGTCAAAGACTATGTTAAAATTTATTTTGTGACTCTGTGTTGCTTATAGGTATAGGATGTACTGGAAAAAAAAGCTGACAGTAGGGTTTATCTGACTGCTCTGAAACTGTCTGGATTGGCTCCTGGATTGGACCCATGTTGTCCAGACGCTCATTGTTTACTTGGTACACAATGCTCGAACTAGAATTTGTCGGTGTTGCCCTCTGACTTGCCATGCTTTGCAGCCAACACGATTTGGTATTTGTAATTTTTAGTGCTCCTCCTGCCTTCCACCTCCCAGAACCAGTTTATGACAAATAGCAAGGTATCACTGCATTAAAATAATTCATCATATACTATCAGTATGTTAACATCGCATCAAGAGAGCAAATAAAAATCATGACGGTCTCAAAAAGCCCTTAATGAACAGTTTGGTGAGATGTAATGCTTGTTTCCTCTTTAAACATTTCTTTAAGAAAACTAAAGCTCAAAATAATTGCCTATAATAAGATACCAAACTTCTATCTCAAACTAAAATCATGTGTGGCACATAAAGCAAATTTTCATGTTAGACGATAAATAAAATCAGGGTCATATATCTCGCCAGCATTGTTCTTGAAATCCTGACAGGACATAAAACAGAAAAGAGTTGTATATATGGAGCAAAGTAAAACAAAGAAATATTATCTGCAGGTGATGTCTTTTTATTTTAAAAACTCAGTCAACTGGAAGACTATTAGTATTGATGAGTACTTAGAGACCGGACACACATACATGCACCCTAATTTCTCTGCAGTACATCAACCAGAGAATGTAATTTAAAAAGAAGGAAGACCTATCGAATTTTTATATCTCCTACGATTCTTACCAGTAACAATAGGAAAGAATAACGGGATAAACTTAGAAGACAATGTTATAGGTTGAGCACATCCCTAATTCCCAAATCCCAAATCCCAAATGCACCGAAGGCTGAAACTTCATGATGGCCAATGCGATTACACAAGTGGAAAATTCCACACTGTAAAGCTATGTTTCACACACAAAATTATTTAAAATATTGTATAAAATCACTTACAGACTATGTGTAACTGCATTTTGTGCTTACTTGTGTCCCATCCCCAAAATATATCACTAGGTGTATGAAAATATTTTAAACAACAACAACAAAGACCCCTGAAATTCAAAACTCTCCTTGTTCTAAGCATTTTGAATAAGTATTATCCAGTCTGTAATAGAATATATGAGAAAATATACTACTGATACAAAAACATCAACTTGTGTACACTAAGAAAAAGCACATATCACAAGCTTTTACAAGACAAGTAAATAATAGAATATTATTTATTATTCTCAAATTAACATATTTCATGATTCTAAAATTTACCTAGTGAACCCTTTGCACAGTGACTAGCACACAAAAGCATGCAGTATCTTAGGGCTGCCAAATGTATCCTCACCTGCACTAGCCATTTAATAAAGATATTGTGAGCACAACGTATGGTAGAAATTTGAAAAGTGCTTTGGGGAAATATGAAAGTTATTAACATGTTTGGTAGTTCATGCTGTTGATTTTGAAATATTCTTAAGCTCTCAGTCTTCATCAGGCACTACACAGCTTTGCATAATCTGGACCCCTGGCTGGCCTGACCCACATCAACCCTCTTGGCCCTGACCTTGCTCCTCTGCAATGGAATAGAAGCAGCATGGCTAGAACTCATGACGGCAGCCAACATGTTCATTTTTCTGTTAGAGAGGCAACAGTTTTGTGCAAAGGATAGGACCAGTTCTGACTTCACTGATCTCCTTCACTGGGAATGACTGCAAAGGACTTAGAAAAGAAGGTCTTCTGCTAGTGGCAGTGCAATTGTAGGAAGTCTAGTAACCATGAGGTGTATTCGGTGGGCAGGGAAGGGGATAAGACCAAATCGCGCTAGCTGAAAAGCACGTGGCTTCTTTAATACTGGCCATTGCTTAGGCTTTATCTTTTAGAGCAGAAAAACCTTGCTAATTTTTCTAGTTAGAAATGTAAGAGTCTGTCCATTCTAAATTAGTCTGAAAGGACTGCCATAGTAATACTACATACTGAGTGACTTAAACAATAGAATTTTACTTTCTTATAATTCTGGAGGCTAGAAGGCCAAATCAAGGCATTGGCAGGATTATTTTCTTCTGAGCCTGTCTCCTTGTGTTGCAGATGGCTGTCTTCTCCTTGTATGTGCTTGTAGTCATTCACTCATGTATGTCTGGGTGAAAATATGAGGATCCACCCAAATGACCTCGTTTAACTTAAATTTCTCTTTAAAGTTCTTATCTCCCAAAACAGTCACATTCTGAGGTACCGGGGGTTACGCCTTCAGCCTATGAATGGGAAGGACACAATCTATTCTGCAAAACCTTATGGTTCTATTTCTGATTAGTTAATCATTGGGATGAAGAATTCACAGCAGTTTCTTTATAGGTTGCTTCCTTGGTGGGTTTGGCCTCCAGGTCTTGCACTAGAATAATGGCAAGGTTGAAGCAGATTACCTCTTAATTCCAAATGGTGATAGCGTGGCAATCTATATATATAGGAACTGTGTAAAGTACAGTGAACTCTTTAGAACCTATCTTAATTCAGTAGTATATTATGTTTTTGTTATAATAGCTTTATTGAAATATAATCCATGTACCATATAATTCACTGCTTAAAATAGGATTCAGGTTTTTTTAGTACATTCACAGAGTTGTGCAATTACTAATCTACTTCCAGAATGTTTTCATCCCCCTCAAAATCCCCACTACTCCCCTTTCTCTTTTCCCTCAGCCTGTAGTAACTGCTAATTACTTTCTGTCTCTACTGATTTGCCATTTTGGAAAGTTCGTATAAATGGAATCATATGATACTTGTCCTTTAGTGGCTGGTTTTTTCACTTCCATGACAGTTCATCCATGTTGTAGCCCCTTTTAGTGCTGCATTCTTTTCATTGCCAAGTGAGAGTCTATTGCACAGATATAAGACATTTTGTTTGCGTGTATCGTGTTAACTTTATCCATTCATCAGATGGAGGGTGTTTACACTGTTTCCACTTTTTGGCTTTTATGACTAATGTTGCTGAGAATACTTCTGTACAAATTTTTGTGTAGACATATGTTTATAATTTTCTTGGGTTTAAACCAGAGTTGAACTGCAGGTTTTAATGTAACTGTAAGTTTAACATTTTGAGGAGCTATGAAACTTTTTTAAAGTGACTGCATTGTTTACTATTCCTCCACCAATGCACCTGGATTCTAATTTCTTCACATTTTTGTCAACCCTTGTTATAACCCATCTTTTTTATTTCAGACCACCTAGGGTCCGAAAGCATACACTGTATGACTTCTATTCTTTTAAAATTGTCAAGGCATTCTTTGGGGCAGAGAATGGGATCTCTCTTGGTGAGTGTTCCACATGAGCTTGAAAAGAATATGTATTCTGCTGTTGACGAAGTAGTCTGAAAGTATCAATTATATCCAGTTGGTTTATGCTGTTTTTGAGTCCAGCTATGTCTTTACTGGCATTCTGCCTGCTACATTTGTCCATTTGCAACAGAGGAATGTTGAAATATCCAACTATAACAGTAAATTCATCTATTTCTCCCTATAGTTCTTTTACTTTTTATCTCACATGTATTGATACTGTATTGCTAGGCATATACACATTAAAGATTATGTCTTTCTGGAGATTTCATTCTTATCACTATGAAATTCCTTTATCTTTAGTAACTTTGCTTCATTTGTAGTCTACTCTTTTTGGAAGTGTTTTTTTATTCATGTTATATATCATGTCTTTTTCTATTCCTTCACTTTGAAACTATAGGACTTTGTGTTTAAATATAATGTCTGGAACAAGACATTCATTGGAGAAAGGACAGCCTATTCAATAAATGGTGCTGGGAAAACTGGGTACCATTGTAGAGAAGCTTGAAATTTGACCCCTATCTCTTACCTGTACAAAAATAAACTTAAGATGGATCAAAGACCTAAATGTAAGATGAGAAACCGTGAAACTACTAATAATACATAGGGGAAACACACGCTTGGCATGGGCAAACACTTTTTAGCTCTGATCTCCATTGCACTGGAAACAAACAAAAATTGACAAATAGGATTATATCAAACTAAAAGACATCCACACATGAAAGGAGACAATCAGAAGAGTGAAGAGACAACTTATAACTAGAATATAAAAAAGTCACCGAATGTAGAATACTGATTGGTAGAGGTTAGCATTTAGTGTTACAAAAGGTTATCATTATTTTTGCTAACGTCCTCACTGATTTTATAGAGGAGCAGATATTTTAGGTCCTTATTTCTGTGTATTATAGTGTGTTAACAGCAGTTTTTAGTGTGTTTGTCTCACTATCACTTGAAATTCGTTATAGTGAGAATTACCTGATCTATAAGCACTAATGGGAATTTTCTTGCTGGCAATGTCTCGCTATCATACTTGGTATTCTATCTCTCTTCCTCTCAGTTTTCTCAAATGTAGCTACATACAGAGAATGAATAAAAGATGTTCCTCCAGAGTACAAGAGCACGCATGCTAACGCAGCTAACTAGAAACATACAAGGTTGAAACTGATCACCCGTTTGGGTCCAAAAAATGGAGAGATTCATTGATCACTCTAAGGTAGACAGAGTTTTCCTTCAAAAGTAGTTGAAGTGAAAACACTCTGTTACTTTAAAAATAGAAGTCATTCAAAGATCACCAGTGTCAGAATAAGGATAAGGTAATTGGTTTTGCTTCGTATTTTAAAACACTTTGTATAGTGTATTTTTTCTTAAAACAGCGATATATGAACATAAGATCTTGACTTTGTCTTAATGCTAATTTAGTAATATAATCAAACAACACTTTTAAAGACCAGGCTGGCCGGGTGTGGTGATGCACGCCTGTAATCCCAGCATTCGGGAGGCTGAGGCAGGAGGATCCTTGGGAGTTCGAGACCAGCCCAGACTACAAAGAGAGCTCAAGGCCAGCTGAACTGCATAGCGAGACCCTGTCTCAAAAACACACACACATACAAAAACAGGCTGGACTTAAGGAACTTCATTACATTAAAAGTGGTTGCAATGATTTAGTAACATTTTAATAGGAAGGTAATTATTATATAATATTTTTTGTGATTAAAGTAGTCTTACCATAAAGTTTGGAGGTTATGGAGATTCAGGACCCATGGTTCTTATTATATGAGACACATTTTATAACCTAGGAGCACAGGGAGATCATAGAATTAAGTACCTAAATTTATTCTATAAAACAACTAGATTCAGATCATGACAATTTAAAATATAATTATTTCCTCAAGCTAAAGTTTATCATTACTCTATTTATAATTTTAAAAAGTGTTTACAGAGAAAATTTATTGAATAAGTACATTGTCAGGAATAAACTCTGAAATATAAGCACATATATAACCGATAACATACTAATTAAGTTATTACCTTATCCACTGATGTGGATCAGAAAGACTCCTCCTTTGAAAATACTTTAACAACATGCTTATGCGGTCATTCATCCTCTCATCAAATATTACTTGATGTGAAACTGCATGGTAGATGCTGGCAATGTAAGGAAAATACATGGGCCTCGTGGAAGGAGGCAGAAGACACATATCCCCCTCTCACTCCATCCTGCCTGAAGCAACAGAAATAAAGTGGACGCCAGCTGAGAGAAACAGCAAGGGTCAGAGGAAGCGTCTAGTGCAGTCGTAGGAGACCTCTCTGATGGGCAGTCCTAAAAGATGCGATGCTTGACATGAACGAGAAGAGCTGTGGTAGGCAGGGGAATGGAATGGCGTGGGCAGAAGTTCTGAGGTTGGAAAGGACTCAAGCATTCATGAGCTGCAAAAAATGCAAATAGAAGGGAGTGAGAAGGCAGCTGCCCTGAGATGAGGTGTGTGTTGGGGAGGCAAGGTCTAGATAAAGCAAGGCTTTAATAGATCATAGTATGGAGGGGTTTAGGGTTTCCCTTCATGACAGGGACTATATGTATTCAGCATATACTTTAGCAATATTTGAGGTTAAGTAGAAGAGTAGAAAATCCTTAGGAGTTGGTTCCTTAGAAAATAAAATAAAACACTGCTTCTCAAAGGATATACATCAACGAGGCAGACAAATTTGCAATTTCCCTTTAGGCTCTGTGGGTAACCGAAATTAACTTTGGAAACTGCCAGCCTCTAAGGACTCTGCAAACATTTACATATATCCATGATAGCTGAAAGAATCTCAAACTCAGACCCTCATGGCTGAGAGCATCTTTTATCCCTGAATAATGACATAAAATAGTTTTAGAATGAAAACTCAAAAAAGTCTCAACAACAATAATAACAACAATTAACTTTCATTGTGTACTTACCATACGTGAAACATTATTATTATTGTTTAATATGAATTAATTCATTTAATCTCTGTTACCCTGTGCAGTTACTGTTATTACCCTCACTTTAAAAATGCAAAAAGAAAGGCAGAAAGAACTTAAGTAATTTGGCTGTTGCCCTGTTGGAACTTCAGAAAACTGGAATTTGAACCTAAAATATCAGAGACCATGCTGTGTTCAGTGTACCTCACTGTCAGGTCTTAGGGTAGCTCTATGCTCCCGCCTGCAGTCTAGCCACAGAGCACATGTGGACGTTCCGGCACTAGTTTATGAAGGAGAGACTTTGCTGCCTAAATGATAAGAAGGACTTATGTCCGCTAGGGAGAGCCACTGTTAGAATGAGGATTAAACAAATGGTTTTTGATTGGGAAACCAAGTGAATATGAGATGACCGCTTGATACCTATGTGGAGTTTTAGCAAGAAATGTACCTATAAAGGAGAGGGTTGATTAGGTCACTCAGCCTTTGAACATAATCTATCCTGCATCCCATATCCTGAAATTATTGAAGATGACTCACAAAGGAGGTAGCCATGCAATTATAAGAAATCAGTAATCACTTAACTTATTAGAAATTAGTAATCACTTAACTATGCAAAAGAGAGCATAGAATGGTATTTGACATAAGCACATTTCTACACCAGATTTCTGTAATTTTTATTTTTTCAGCAGTGTTGATTAAAAATACACTGGTATTTGCAGTCTAAAACCAATTAAGAAATATGTGAATTTTTAGGAATGTTTTCTTGTAGAATAATAAAAAAGACACATATTTTTAGTACATATCAAGACTTTGTACAATGTCATAGACATTCCTTGAAGTTACTTTTATATATCTCTCAAAAATTAAATGTTAACTTGCAGAGCAGTATATTCTATCAATGAATTTTACAATTCAATGTGTGTGTGTTAAAACATAATACAGTGGAAGAAAGTACTACTTTCTCATTATCTTTGTCACAGGGTAGGCTAATATCTTCTACTGGAATAGGAAATCATGATTTGTGAAAACCTAAAGAGTCTTTAAAAATAGGTAGAAACATTGTTTTCCCTTGAAATAACATTTCTACCTTCTAAATTTAAACTTTACAACTTATAGTAAATATAGACTGTTATGGATCTTATAGCTATATGCTTATTTGTCTTGGCATAGTTGAGTTGTATTCTAGAATTTTCTTCTGTTTATGATGATCTATAATCACAGAATGATTGAAGAGATAAGAACAATTGACTGCTGAACGAACATGAGGAAGAGAAAGGCATAAACGTGAATGGTGAGATAGACGATAACAGGAAACTATTACCTAAAAAGCAGTTAATGTGTTTTAATTACTTCATTATACACATACAAGGATGGTAACAAAATTGAAATTAATTTCTGAAAAGTCAAAATGTAGAGAAAGCTGCAGAATGCTCTAAAATATTGCTTTCTTATATGCATGGTTATTTCTTACGACTATTAATGATTCATAAAAATGTGTTTACATATTTAAGGCATTGGCATTTACATGAAAACGATGACATTTTACAAGTGCTTGAGGTACAACGATACAGGGAAATCATTGTGGATGAAGTATTTTATCAGTAATTTCCTAGATTTCTATTTTTGTATATCATAATGTCATATTGAAAAATGACACTAGAACTGTATTGCATTAAGCAACATGATACAAAAATCTCATGCTCTTAAACCTGTGTTGAGATTAATTCCAGAATTACAGGGAGCAAGTAATTTACTGGATATGAATGGGAGCCAAGAAGCTTCCACATACTGGAACTGCCCTGGAATTGGAAGTACATTATTACACTTGGTTAGAGTCCTAAAAGATAGGCGCAGGGCTCTAAAATATTTACTGAGGAAGACTTTCGATTCTAGATATTTTCAATCAGTGAAAATTCTTTGCTAATTTCAACTTTAAGTTTTCTATCCTTCTATTTTGTCAACGATTTTAGACTCTTGTTTTCCATTCCCAGTTATAACATAATGATACATTTTCAAATGCATGCCTTGATTAGTTGGGTTAGAAATGTTTATCATATGAAATATTATATATATCATATAAATACTATAGCCACAATATTTAATAATTATAATTTATATTACTTTTTTTTTTTTTGGTCTTGGTTTTTCTCCGGTACCGGGAACCGAATTTATATTACTTAATAATGTTATTTAATAATATAATATGTTATAATTTAATAATTATTAATACTATATAAACACTATTATCTACATCACGTGAAATATTTTATTTATCACATAAATACTATATCCACATTATTAAGACAGTACTTTAAAAGTCCTCTGTATTGTTCCATAAATATTGTCTGACTTATTTTATGAAATGTGAGCACCACAACTTTTTAACCTAAAACTAATTTAAAGTTTTTCTTTAGATCATGAACTGTCCAGGGGTTATTCTGCTTGCTATAAATACAAATGGTCCTAGTTAAGTTTTATGTCTTGTAATAATTATCTTTACTTATTTCCAAATTATATGATTAATTTCCAAACAAAATTTAATTGTAGTAGTTGTTATGGTTTCGATCTAAATGTCCACACCAAATCTCAAATGTTCGGGAGGGGTAAGAACATGGGGGCACTATGCTTGTAGTGGACTTGTCCACTGCTGAGTTCAGCAGTTGATTGTGCTGTTAGGTGGTGGGGGCTGGTTGGAGGTGGGACACGGGGGGCGTGACCTGGAAGCCTGCGTGCCTGTCCTCAGCTCCTTCCTTCTCTCTCTGACCCGGGGATAAGGGTCCTCCACCACGCCCTTCCGCCATGTGCTTTCTACCTTAGAGCCAGCCATCAGATCTGAATCCTGAGAACCTTAAGCCAAAACAAATCTCTCCTCTTCTAGGTTGAGCGTTTTGTCCCAGGAGTCCCAGGGAAAGTAGCTAAGACAGTAGTACTTTGCATTTTGTCTTTCCCTGTGTTATTTCAAGGAGAATTAAGAACCTGTTATAATGTTATATCTTAAAAACATCAATATTAATGAACTGCAATAAATACTGTGAGGCCTGCTATTTTAGGAATTTGATTTGTAACTAAATGTTTGTAAATGTTTGCACAATGAATATAACTCCATAAAAATTTCAAGTTTCTGTCCTTTGTCCATCACACACAATGTACTCATTTCCCACAGAAAAACTCTAGTTACAAAAGAAGTAGAAAGTATTCAGCTAATAATCAGTAGAAAAGTAGGTTAAAAAGCACTCAAATTATAAAAGAGAAAAAGACAAGGATGTAAAACTGTTTTGGGTGTTCTCTATTCAAAGGAAAATGAAATCACAAATACACGAACACAAACCAAATATATTCTTTTAGGAAAAGTTTATAAGAGCTGATAGATGATAAAAGTAATATGTTTGGAAGCTTCAGGGCTAAATAACATTAAAATGTCCCTTGGCTACACGACTATGCAGACCCTGCAATATGTACACCATCACTTACCATGGAGGCATACTCAGGAGTAGGCAGGGGGTCTGAAATAGCTGCTATCAGAAATTTCTTTGATTTTGGTGACACACCTCATTTAGGATCTATGAGAAATGTTTGGGAAATACTGCAGTGTCTTGGTTACTTTTCTCTCATTGCTGGGACAAAATACCTGATGCTCAGAGTTAAGGAAGGAAAGGTTTATTTAGCTTGCAGTTTGTGAAGATTTTAGTCCATACTTGGCTGGCTCCAAGGCAGCATGGCACATGGCAGAGAGCAACAGTGCATGGCAGGGGAAAACAGCAAAAGTAACAAGAGCAAAAGGGAGGAGCAGAGAGAGCAGGTCTCTTTCCCTCCCTTATATTGTATGCAGGCTACCTGTCCCAGGGTGAATGTAGCATTCACAGTCATAATCCCAGCCTTGGACCACGAATCAAGGAAAACATGCTAGAAGCTCACACCATAACTGCATGAGGCTTTGGGAGGGGGCACATCTAGACACAAACCATAGCATGTGGCAAATGTTTTTATGTCATCAGCTTTATTACAGAATATGATTTATGGAGGTTTTATTTAAATCTTGAGCAAATCGCGTGACATAGAAGAGTTTCAACTCTGCATCATTTATCTTTGAGGATTACTCTGGAGTAAAGGCAATTTTGTTTATTTACAAAACACAAAATTCTGAGTTAATAAAGGAAATACAGTAATTTCAACTCTTAAAGTATAGTTAAAATTTCCAGCAACATAGTGCAATAGAGCAGAACAAGAAGTCCAGAATTAGAACTTACAGATATGCTCAACAAAATATACTTGACAAAATTATGAAGGCATTTCAGTGGGTTTCTCTAAAATAAAACTTCTGATCTGAAGGAGACATTAAGAGAGTACAAAGATGAGCTACAAACAGATTCAAAATGTTTGCAATCATACACCTAGTGAAGGACTAGTATCCAGAATATATAAAGAGCTTTCGAAACTCAACAGGAAGAAAACAAATACAATTAAAGAGATACAGTAAGCCAAAGATTTGAACAGACCCTTCTGTTTTAAAGATGTAAGTCTGACAGGCACATAAAGAGGCTTAATGTCATTAGCCATTAGGGAAATGCACATTAAAGTCATAATGAGATATTACTACATATATATTAAAATGGCTAAAATAACAAAGAAACACTGTTCAAAGAAACAGCAAGAAAAACAAAACTGATAAAATCAAGTGCTGGCCAGGATGCAGGCAGCAGAACTCTCATCTCTTGCTGGGAATGTAAAACAGTATGACCACTTTGTAAAATAAATTGAAAGTTTCGTATAAAAGTTAAATGCTCACTTACATCATATAACCCATCATTCTACTCCTACCTAGTTACTTGGGAGAAATATGAACTTGCTCATGAGAATTTATAGCTGCTCCATTCAAAATTACCAAAAATTAGAAAGAACTGAAACATCTTAGATGGGTGAAAGATAGTATGAGGTACATTCACAAAATGGAATACTACTCAGCAACAAAAGGAGCAGTATTGATACATGCAGCAAGCTGGATTAATCTCAAAAGCCTTATGCTATGTGAGAGAAACTACCCTCACAGGCTATGTGATTCCATTCAAATAGCGTCTTTAAAAAGGCAAGACTCTAATGGCTGAGCAGTTACCCAAGGACAAGGGTCAGGAATCTTAATTTGTGGCAGCACTTATATGAACTGATGTATTATCAAAACTCAGGCTTACCGAAAAGATGAAGTTTACAGTATATAAATTTAGCAATAAAATTTAAAGACCCATCAACAATAAAAGAATGCAGCGGAAGGAAGTTATTTAACTACCTGTACAGAAAACTATTTTGCACAAAGGACAAAGACCAAATTGTAGTTACCTCACAGGTGGAATGAACACACAATTTACTACTCAAACTGGACACTTGATAATGAAAGGAGGAGGGTCTATAATTGTGTGAAACGAGACAACAAACTAGACCAAGCACAAGAAGAGGTAGGAAAACACACAAAGAAACCATTTACCTCACTGGAAAGAGACCTTATTTATGTGGCAACATTCAGGAGTATTTGCAAGAATGTAAACTGGATTTGGAAAGCCATAGGTAGGAAAGATTTTGGGGTCTAAAATCATACAAAGAGATCTGAATTATGAAAATCTCCCCAATGTTTTAAGGTAACACCCATGGTGAAAATGTGTCATCTTCGCCCATTTCCCCACATTGATTAGGATAACTCTCACAAGCAGACTGGATTTGGGCAATACTGAGGCAGAAGTAGAGAAGCCTGTGGAAGCCAGCATCCAAAGCCAGTGCTGACTAGCAAGAAGCCTAGAAATGAATGTAGGCAGGGAAGAATTGGCAAAGAAAACTGATGGCCAACTGCTTGGAATTAGTACAAGACTAACAGTGCGTATGTGTTCCCAAGACAAGAAGTGAGCCAGAACTGACTGGACCTGTCTTGCTCCCCTGAAGCTATAAAGGAGATATGTTGAGACACAGAATTAGCCAAATGAACAAAAAATGTTTCTTCAGTCATTCAATAAATATTACTGAAGGGTTAATCTGGATAAGGCACTGTTGTGAGTACCAAGACATAGCTCTGGACAAGGCGGATACAAGTCCTAGGCCTTGCAGTGTACTTCTGGTAGCAAAAAGATCAGCCACACAAAGTGTGTGTGTGTGTGTGTGTGTGTGTGTGTATGAGAGAGAGAAAAATAGAGAGAGAAAGAGAGAGAGAGAGAGAGAGAGAGAGAGAGAGAGAGAGAAAGGGAGGAGAGGGAGAGTTTGTGATAGAAGCTAAACATAAAGCAAAACATAAGTTAAGAAAAGTGAGTGTGGTTGAGATTTTGGATAAAAATGTAGAGAAACCTGGAAGTACTCCTCTGAAGAGATGATCAGGGGAAAGAGAGACATGAGGGAGCTGGTTGTGCGGCTGTCCAGAAAGGCCGCCTAGGACTAGGGTGCAGCAAGTGCAAAGGCCCTGAAATGGAACTGTGGTTGGCAAGTTCCACAAGCAGCAATAAGGCCCGTCTGTCTGGAGCAGCTAGAGGAGGGAAGAGCAGCAGGCAATGTAGTCCAAAAGATAGGGGTGCAGATCATAAAGGAGTTTTTAGGTGGAGGGACTTCTTTGAGGAAGTTAGAGCAGAGAAATAACCTGACTTACTTGTTGAAGGATCACTGTGACTGCTTTGTTGAGTATATTTCTCCAACTGGACAAGAGAGAAACAGAGAAACCAATCAGGAGGAAATTATACCAACCCCAGTGAGCAAGGAAGATGGCTTCAGTGAGGATGGCCCAGTAAAGACCATGGGAAGTAGGATGGCTGGAAGTACATGGGCTAATAAAAATATGTGGTATATGTTTAAATGAAATATACGTATTGCAGTAAAAGACCCATTGCCATCAGTCTGCCTCAAATACTACCCCTAGCTTCACACTTCTCCCATCACTCTCATGATGTCCTGAAGCAGTTCTGGAAGTCCTCTTTCTTGAGTGTCGTTAGTTGCTCTGTCATGGCTGTCTGGATGTCCTACATTTATCTTTATGGTCGTTTTGACTTCAGGGAAGAGCCAGAAGTGGCACAGTGCCACATCCAGCGAATAAGGTGATGAGGACACACTGCAGTGTCTGGCAGCACTCAGCAGCAGCATTTACCGTATTTTTATAACATCTCATAAAGACACCCCAAGGAAGCGGGCTTCCAGAATCACTTCTGAAAGTGGCAGGAACGATGGTATAAGTGCAAGATTAGTGGTGATGTATATTTTACTACTATTAAAAAAATTTAAACATTATTTTCCAGTTATACCCCAGATTCTAAAGGCATAGCAGACAGGATTTGGTACAAACTAGATGTGGCACACAAGAAAAATTGTTAAGTATAACCCCTTTGGGGTTGCCTAAGCAAACAGAGTAAAAATATTTCTATTAACTGGAAAGAGGTAAGCAGCAGGAGGAGCGAGTTTTGGGAAGAAAGTCAGCAGTGCGGTTTTGGACTGTGGGGTGTCCTGGTGGGATGTCATGTGGTGGAACATACAGGGCAACGCTGCAGAGAACTAAAGACTGGACTGTGAGGGTCACTGAGATACAGTGGAGTTTAAAGTCATGAGCATGGAAGTGATCACACAGAGTACAGATGGAGATAGAGAAGAGAAGAGATCCAAGGTCTGTGTCCTGGATGACCACCCCTTTAGCGATCTGAGGATGAAGAGAGATCTGTGAGCCGCAAAGAAACAGGCAAAGAGAGGAGTGACAAGGGCATCTGTCACGGTGGTCACGCCTCCATGCTCATGGAAGGTGCTCGGTCCTGAAGACCTCAGTCTTGAAAACAGAAACAAACACACAGCACCAAAAATGTCCCCACTCTTGCAAGACCAGGAAATGGCAGCTGTTGAGGACCACAGTGCCAGTAGCCCCCACTGGCTGAGTGCCCAAGATCCCGGGCATTGTCCTAAGCAAATACAGGAAGCTGAAACTATTTTTACCTTCACTTTATACGTAGGAAATGTACAGGTAGGAGAAATTAAATAAGTTGCTCAGAGTAACTCCACTAGAACCCAGTGGGACTTGGATTCAACTTTAGGCAATCCATTTTCTTAGCTAAAAGCAGGTCACAATTAATGGATACCAGCATTAACATACACTGATCATTATCACTTAGTGTTAAGATAACTGGGGTTTTACCATTTACTCATTAATTCTTTGGGCTGGGGACATACTGTTAACCTTTAAGAGCTTTAATTGTTTCATCTGTAAAAGCTGTCAACGTTGTCTCATGTGGATATGCATCATTTAACACGTGAGACCTCCTCTGACTCCAGAGCATTGTCCTTGGGTCGCTCTCCCACCTCACTGTAAACATTGGGTTGGTTTAACCTTCTGACAATGGCTTGAATGTGTCTTTTTATCCTTATCTGCTACATCAGTTCTGTTTCCTAATTAATTTCTCTCCTTATCTCTTCTCCCTTTTTCTGCCCTCCTCTCCTCTTTTCTCCTTTTCTCTTTTCTGTCTTCTCCTCTCCTCTCTCTTCCTCTCCCTTCCCTTCCCCAGTCATCTTTCCTGTCCTCCCCTACCCTCCTCTCTCTTCTTCTTTCCTCCTCTCTAGTTTCCTCCTCTTTCTGACCCCGCCCCCCCAGAAGACAGTCAGAATGATTTCTCTAAAGTGAGATACTTTTTAGGTCGCTCACTCTGGATGAAACCTGCGAAGACTCCCCGCTGTCATCAGGACACAGGAGTCTGGAGGCCACTTCTTGAGGTTGTCCCTGATCCAGACTGTGTTAGGCTGCTTTTCCACATGTTCCTCCTGTACTTTCCACAAGACAGGACATAAGGAGACAGACGCATTCTCTCCTTGCATATCCCCTCTAGACTAAAAGTCAACTTCTGTGAATGCAGAATCAAACTCCAATGAATTTCCCAGTGTCTAGTATAAGGCATGACCCAGCATAAGTACTTAGGGAAGATTAACACATAATAAATGTTGCTGGTCAAAAAACACAAAGTATTGGTGTGACAGTATTTATGGAAGCATATATAAATGAATGAGAACTATGTTATGGCAAAAATAATTCACTCAAAGTTAATCTGCAAAAGTCTTGCTTTTTTAGCATAGAAAACTCCAGATACTTCTAAACCAATGTCAAAAGTGCCATCATGTCCCTAACTTGCAGTGGGCCGCTGAAAATGTGAGCCCAATTAAACCTCTCCTCCTTTAAGTTGTGGGTGTTCTGTCCCAGCAATGGGAAAGCTGATCAATACAGAAAATTAATACCAGAGAAGTGGGGGTAGTTGCTGTGATTGTACTGACTATGTGGTTCAGAAACCTTTGGAACTAGTTTGTAGAAGGAGTATGGAAAAACCTGGAGAAGCAGGCCAGCGTAAGCTGAATGTGCTGTAAGTAGAGCTTAACTGGTGATTCTACTGGAGCTGAGAAGACCAGAATGCTAATAGCAACGTAGACAATAAAAGTCAAGTTCAGGAGGTTTCAGGTGAAAGTGAGGGCTCTACGGAGAATTGGACTAGAGGCCCTGAGTGTTACACTCTGGCAAAAAAAGAAACCTGTCTATATTTTGTCTCTGGGCTAAGGCTGAATTTAGAAGTAGAGGACTAATTGATCTGGCAGAGGAAGTTCTGGCTGTAGCCTGGGTATCACTGTGCTTTTTGCCCAATTTATAGTGAGAACCGGGGACACAAAGATTGGAAAAATTTAAATTTGGGCTTGAAAAAACTGTGTAAGGCACCTTTAAGGCATCTTAGGAGTTAGTAAGATCCTACTCATGGCAGGCTCATGCGTGCAGAAATGTAAGCTTTCCCTTTGAGAAGAGAGCTTCTGGCTCCAGAGAAGGGCTACCTACAGAATTTGTTCCCATGGTTTACAGTCCTCAACCATCCAGGCACTCTGACGTCACTGCAGCCGTGGTCCAAGGGGGGTTGGCTACTTTGGAGTTGGCAGTAGACCTCCGTGTTGTGCATATGATGCTTGTTTTTCAGAGATGCAGAATGAAAGAGTTACAAGATCATGGAAGCTTCCATCCAGATTGCAAAGGAAGTTCTGGGAGGCTGGGTAAGAAGCCCTGGAAAGGTGAGTACAGGAAGCTGTAGAAATGAAGCTGCAGGTGCTATGGAGACCCCAGGAAGTCAGCAATACCAGGAACATGGAATGTCTGCCAAGAAAAGGTGCGGGCAGTGAGCAGAGCCAGCTTCAGAGAGGTCTTGTGGGCTGCCACCAGCAAGGCCATTGGGTGGGGCTATCTATACCCTCTGGTACCAAATCTTGCTATCACATAACCCAGACGCTGGGCATGGAACGACAAGATTTAATGTTTTCCCTGCTGGGTGTCAGTCTTGGTTTTGACCTATTCTTTTCTACCTCCTTACCAGGAAAGCTCATTCGAGACTCAGTACTCAGGGTTTTTATTGGGGCTGGCAGTTTAAGAAACCTCTGTCTGGTTTGTACCAGACTCCCAGAAGGAAAGCAAGTGTTCATTAACAAACTGCTTCATTTTTTACAGTGCTTTTGGCACAATAAGCCATTCTTAGCAGCAAAAACCCGTCATAAAATCCTAGGGGCACAAAGGACTTTTTAAAGGATAAGCAATGCCAAGCTTGTGATATTAGCCCTTTTGCACGGTGATTTTGCTTACACTTCCATGGCTCCTTGGTCTTCTCTCTGAACATGCTACTCACTTGCCTGCTCCCAAGGACAGTAAACTCTTGAGTAAAGAGGAAGGGCAGACTGTGTACTCTGAGAGGAAAGAAACAATTTATATTTTGTTCAATATGGTGTCTCTGCTACCTCACATAAAGCTTGCAATAAGGTACATGTTCAATAAATACTTGCTAAATGAAGACAAAGGGTTAATATTATGAGAATATGTACAACTCTTAAAATTATAAAGAAAAATGGGGGAGATGACATAAACAAATCAGTATTCACCAATAAAATCTTTCTAAATTAAAAAACTAAGATCTGTTTTGTGTCAATGAAAGAAAAGTCTAAAAATGTTAATATACAAAGTTAAGGATGTATTTTAGTGATAACTGTCATGTTGCTGACAGATTGTGTAAATTATATAAACAAACAGGTTAGCAATATTTGCCAGAAGTTTTAAAATGTTCATTACAATGTTTCAGAAAATTCTACTTACCATAAGAAGCCAATAGATTTTTTTTTTAGTATTGGGAATTGAACTTAGAGCCTTGCACTTGTCAGGCAGATGCAGTGCCGCTGAGCTGCATCCCTGGTCCAGCCAATAGATTTTAAAAGTACAAATATACTAACTACAATATTATTAAAATGCCAAAATCTGTAAATACCACCAATGTCCAGTGGCAGGGGAGTTTAAATAAATTATGAGCCATAAATAAAATGAGATATTAAGAATTCAAGTATAGATTGCCTCTAATAAATTCTTTTTTTTTTTTTTTTGTTTTTTTCTCCGGTACCAGGAACCGAACTCACGACCTTGTGCTTGCCAGGCAGGCGCTTTTGCCGCTGAGCTAAATCCCCAGCCCCAATAAATTCTTAATGACATGGAAAAACACGCATAGCATCCTAAGCAAAAAACAGGATATTAATCAATCATTATATTTTGGTTAAAATTCTCACAGAGAGCCCATTCTGGTCCTCATCATGGCCCAAGAAGTTTGTATTTGTAATCTCAAGAAAATTATTGGAATTCTAGCAAGTTAATTCCAATCTACCACTTCCAGTGCCACCCATGGTGAGAATAAAGACACTAAGGCATGTTTATACTAATGGGGAGCCATGGGGTCCTAAGACCAGCTACAATGATGGCCATCCAGAACAAAGGCCTTCACCCAGGACTGAACCCAGGTTTTATTCATTCATGAAGGGAGTGGCTTGAGGATGAGTGTCTGAGAACTGTGGGAAGTAGGTGAGTGCCGTGAGCTGGGCTAGGTAGGAGGCCTGAAATCAGCTCTGCAAATGCAGAGAGAAGAAGAATATGCAGAAAGAGTAATCTGCATAGCACAGTGAGGTAGTATCTAATGTTTTGGGGTTGGTGCTTCAGCTCTGACGTGCAATCTTTGAAACCCAGGAAGTCAGAGCCTCTATTCCAAGGCTGATCCCAGTCAACAGCATGGAGCATTGGCTCACACATCCTGCCTAACCCCGGGCTCACTCGAGGGAGCAACAGGGGTTCCAGGGAAACACGTCTGCCATCTCCAGAGATTACCATCAGTATCTTGTCTAGACTGATATGCACTGCTTAAAGCCAATTGAAGGGATAAGGAAAAGTCCTAGCCAGTTCTGTACATATCAGTACCTGGAAATAGGGTCAGGCTCAGCCAAAACAGAGGCAATTGTTCCTCTTTCAAGGAGAGTCGCCTAGGTGATTCTCCATAATTCTGTTTTTATTTAAAAGCATAAGAATATATATTTTGAATGTATATTTAGAAAAAAATATAATATTGTGAAATGTACGTCATAATGTATCACTTATAAAACGTTTAATCCTGGAGATTGCTATCCTTTTTAATAGGTGCTTTCTAAAATGGATATATTCTCTAAATAGTATACACATATATACTTGTATACACATTACAAGTGAACTGTGTATTTTCTAATTTGCGTCATTATTTGGTCACTGGACAATAGCTATTGTTGGAAGAAAGATGTCATATAGACACACCTGGTTGAAAATAAAGTGCATTCATCATCAAAGAAAGGACGAATTCCCACCAGAGATATAGAAGAAACTCACTGTTTAGCCCTACTTCCCTGGACTACTCATCATTATCAATATTTTACTTAAAATATAATTCTGAAATTATAAGTTTTTCATTTTAGTCATTAAATATTTTTCTATCTCTGCTTTAGATTCCTTTCCTTATGATTTTGGGATTATTTATGTCTTCTTCTGAAGTCTATTCTATCAAAGTATTCATAGGCTATCTTATATAGCCTATGAAGGCTTGATTTATTATCTTTCAAATCTTACTCTTCAAAGTAACGCTTTCAAGCTGCGAGTGAAATGGGCAATATCAAAGGTTAGTCTCACTTTTCCTATCTGGAAATACAAATATTCTGATTATTTATATAGGATCAAAAGGTTTTAATCACACACATGGAGAGACATATACACACAAAGAGAGACAAATTTGTAACAACTCCTCCTTCCAAAACTCTAATAAGGTAGGCTATGTGATTTGATAACAAAAGATTCATTAAAAAGAATCTCTCCTGACAACACATTCTCTGCAACATCTGTCATTTTCCTGTCTGATTGTATTTGTGTCTTCTTCAAAACATTACAGATACCGGAGGATTGATCAGTCCCACTGGGATGTGGAATCATCTCTACAGAGCAGCTTCCTCTGTCTTAGCTGAGGTTTCTCTGAAGGCAGCCCACACCCAAGACTTGGGTACAAGTACCTTCAGGGGAGGAGATCCTGGAACGCCGGGTGAGGGAACAGGGAATTGTCAGGGACAGAAAAGCTTGCAGCACACATTCAGAATCAGGCTACTTCTGAAGTTGATCAGAGCTTGTTTTGGCTGGAGATTGAGGCACAAGCTTCAGACATGTTTCACTTCAGGACAAAGATGTTGAGGTATAAGTATGAGGTATCCTCCCACACTTCTCTCTCTCTATTTGAAGATCCTCCCAGGGACTTTAACTTTCAGGCACTCCCTGACATTGATATCTACATAAAGATGCATTATGCGCCCTGCAGGCAGAGACAGAATCATCTGTCTGGGTGCGAGCCATCTAAAGAGGACCACAAAAGTCAGAGGAAGGCCCTGACTAAGTTCTTTGCATGGAACTGGACAGGGAGAAGGAGTGTTTTGGTTTCTACTAAAGAAACTCTCTAGTTATGATTATAGAACTTCCCTGAACCCTAGTTTTCTCTTCTGCACAAGGTTTTGTCAGAACAAGTATCTGAAACTTAGAAATAGGCTTAGAAACTTAGAAACTTAGAAGGATTACTAAATGTTCTTTCAGGGCAGTGCTGGGCTTGATTTTCTTTTCATTGGGCTTATTTGCAGCTCTGTGGGAGCAGAGGTTATTTTCTAGATTTTGTTCTATAGAGGTGCAAATAATTTCTGCCTAGTGAGACAAAGCCCCCAAGGGTGAGAGTTATGGTTTTCTTTGGACATTTTTCCATTTTGTGTACAACACAAATATCTTAGCCTAGCATTGCCTACAAACATCTGGCTCATTCAAAATTCTTTGGACTGTTTTTAATATCTCAATGGTTCTTTCATTATGGAATAGATTGAATAAAATATTTGACAATCATTTGTTTTATATTTGAGAGCTATACTTTTTCCTTTTTGAAAATTATACTTTTGCAGTTTTACAATCTTGTTTTAGTTGTGAAGTTGTCCCCTCTAAGTTTCCACAGAGTCCTCATACATAAACCAGTGGGTGCACAGTCAGAACTGTGCAGAGCCCAGATGCCCATGTGGCCATCTCCAAGTCTCTCACAGGGCACCCAGAACCTTTCTCATAGGAGTTCAGTACCAAATGCTCTTATAATTGATTTCCAGGGCCCTTCTGACTTGTTTTTGCTTTCAAATCCCTTTTTTTGAAAACAAAAGTAAACATTGTGTGGACTGAGACCACCCAAGTGAATTAAAACAGGTGACTTAGTCCAAGCTTGTCTAGAAGAGTCAGCATCATCAGTGGTTGGCAGAGACTGAAAAGAGGGCACTGGAGTGGGAGGTTTTGTGTGTGTGGGGGAAAGGCTTCTGCTAGCCCTGATTGGAGGGTGTTGGCTCTGGGAAGCCAAAGGTATCCTGACAAGAAGCAGGCAGCCCAGGAATCGGTTTGGGGCTCCATGATTGCATTAATGGCTTTATGAGAGACACCTGAGCTAGCACACTTGCTCAGTTTCACCATGTGAGGCTCTGTGTCTGGCTATGGTGCAGTAAGAAAGTCCTCCTGGACGCCATGCTCTTGGATTCCCTAACTTCCAGAACTATAAGACATGTATTTGTTTTCTTTCTAAATTACCTGGTCTGTGGTATTCAGTTATGGCAACAGAAAATGGACTAAAGAACTGCTGATTATTAAGTACTAACATTTTGGGACTAATTGCTGCAGAAGTTGTGGTTTGGCTTCCTGGCTTGATTGTTGCAGACTGCAGGTCAAAGTTCTGCTTTATATATGTGTAGGCCATTGTGCATTTATATACTTAGTCTCTCAATGGAGGGATAAGTACACTGAAGCACAGGAGGTCCCATACACAGGGGTTAAGAGTCTATGTATGTACTGTGAATTCCAGCCTGAGCTTAGGTGTAAAGAATTAATGTTCTTTTGGTTAGGAAGACCAAGGACCAACAAGAAGCAACAACTAGGAGGGCCCAGCACAAGCAACGGGGCCTTGTGAGTGCATATGAACCATCTCAGGGATTTCCACAGATTCACTCAAACTTCAAGAGTCAATAAGAACAGAAGACAGAAGTGTTGCCTGGAGATGGCAAAGGTGTTGGTGTTTTTGTGGCCTGAAAACCTGGGTTATGAATCTGAAGTAAAGCAAGATATGTTAATTAGCTTTCTATTAGTGTAACAAATAACAAAGATAACAAATTTATGAAGAAAAAAGGTTTATTTTGGTTTAGAGTTTGGGAAGTGTCAGCCCATGATTGGGCAGAACCACTGCTTGTAGGACTGCTTACATGAGGGAGCAGTGATTCATGGCAGGGGCATGTTGTGCAGCCCGATTACTCAGCCTCATGGGCCAAAGATGCAGAAAGGAGAGAAAGAAGAAGGCGGAAGTGATGTGGATCCTGAAGTCCCCTTCGAGGACATGCATTGAATGTCAAACTTTGCATCATACCTTGTCTCTTCAAGGATCCACTAACTCCCAGCAGCACCAAGCTGAGGACTAAAGCTTTAAAACTTGTTCCAAGCTATAGCAGGAGGTGACATCTACATTTAGACTTGGATATCTTACATTGGACCAGCGTGTTTATTCCTCAGGAATTTGCAAAGAGCCCTTCAAGTGAGGGCTTGGTTTCATATACTGACAACAGCATTACAAACAACAAAAAAATAGCTGTAGATGGCCATGGGGATGGATCCAAAGGTTCTTGGATCAGTCATTCCACTCATGAGAGCCTAGCCCTAAACCAGGGATGGTAATGAAAGTAATTTAACAAACATCTATAATTAATTTGTTACACTTTCCCTGCTGCTGGCAAATCATACTATTTTAGAAGAGTTCATGGAATTAATCTCCCAGAAGAGAGATGAAATGGAAAGCCGTCAGAAACAAATGGCCTTGTTTACTCCCAAACATGTGAGTTTTAAGAGATAATTTTGGCTATAGGTCAGGGTTATTTTAGTGCTTCAGATTTGGCTTTAAGAAGGCTGTGTAAGTCAAAGATATTCTTCTTCCCACCAAATGCACAAATACAGGAAATCTGTAGTGTAACTTTTAAAAAATTTCAGATGGTCCCTATCATCTGTTAAAGACAACAGATCATTTTTCGCAATATGAAATAACATAAAGGTAAGAGATATTAGGAAAAAAGATTACAGCTATTTACTTAACTGAATGTAAAGAATAAAGAAACTCATTTACATTGTTGATATATACATGATTTAAATGTTTGTAAGTTATTTAGATGACAAAAGTATATGCTCATTAGGTGCAGAGGTGACCAAAATTTGGGCAGACTGCTAAGTGTGGTTGATATAGGGAAAGAACTCCTAACCTGCTGGATATCTGGTACGAGTTCATGCTCTCTAAAGTCAAAGAATGAGTTTTAGGAATGATGGAGGTTAACAGCAGAATATATTTATTGGGGGAAAGAAGACTTCTTTTTGAGAGAGAGACACAAGGGGACCCAAATGGGTTGCCAAGGAACCTGCGTCTCCTAGGGACTTTTATAGAGCAAATCCATAATGTGAGGCAGGTCCAGGGTGGGAAACGTGGGAAATCGCAAGGTGGGCATGAGCTGGGACAAGACTATTGTCAGCCAATAAGAACATGAGTATAATTGCTCGGGTAAAATTGATTAAATTGGGATCAAATGGGGAAGCAAATCATGTAGAGCAAGCAGGCATAAATACAGAACAGGGGCTTCTCCTGTAGAGGGCTGTGTTTGTGACTCTTCCTGGCTTTCTCAAGGTAATAGAGACCTATTTAGAATAGCAATCCCCGATGTTTATCCTTCGGAAGATAGGAGGGTGCATTTGTTTTATCTTTTGTCTTGAGGTCTGGCCCACAGCTGGAAGTGCCTGTCTCCCCCACAATTCTGCACTAGTTCCTTTGAGGGCCTAATCTTGTGTGTTTACCTATAATATTTCTATCTAATTCAGTTGCCGGCAACAAGATGACAAATGGATTCCTGTTTGCCCAGGAATTTCCTGGTGTTGGCACCAAAAGTCTTATTTCTGAAAATTTCCTACAGTCCTGGGCAAACTGGGACCATTGGACAGCCTACCTCAGGCTTCAGAAGATTTGACACTAAGTGGATTCAGTTTTGAAAAATCATGAGTTGAACCAAGTAAGGAGGAGTCCTGTGCTACATCCTTAAGGATGGAAAACAGATTTCCAAAATATGACGTAAGAAAACATTGACACAAGAAATACGGGAATCGGTGGAAGCATGCAGTGCACATGATTCCCAGGATTGGAGGTTTGAAGGAGTCAGGTGAGAGCTGCCTCTTTTTTACTACCCCGATAGTGGTCCAGGATAAAGTGAGACAGGACTCAGACGCTTTGACCATCCTTCTGCCTCTTCCATCCCACTGTTTATGTTTCTTCATAAGAACATGTAGAGCAACACTCTTAAAGTATGTTGCCTGGACCAGTGGCAACAGTATCACCTGGACACTTAGTAGAAATGCATATTCTCAGCCCTAGAGTTACAGTACCTAAAAAAGGAGCAGGGGCATCCTGTCACGTGCTACATGAGAACCGGTGACGGAAAGTGACACTTCTGAGTTCTTTTCAAATTATGGGCTACGTAAAGTTCAAAGTTTTCAGTATAGTATATAGAACAAATGGATGAGGCTACTCGGGTAAAACAAGGGACTAAAGTGTCGCTTTCTCAGCACACTTGTACAGCATCCATGATGCATGCCTGCACACTGGATGAGAGGGAATCGATGGCTACACACACCTACTCTTCCCTGATGATAGTCACTCTTTTATCCTTGTGATGGCAGCTGTGATGGCACAGGCTGAGTGTCCTGTCTCCAGAAGTATTTCAGATTTCATATTTTAAAATTTTAGAATATTTGCATGTCCAGGATGAGATATATTGCGATAGGACCCAAGTCAAAACACAAAATTCATTTATGTTCTATAGGTACCTTATATAATAGCACGAGAAAATTTTATACAACAATTTTGAGTAGTTTTGAGCATGAAACAAAGTGTAATCTTTCACTTCTGGAATCTTCCACTTCTGGCATCCTGTCAGCACTCATGAAGCTTTAGATTTTGGATTTTGGATTTTACAGTTAGGGATGCTCAACCTATATTTGTAACCAGTAATGGAGTCCTTCATGCATCGGGTGCTGCTGAAGATTATAGTAAAGCATCTTCAAAATTTCCTGTGCAGACAAACAATAAAACTAAAGGCCATTAAAGTAATGGATCTTTGTTTCAAGTATGTTTACAGAAACGGGCCTCCTGGGTCTGGGGAATCCTTTTGGGCTAACTTAGTCAAGACACTGAAGAAATGGACTGGAAGATCAGGTGAGCCATGCCCCGGTGTTCTGCCACGTTACACTGCCAACTTTTCTGTTTAATCTAATAGGGTACCGTTTCTGTTCTCAGGAACCGAGAAAGGATTGATCATCTGAAAAAAAAGAAAACTTCATCCACACTGATGTTTCACTCATCAGAAAGGCTTAGGTTTAGTTAAACTGACAATCAGGAGCCAAAGAAGAATTCTGGGAAAATATTTTTCAGTGCCCACAATGATAGTGAGTCAGACAACAGCTCACATAACCCTTGTTTCTTCTTGTAAGGATCTCAACTTCATAGAGAAATGAATTATTAGAATAAACTAAGATATAATTCAAGATGGATAATGTCAATACATTGACCAACATGTGGGCAGTTATTCAGAAAAAAATTGGCTTTCAACTAAAAACTTAGATATTTTTTACATTGAAATGTATCCAGAAATATATCTTAAATTTCAACAACCACAGAAGATCTCTTCCGGAGAGACTTGAGTTTATTTAGTGCATGGCTTCATGAAGATTTATATCACTCAGATCCATAACAGAAACTTTCTCCAATTTGAAGCATTTAGGGCCATTTAAAATCATTCAACTATGAATGAAATTGGACAAAAAAAAAGTCTGTCCAATTAGGAACATCTTGCAAAGCATTCTACTCTTTTCAAGTCATCAAAACAACATTTTTGATGTCTAAGCAGAACACACATATAATGTAGGGTACCAATTTGTTTTAGCATTTAAATTAATTCAATTGTGAGATAACTGTGCTTCCATAATTTTGCTTTTTTATATCAAGTTGATATGGTGTCTGTCTTTGAGTTACTCTAACACTGAAGATTTTGTGTAAAGTCAAAAAAGTACACAGGTGAAAAATAGGTCAGTTTGCACAACAATGCTTCCAAAGCTGCTCTGATGCTTAATATAGGGGCTTTTGCAATTTTTCCCCTTAACTGAGAGTATTCTATGGGCATAGTATTTATAAAGAATATTTTCAGTGGGAATATGGTTTTATCTAAATTTATTTGAAGCATATAGAAATTAATGTGCATGTGGGACTTCAACAAAATTTTCACTTGAAACCTTTCTTCTAGAAATAAATACAGCAGCAATTAGCAACTATGCTGTGCAGAATTTATCCTGCGGGTGTGTGCCATTTCCGCATGTCTTCCTGGTGTGTTTTGGGGGACTCTGAGAACGCCTCCCTCCTCCCGGATGACCGTGTATCTGAGCCTCTGCTGTGTGCACTGGATCGATGAGAAAGGGGCAGGAAAGGGTGTCTTAAAGTCAATTCTTTTTTAGAAATGTAAATATGCTGGAAGGATGAAGTAATTTATAATAAGGTATAGCAGCTTATTAGAGGTACTCGCTTCTCAGAGACCCACAATAAAGGGGAAACAGCCCCAGTAAAGGAGGAAGGAAAGGGGATCAAAAGGCCAACTTCCTGAATTTCTCCAGGTCTGGACTAACTAGGCACATCCAGACTAACACAAGACACGTGATATTTTCACAGGGTACTTTATCCAAACAAGATGACAATAATGTTGCGGCTGCTGCTGCTGCTGCTGCTAGAACTACAGGAGCATTAAGTGCAGTAATAGAACAGAAAATACACTTTTCCGTTGTTTCATTTGAGTCTTAGAATAACTCTCTGCAGTAGGCAGTATCATCAGCCCACTTAAAAGATGAGGAAGCCAAGTATAGTGTTACAAGCAATAAATAACTTACTTCACCACATAGGAGACATGTACGCCCGAACCAGGGAAGGACGCTGTTCGGAATGAACACCTCTACTGCTCTGCCTAAGGCTAAGTCCTCTCCCCCCCGGGAGCTGCGTGTCCTGCTTCAGGGCATGTGCTGACTGGCTCAGCTCTAAGAGAAGGTTTCAATGCCCGTAGTCAACAGCTGATTTGCCTTTGAATCAGAATACACCCCAAATCGGGATGGACCGCTTTCTGTTCTAAAAAAAACTCTAAACGACTTATAAAGCCCTGGATTCAACCCAGAGTTTGCAGAATTTGCCCTGCTTCTGGCCCTTTTCCAAGAAACTGTGATTTCCTGGTTTTGCAGATCAGGCCTCCTGTGGAAACAGGTGGTATAATTTTCTGCAATGGCCGCTCTTCGGCTCAGTCTGTACTCACAGACGCTCACGCAGCGTAAGACCCCGGTTAGAGATTTGGTTGGTGTTGTACCAGGAAAAACAAAATGAAGAATTGGAGCGATTTTCTAAAGTGAAAATTTCAGCTGAATGATCCTGATGCTCTATAATGTTCTCATTAGCTGAATAGTTGTCCAGCTCCTGACCCTGTCTCACCCTGGCAATTTTCCTTAATTGTATCCACCTAGAGAGCTTCTTCCACTGGGAGCAACTGTAAACAGCCCAGCCGCAACATGGCTCTAAAAGAGACATCAGTTCTTCTCATTCAAAAACATCCCTGAACAAAAACATCCTTAATTCCCATAGGCCACGGTCACATGTGCACTCTTCATTTCTTTGAAGGAGAATTCCTATTACTAAATGCAAGCTTTAAGCAGAAAATTCCTGTCTTGCTTTTAATCCAAATTCTCCCATCCTCAGAGAGCAACACTCCATTGGGGACTCTTGCAGGATGGGATGGAAAATAAACAGCTACAATGCTTAATTCAAGGACTGCACTCCTCCCTCTGCGAGAGTTCAATCTTTTTTCTCACCAGTGTGTTGCGAAGAATAGCTAATGAATGATCATAAACCACGGAGAAAACATAGAATGCAGAGGAAGTGTTGGCTCCTATTTTTCTCCAGCGGTTTTCCTTCCCTTTTATTTTTTATTTTTTTAGTTTTGGTACCGGGAATTGAACTCAGGACCTTGCGCTTGCCAGGCAGGCACTTATGCTGCTGAGCTATATCCGCAGCCCTTCCCTTCCCTTTTATACTGAAGACAGAGTCTAAGTTTATTCCTGGGCTCCCTTATATGATCCCTGAGGGTTTTTGTGAGAAACAAATGCCCCTCCTTGGCTGATACTCATATTGAGCCAAACGTGCTTGCATTTGTGGAGACTGCCAAACCAGGAAAGGACGTGGTGTTCTGAATCAACACCTCTACCGCTGTGCCTAAGGCTAAGTCCTCCCCTCCCTGTGAACTGCGTGTCCTGCATGCAGTCCTGGGAGACTGCTGCTACCTGTGTGTCTACCTTCTGTGGCACTGACCTTGCAATTTGTGAATATGTGAAGAATAAGCCAATGAGAGGTAGGTCCCCAAATGCAGTTCCACTCCATAAAAACAGCTACAGGACACAAGAAAAATAAAGGACAGGTTGGTGTCAGGTGTCTGTCACCGTTAGACGCAAGGCTGAGGTTTCTCCAGAATTCTTTTGGAGAGAAAGAGAGCACTGGAGCTAACTACTTTATTGAACAATAAAATACTTTTAGAACATCATAGAGAACCAGACATGGTGGTGCATGCCTGTAATCCCAGCACTCAGGAGGCTGAGATAGGAGGATTGTTGCAAGTTTGAGGACAGCCTGGGCTATAAAGTGAGCTTAAGGTCAGCCTGAACTGCATAGCAAGACACTGTCTCAAAAAAGACAAAAAAAGACAAAAAAAAAAAGAACATCATAGAAACATACGTTCATTCAGTCTCACATGGATGAGTGCATAGAGAGAGAAAATGACTCACAGAAACTATTTGCTGGTGACCCAGGTAAAGACCCAACTGTAGCCTTCAGGATTACAACCTTCGTGGTGGCATGGAAAGGTCATAGGGCTCTGTTACTACCAGGGGTTCCTAAAAAGTAGATAGAATAGCTTTGTGTTTCAGCTTTCAGATATTTATTTTAAACTGTATAGAGGCCACAGCTGAGCTGAGGATTCTGGGATGTCTCCTTTGGGGGTATCTCCTCAATGCTATGAAACTCATTCCAGTTGTATTACAGCTATGGGGGGTTCATTTAAATCTACATCTCTTCTAGTTTCAGCTTCATGTAAAGAACTTGAGAGTCAATGTTTTCATTCTTATAAGTAAAATGCAAAATTGCAAGTGTGAGTGAAATTCGACAGCCTCTTTTCGGTGGACCAGAGCACTGAAATTACAAGGCAAACTGTGCCCCCACCCCAATCTTGAGAGGCAGGGGCGTCTCGAGAGACACAGCTAGACTGGCTTATCTGGAGCAGACGCTGCTGGAGGCATAAAGTGGGAGGGATATGTAGACAGAAAATGTCATGCATTGGTGGAGGCTGAGGGTTAACTAGCGTAAGAGTGGGAAACTCCTAGGAGCTGTGTCTTGGGGGCATCTTTTTGGCTTGTGCATCTAGGAAGCCTACTAGACCCTCACAGTGACACTCCCAGAAAAAAGCCCTTGTGACTCTGGAAGAGCAGAGGGGAAGTGTAATCATTGTGAGATGCACCCAGAGGCTTCCACGTACAAAATTGACTTGCCAGGGGAAAGGAGAGAGAAATACCTGTGAAAGTCACAGGCAGTGCAGACCCGTGAAATCACTGAGGTTTATTAGAAGTTTCTAGAATGCTCCCCTGAGCCTTGCCATGTCATCACATCCGCAGTGCTCTCAAATAAAAGCAGCAGATTACAGCTGGACTGCAACACACAGACTCTCTGAGAAGGAGGGCCTTGGGGAAGAACAAAGTGAAGCAGGAAAACGCAAACAAGGGCACTGGAGAATGTGATGCCTCTGGTATCTGTAGGTACAACAAACTTTAAACACAGCCTAATTCCTGACTGGATTATCAAATATCCTTACACTGTAAGACTACTTCACTTCAATTTCTATTACCTCATACACCATATTCACCTTTCATTAAGAATTTTCTTTTTTCTTTTTGGTACCAGGAATTGAACTTAGGACCTTGTACTTGCCAGGTAGTCACTGCACCACTGAGCTAAACCCCCAACCCATTTCATTAAGAATTTTCAAGGTGTTCCAAAACACAAAACAAATGAATATCAACAAGCAATTCCCTCAGCCCAGTCTAAATAGATAAAGCATCAAAAATAGGCTTCAGATAGGACACAGGTGTTGGAATTATCAAACTTGAAATTTAAAAAATTAAGATCAATAAATTAAAAAGTCTAATTTAAAAGTTGACAGTGTGCCGGGCATGGTGGCACACGCCCGTAATCCCAGCACTCGGGAGGCTGAGGCAGGAGGATCATTGCAAGTTCAAGGCCAGTCTGGGTTGTAAAGTGAGCAAGCTCAAGGTCAGCTTGAACTGCATAGAGAGACCCTGTCTCAAAAAGGCCAGAAAACCCCAAAAGTAGACAGTGTGCAAGAAAGAACGTATGGGTAATATATGAAGAGAAATGAAAGCTCCAACAGTCAAAAGGAAATGCTAGAAATAAAAAAAAGTGAATCAGAAATAAAGAATGCGTCCGTGGTGTGAAGAAAGAATCAATGGCTCTGAAAGTATGTCAGTGGAAACTTCCCAAAATGAAATGCACAGAGAAAGTAGATGTATAAAAACAACCCACAGAGAACATACAAAAATTGTGGGACAATTCGCAAAAGTTGCTAATATGTGCATAACTGGAATAAAAGAAGGAAAACAGACAATGGAGAAAAAGCAAGATTTCAAGGAATAATGACAGAGCTTTTCAAAATGAATGACAGATACAAAAACACAGATCTAGAAAGTTTAGAGGGCATCAAGCAGTATAAATACCAACACTACCAACTCTAAATAACTGTAGAAAGTTAAAGACCAGGAGAAAATGTTGAAAGATACCAGGGGCAAAGAGAACTTTTGTAAGGGGAAACAGGGTAAGAACGAAAGTGGACTGCTCATTAGAGCAGAGATAAGAAGAGAGTACAGTGAAAGACTCACAGTATGCTTTATAGAATGAAAGTTTGTGTCCCAATTAAATTCATATGCTGCAGAGGTAACTCCCAGTATAAATGTATTTGCAGATTGAGCCTCTAAGGAAGTAATTAAAGTTAAATGAAGCCATAAGGGGAGACCTTGACCTGGTAGGGTTAGCATCCTTATAAAGAGAGAAAATAGAGCCCCTGCCTCCATGCACTGAGGAAAGGTTACAGGAGGATACAGTGAGAAGGTAGCCGTCTGCCAGACAGGAGGAGTCCTCACCAGAAAGTGAATCAGCCAGAACCTTGACTTTAGACTTCTAGCCTCTAAAACTGTCAGAAAAATAAATTGCTGTTGTTTAAGTCACCAAGTCTATGGTGTTTTGTTACGGCAGTCTGAGAAGACTGACACAGTGCAGCAAAACAAAATAACAAAACAAAAGCTCCACCAATCTAGGATATTATATGCAATGAAGTAAAGAAGAACAATGATGAAGAAATAGATCCTAACAAATAAACTCAGAGAATTCAGTAGCAGATTTGTTCTATAAACAATGCAAAAAAGTTCTTTAGGTAGAAGGAAACTGATATAGGTCAGAAACATGAAACTACACAAAGAAAGGAATAGGATTGCAGAAGGAATCAATGAAAGCAAAACAAAATACTGAATTTTTATTCCTTTTAATTAATCTAAGGGATACCTATGTACTTAAGGTAGTAATACCATATGGATAAATGTCATGAATGACAGCAATGTCTCAAGAGATGTGAGCGAAAAACCAGAAACATCTTGCTTTTCTGTGTTTGTGCTACTTGTGAAGTGGTATAATGTTATTTAAAAGTGGAGTCATGGGGCTGGGGATTTAGCTCAGTGGCAAAGCGCCTGCCTGGCAAGCGCAAGGTCGTGAGTTCGGTTCCTGGTACCAGAGAAAAACCAAAACAAAAAAAAAATAAAAAAAAATAAAAAAAAAATAAAAGTGGAGTCATGGTAATTAAAAATGTGGGCCTAAGAGCTGGGTGTAGTGGCTCGCACCTATAATCTCAGCACTCTGGGATATAGAGGCAGGAAGATAGATTTAGACCAGTCCAGGAGGACCCCATGAATAAAAGAAAGAGAAAAAGAGGGAGAAAGAGAGAAATAGAAAGGGGTAAGGTGGATGGAGGTGGGAAAGAAGAGAAAGAAAGCAGAAATAAAGAGAAAACAGAAAAAAAGGGAAGAATGGAGGAAAGGAAAGAAGGAAGGGAGGGAGAGAAGGGGGAAGGGAAGAAAGGAAGGAGAAATGAAAGAAAAAGAAAGGGAAAAAGACTAATTGTATGTTTAAGATAGCCACTGAGATTTTTGAATTATTATTGATATTTTGAGAGGTAATTAAATGGGATGATATAAAAATGTTTAATTAAAACTAGAGAAGGCAAAAAATTCTGGTGGTAAGAGAAGGAAGAACAAATGTAATGAATAAAAAACAGAGGTATGGTTAATAGTAACCCAACCATATCAACAATTACTTTAAATGCAAATAATCTATAAATACAAATTGAAAAGAGACTGCCAGATTGGATGTAAACACAATTTCCCTCACATGTTGTGTACAAGAAAATCACTTTATGTAAAATGACGCAAGTCAAAAGGAAGGAAATGCAGAAAGGTGTGCCAAGCCAATATTAATTTTTAAAAAAGCTGGAGTGGCTAATTTACTTCAGACTAGTCAGATTTGAATATAGAAATGCTTACCAGGGTGTAGAATAAGCGTAACATAATTATAATAAGGACAATTCTCCAAGAAGATATACAATCTTAAAAGTATATTTATCTATAAAGAAAGTGTCAAACTCTGTGAGTAAAAATTGAAAGAATATAAGGAGAAATAGATAAATCCATTACAGTTGGGGAGTCCAACATTCCCCTTTGGTATGTAAGGTAAGTTACATACAAAGCAGACAGAAAATCTTAAAGCTAGTGTATAAATGATCTGGATGGGACTGCTGATCAGCTTGACCTAAATGATATTTATAGAAGAATCCATCCAACAACAGCAGAATGCATACCCTTCTCCAGCTTGCATGGAGAGCACAGCAAGAAAAACCATGTTCTTGAACACAAAACACACCCAACAAGTGTAAGAGTACAGAATTCACACAAAATACATCTTTAGACACAAAAGAACTAAATAGAAATAAAAAAAAAACAGGTATCTAAAATGTCCTCAAACATGAAAATAAAACAACACCTTAAAATAAACCATGGGTCAAATAATAAGCCTCAGGAAAATATTTTGAAATAAGTAAAATGAGAGTACAACTTGTGAAAACACAAAGGATATAGAGAAAGCATTTGTTACTGAGAAATTTATATTAAATATATGTTAGCAAAGAAAAATCTAAAATCTATGATTTAAAGTTCCACTATTGAAAACTAAAGAGAGAAGTACAATTTAAACCTACAGGAAGCAGAAAAAAAGGAAATAATAAAGACTAGAGCAAAAATCCATGAAAATTAAAACATGAAAAGATAGAGAAAAATCAATAAAATAAAAATTTGGTTCTCTCAAAAAGATCAATAAAATTGATAATTATGAAAGAAAAGACATACAAATCACAACATCAGAGATGAAAGAAGGTTCATCACGATTGACTCTCTTATACATTTATAGGATAATAAATGACAATTATGAATAGTTTTACATTCATAAATTAGATCACTTAGATTAAGTAGATCAACTTCTTAAAAGATAAACTTCCAAAATACCCTTGGAAAAATAGATGAACACAATAGTCGTATGTCTATCAAATATTAACAAGTCTCTAGAAAATGAGAGCTAGACTCAGAGGCATTCATTTGTGAATTCTACCATTTATGATATCAGTAAAATATTGACTAAACAAGTGTAATGTATAAAAATTATCTATCATGATCAAGTTGGATTTATTTTAAGTATACAAAGTTTTTTCTTTTTTTTTTTGGTTTTTCTCCAGTACCAGGAACCGAACTCACGACCTTGCGCTTGCCAGGCAGGCGCTTTGCCGCTGAGCTAAATCCCTAGCCCCTACAAAGTTTTTTCAATTGCCAAAAAAAAAAAAAAAAACCAATGCTATTCACCATATCAGACTTAATAGGAAAGATTGTAACAATTGATCCTCAGATTTGTCTGAGAAATCAAACACTGTCATTGTAAAAAAAAAAAAAAAAAGGAAGAAAAAAGAAAGAAGGACAGAAAGAAAGAGATACAGTAAGAAAAAAGGAAAGAAAGAAAACCCTCAGCAGTTTAGGAATAGAGACAATGTCACCAAAAACACCTAGATAAAAAGCTGCATGTTCCTCTAAGATCAGGAGCAGGGCAAAGACATCTTCTCATTATTTCTATTCTACAGCATACTGGATGCCCTAGCTATGAGATACATAACAAGAAAGAAAATATATCGAGATTGGAAAGGAGGAAATAAAACTGTTCCTCGTTTGCTGATCATATGACTGTCTATGTAAAATATCTGAAAAAAGGGCTGGGGATTTAGCTCAGTGGCAAAAGTGCCTGCCTGGCAAGCGCAAGGTCGTGAGTTCGGTTCCCGGTACCGGAGAAAAACCAAAAAAAAAAAAAAAAAAAAAAAAAAAAATCTGAAAAAAATTAGCAAAAACCCAATGGAAATAATAAGATTTCAAAATAAAAGATTAAAATACAAAGCCAGTTATTGTCTAACAATCAGCTATTCCAAATAAATATTTGGAATTTAAAACTAAAAATACATGTATATTTGACAGTTACACACACACACACACACACACATAAATATCTAAATTTAATAACCTAGAATCCACATGCAAGCTACTACACAATTTTGATGAAATACGTCAGAGAAGGCATAGAATCCACATTCCTTGATTGGAAGACCCTATATTATTAAAACAGTTAAGTCTTTTCAACTTGATATATAGATTCAACATAATCCTATCCAAAATCTTAGCAAGAAATTTTGTAGATATTAACAAACTAATTCCAAAGTTTATATGAAAATTAAAAAAATGAGAATACTGAAAAGCAGCTGGAGGGCTCACAATACTTGACTTTAAGACTTTCTACACAGCTGCAGAAATTAAAACAACATAAGATTGGCCAAAAAATGGATACAAGAGCTGGGTGCAGTGGCACAAGCCTGTAATCCCAGCATTCGGGAGGCTGAGACAGGAGGATTTTTGCAAGTTTGAGACCAGCCTGGGCTACAAAGTGAGCTCAAGGCCAGCCTGAACTGCATAGCAAGACACTGTTTCAAAAAGACCACAAAAAAAAAAAAATGACAAAAAAATTAATGAAACAGAAAGAATGTTTACATAGATATAGTCATTTGCTCTTTGACCAAGATACTAAGGTAATTCAATGGAGAAAAGGCACTTTTTTCTTTTTGCAGTAATTGTTATTCATTTAGTCATAAGTTTTATTTTTAAATAATTTTGTCTTCTCTCTTTATTAGTATATGTTTGAAGACTACAATAAATACATTCTTTGTGGGGAATTGCTATATATACATATCTATATATAGATATATATCTCCAATCTTTTAGTATAAATACCCAATGAAGTATTACTCAGCCATAAAGAAGGATAAATTTGAGTCATTCATAGGAAAATGAATGCACCTTGAGGCCATAATGCTCAGTGAAATAAATCAGACACATGTTATATATCACATGATTTTTTCTGATAGGGTCTCACTATGTAGTCCAGGCTGGCCTTGAATTTACAGTGATCCTCCTGCCTCACCCTCCTCAATGCTGAGATTACAGGTGTACACCACCACACCCAGCATCACATGATTTTTATAGGAGAAATCCAAAGTATAAATAATTTAGGAAGTGGAGATAGACTTTGCAAAAGTAAAAAAGGTAGCATTTTTAACCTTTGGTGTGGGAACAACTGAATCTCTCTATAAATAAATGAACCCAGAGTCTAGGGTGTAGCTCAGTGGTGGAGCACTTGCCTAGCATTTATGAGTCCCAGGATTTAATTCCCCAGTACTGCCAATGAAAATAAATAAAAGGACAAAAAAGAAGTGTAAAGGAATCTAGCCAGGTTTCTCAAAAATTATCTTAAACCGTATCATAGACCTTAATGTAAAAGCAAAAACTATAAGTTGTTTAGAGAGAAAATTCACAAGCTCTTGGGTTTAGTGGTTGGTTTTGTATACAACACCAAACATACAATATATATATATAGTATATATATACTATATATGTAGTATATATATACACATTGCTTTTTTTCTTATATATATAAGAAATTTTTATTAACTTTTTTCTTATATAAATAAGCAATGACTGTATTTTACTAAACTTTTTAAAAAACTGTGCTCTACAAGAGACATAGTTAAGAAAGTAGAAAGCCAAGCTATATGTTGGAAGGCAATGTTTGTGAAACTTCTGTAATAAAAGATTTGCATTTATAATACATAAGAACTGTTAAAACTCAATAAGAAAAATAATGAAAAAACTGGGCAAAAGATTTTAACAGACACTCTCCAATAAAGATATAAAAGATGCTCAGCCCTATTTGTCATTAAGGAAGTGCAAATTAATACCTGCAGAGTATCACTACCTACCTACATTTGTAAGAGTGACTAAGACCCAACAAGCTGACAGCACCAGTTCCTGGCAAGGACACAGAGAAGCAGGAAGTCTCATTCACTGCTGCAATGCTTACAAAATGGAATAGTCACTTTGGGTTTTATAGTTTCTTATAAAGTTAAAATAGCCCTACCATATGTTCCACGAATCATGCTCCTAGGTACTCACCCAGTTGATGTAAAAACCCATGTCCATACAAAAACCAGCATGTGAACATGTATAGCCACTTTATTTAACCGCTCTACAAACTGAAAGGAACCAAATTGCCCTTCAGTAGGTCGATGGATAAATACACCGTGGGAAACTCTTCAGCAAAAAGCAATGAGCTATCAAGCTACTGTATACAAGATTGGAGAGAACTGTGCACAGGGTGGATTTCATGCTTTGGAGAAAAGTTTACTGAAACAAGACTGTATCCTCTTCTTGTAAACAGGGTCATAGACACTGCCCTAAGCGGTTAGTGTGGACTTTTCAAAATTTCTCATGAAATCCTTTATCCACGCACCATGATTGTGATTGGCATTTTATAGATAAAGCGCAGAAAGGCTGTCAGTGTTCACATAGGGCAGGCCAAGCTCATGCTGTAAACCACTGCGTCCTACAATACTGATGCTCTTGGCTTGGAATTGGGTTATGTACCTAAAGCAAATTTGGTAAGTTAAAAATGCATTTGAAACACCCAACGTGCTGACCACATTAGCACAGCGACACGGCACACTCTACAGCACCCATTGCTTCTCCTCCCAATTGCAGGGCTGTGTCTTGCGGATCTTTCCAGAATCGCAAGAGAGAGGATCACCCTACACATCCTCAATTTAGGTAAGGACCAAAATTCAAAATCAAAGTATAATTTCTACAGAATATATACTACTTTTGCACCATTGTAAAGTCAAATAAATCCATAATCGAACCACCAGGGGAGCCCTCCTGGTATTACTCTCATATGCGTAGCCAAGGAACTCAAAATGTTGTGACTTTCCAGTGTCTGAGGGTTGGAAGCAGCAGCTTCTGGAATTTCGCATTGTTTATTGTGCAGATAAACATGTCAGTCCCGTGCTGTCAGTCCAGTCCTCGTCGAGGCCCAGGAAGCTTATTTTTGCAATCTCATGAAAAGCTTATTGGAATCTAGCGAGGTAATTCCAATCCACCACTTCCAGTGCAGCCCATGGTGAGAATAAAGACACCGAGGCATGATGGGAGCCTAAAGGTCATAGGTCAGGTTACAATGATGGCTAACTGAACAAGGGCCTTGGCTCAGGAGCGAGCCTGGATTTTCATACATGAAGAATGGAGTGGCTTGAGGATGAGTGACTGCGTGAGTGGTGGGAAGTACACCAGTGCGTGAGCTGGGCCAGGTAGGAGGCCTGAAATCACCTCTGCAAATGCAGAGAGAAGGATATGCAGAAAGCGTCATCTGCATGACACACCTGAGATAGTATCTAATGTTTTGGGGTCCCTACTTCAGCTCTGATGTGTCATCTTTTATGCCCTGGGAAGTCATGGCCTCTATCCCAAGGCTTGAGCTCAGCCGACAGAGTGGAGCACGGGTGTCCACGCCACCAGGGCTCACACGTTTTATTCAGAAGCTATGGGGACAGGGGAACACTGCCCTGTCACCCAGCTTCAAATACTACACAACAGCACCTCGGCTGGACCGATCTGCATTGCTTAAAGTCAGTTGAAGGGATAAGGAAAAGTCCTCCCTGGCTCTGCACACACCAATACATGGAAATGGGCCAGGTTCAGCCGAAATGGAGACAACTGCCCCTCCTTCAAGGAGAATCGCCCAGGTGGTCCTCCACACTGCACCTCAGGGTCCCAGAGGACAGAGCTGATAGGGGCTGGGGCGAATATACCTGCCGGCTTCGTACGGTGGCACAAATCAGGTCATTCTCTATGTCAAACACCTTCAGTGGCTTCCCGATTGTCTCTACACCAAATGCAAACTCCCAGCCTGAACTGGGTGTAACTTAGCTGTGGGCTCATCAGCCATTTCTAGGGTGTTTCAACCCTTTGCTTCATGTGGTCTCTACTCCTCCCTGGTAACTGAGCTCTTCTTGCCTTGACCTTCTGGACTTCCTAACTGAGGACCAAAGCATGTTTTCCGTTGTCAGGGAGGATGTCTGATGCCTTCTCGCAGCCCTTCCCAGTATTTCCTCTCCCTTGCAGCCTGTGTAGGACATAACAACCCCGTAACACGAGGTCAAGGAATCTTCTCCTTTCCAATCCCACCATCATGCCTTAGCTTATGCCTAAACTGCTGAAGTCTTCCAGTTATTCCTTCTTTGTGGACCACCTCTCAAAACACTTCTTGTAGCTTTGGTTTGGTTTTCCTAACACAGATCAGCAGCTGAGACTTATTTACTTGCTTATCTGTGGCCTTTTCTCCACAACAAGGTTATAGTAAAGGTTTTCTACTTTCCTTGATCATGATCTTGTTTTTTTCCCTAAGTGTGATGAATTTCTCTACACCCCTGGGCCCTTGCACACATGTTGCTGTCCCTGGGATGCCCTCTCCTGTGTACAGTCAGGACTGTGCTCCCCTTTCCTCCTCTCAGGCCTTCCATGACAGCCTCACTAATTTAGCTCCTTTATTGTCTTTTCCCTTACTCTGCTTTATGTTTCTTTGAAGCAGTTGGCATTAGTTAACATTATATAAGCTACATTTTGTTTTGCTTTTTGTTAGTCTCCTTACTATCACAAAATTCTACATAGTCCCATGCTTTTGCAAGTACATAGAACCATGCTGAGACACCCAATAAACATGAGTTAGAGAAGTGAGAAAATGTAAAGCAGAAATAAGAATAGCTGTGTTAATCACTCGTCCTGGTTAGAAGAGACAGAAGGGGCAATGCTTAAATTTTGCAAGGGGAACCACGTAAAGACTTTTTCGGCATAGTTTTTCTCTAGATAGAACCGTATTTCCTAAACTGTGCAGCACTGAACACTGGTCTCAAAAAATTCACAGTGACAAATGTCGTACAAATAATAAATGCCATATTCCATGTCCACTTCTTGAAAATTCACAACACACTTTAGCATTTACAAGGATCTGAGCATTAGTGCAGTAAATAAGCTAGATTAATTCTACTGTAAATTTTCTTAAATATGAATAAGCACAGGATCCCCTTTCCAAAAAGGCTCTTAGAGGGATTGGTTGAGATGCAGGACAGGGTGGGCATTTGATACTGCTGTCCAGACACAAGGATAGGCAGAGACTGAGCCAATCATAGTGCTTCACGATTCATCTAAAAGGTGGTCACACGAGTCCAGCCTGGCCAATCAGAAGACAGGCAGAAGTTTAAAGGAAGGAACTGGGAGACTGACTTTCCTGGCCTCTCAGGCTGTGGATTTAAAGGTATAACTTTTAATGGGCCTGATCTATGGTTCTCATTACATGAAGAAGGTCTATTTATGGCAGGAAAAAAGGCAATAATCAGGGAAAGAGTTAGATGAGAAACAAAGAGCAATGGAGGAGGAAAAAACACAAATAACAGAATAACAGGAAGAAACATTAATCATATATTAATTGTATGACATTTAACTCTCTAAGTCCAGTCATCCTTGAAGCCAAATCCACCCTTGCCCTGACTTTTGTTTACATAAAAAATTATTTTTAAAAGACTGGCTAACTAATATATACCCAATACAATTTTTACCTTTTATACCATGGAAAATTATACCCCATGACAATCTTAGCAATAAGTGAGTTGCTGCTCAGCTCTCCTGGAGTACAAAGGAAAACCACCAACCACTTAAACAACCAAGTGGAGAAAATAGTGCTCTTGTCTTTGAATGATATACAGATTTTATGAACATAAAACTACTCCCTGGATGAAATCTACATCTTTTTTTTTAATTTTATTTTTTATTAGTACACGTTTGCAGTACATAATGATTGCATTCCTTGTGGGAGTTTGCACATGTATATAACGTCTCAATTTTTTTTTTAATTTTAAAGAGTAGTAAATGAGAAACAACCAAACAAAAAATAGAACAGTAGCAGCATACCAGTATCACGAACATAAGCAAATCAAAGCAAGAACATTCAAAGTGATACAGGGTCTCAAGACGAAACAATATGAATCAACAGTGGTTGTTACATTACATATTGCTACCCTCAACTATGTTGCTCAGATTACCAGATGTAAGAAAGAAAGATTGCTCAAACCATTAAGGAGAATAAGAAAATAATTCTTTGATAAACCATTAAGATAATACAGAGTTTCACTAGACAAGATGGTAGGAGTTCACCATTGTAACACCATTGCATATTGTTATCTTCATGTCAGTTGCTCAGACCACCAGACACAAGCATGCAAAGTTGATCAGAACATAAAAAATTGTAACCATTAACTGTTCAATACACCATCAGACATCAGCAATACAGTCATTGAAGCTATTCACATATATATTTATATTTTGCCTTCCTTCTTTCTCTTTTCTTCTTTCCCTCATCCCAGTCGTTCCCTCCTTTGAGCAGTTTCTTTCCCTTTCTTATTATTTATTGTACATTTTGAGTTTTACCTAGTCTTTCATGTTCCTACACCAAGGAGACAATATGATGTTTACATGTGTGGGTCCAATTTATTTCACTTATGAGTATGGTCTCTAGTTGCATCCATTTACCTACAAAAGCCTCAAGTTCATCTTTTTTAATAGCTGAGTAATACTCCATTGTACGAAAATACCACATCTTTTTTATCCATTCCTCAGTGGATGGGCATCTGAGTTGTTTCCAAGATTTAGCTATGACAAATTGTGCTGCTATAAACATGGGTGCACATATATCTCTGTGGTATGATGTCTTTAATTCTGGGAAAATACCCAGAAGGGGAATAGCTGGGATAAATGGGACTTCCAATCCTAGTTTTGTGAGGAATCTCCAAATTGATTTCCACAGTGCTTTCACCAATCTATACTCCCACCAGCAGTGGAGTAGGGTTCCTTTCTTCCCACAGCCTCTCCAGCATTGGTTATTCATTGATTTCTTGATGACAGCCATTCTTTCTGGGGAGAGATGGAATCTCAGTGTTGTTTTAATTTACATTTCTCAAGTACTAATGACATTGAACATTTTTTCATGTATTTATTCACCATTAGCATCTCTTCATTAGACACGTGTGTATTCATCTCAGATGCCATTTTTGGATTGAGTCTTTGAATTTGGGGGTTCTGATTTTTTTTTAATTCTTTATATGTCCTAGATAGAAGTCCTTTGTCTGAGGGGCAGTTGGCTAAAATATTTTCCCAATTCGTGGGTTTTCTTTTTACTTTATTGATGATTTCTTTAGATGTGCAAAAACTTTTCAATAAGATGACATCCTAGTTGTTGATTAAGTATTTCCCATGCAGTTTGGTTTTTGTTCATGAACTCTCTGCTTACCCCAGTGCTGTCAAGATTTTTACCTACTTTCTCTTCCAATAAGTTTAGTGTTTCTGTTTTAGTATTTAGACCTTTGATCCATTCTGACTTTAATTTAGTGCATGGTGAAAGATATGGGTCTAGTTTTAGTCTTTGGCATGTGGAAAGCCAGTTTTTCAAGCACCATTTATTAAAGAGGCTATCTTCCTTCCATTGAACATGTTTGGCCCCTTTGTCAAAGATAAGGTGACTGAGTGTGTTTGTAGTTGTATCTGCATCTTCTAATCTGTTCAATTGATTTTCAGATCTGTTTTTCTGCCAGTACCATGCTGATTTTATCACAGTAGCTTTGTAATATAATTTTAAGTCAGGAATTGTGATGCCTCCTGCCTTTCCTTTGTTTCCCAAGATTGCTTTTGCAATTCTAGGTCTCTTCTGGTTCCAGATGAACTTTAGAAATATTTTCTCTAGATCTGTGAGGTATACTAATGGTATTTTAATTGTGACTGCATTGAATCTGTGCAACAATTGTGGCAGTATGGCCATTTTCACAATGTTTGTTCTTCCTATCCATGAGCAAGGAATACCTTTCCATTTTCTGATATCCTCTTCAATCTCTTTTCTCAGAGTACTATAATTTTCACTGTATAGATCTTTTACTTCTTTTGTTAGATTGATTCCTAAGTATTTCATCTTTTTAGATGCTATTGTGAAAGGTGTGGTTTCCCTAATTTCTCTCTCAGTCTGTTTGTTACTTGTGTACAGGAATGCGATTGACTTTTGAGTGTTAACTTTGTATCCAGCTACACTAATGAATTTGGTTATTAAATCCACGAGCCTTTTGATGGAGTTTTTGGAGTCTTCTATGTAGAGTATCATGTCATCTGCAAATAATGACAATTTCACCTCTTCCTTTCCTATCCTTATTCCTCTAATTTCTCTCTCTTTTCTAATTGCTGTGGCCAATATTTCCAGAACTAGATTGAATAGGAGTGGTGACAGTGAACATCCTTATCTTGTTCCTGATTTTAAAGTGAAAGCTTTCAATTTTTGACCATTTAGTATGATGTTAGCTGTTGGTTTACTACAGATGGCTTTGATCAGCTTGAGGGAAAGGCCATCTGTTCCTATTTTCTGTAAGATTTTCAACATGAATGAGTGTTGGCCTTTATCAAAGGCTTTTCTGCATCAATGGAGATTATCATGTGATTTTTGTCCTTTGCTCTATTGACATGGTGTATTACATTGATTGATTTGCATGTATTGAACCATCCCTCCATTCCTGGTATGAATCCCACTTGGTTGTGGTGTATAATCTTCTTGATGACTTGTTGTATTCCGTTTGCTAGTATTTTATTGAGAATTTTGCATCTATATTCATTAGGGAGATTGGCCTGCATTTCTCATTCTTGGTTGGGTCTTTCTCTCGTTTTGGTATCAAGATAATGTTTGCCTCCAGGAATGAGTTGGAGAGAATGCCTTCCCTTTCAATTTCTTTAAAGAATTTGAAAAGAATTGGTATTAAATCTTCCCTAAATTGCTTGTTGAATTCAGCTGTGAATCCATCAGGACCCGGGCTTTTCTTCATCGGCAAGTTTTTAATTACATTCTCAATTTCACTGGCTGATATTGAGTTATTCAGGATTTTTATATCTTCTTCATTCAGCTTTGGTAATTCATATGTATCTATAAATCTGTCCATTTCCTCTCTATTTTCCATCCTATGAGAGTAAAGATTTTCAAAGTAAAGACTGATGATCTTCTGAATTTTCTCAGAACCTGTAGTGATGTCATCCCTTTCATTCCTTATTGCGTGTATTTCAGTTTTTTCTTTCCTTTTTTTAATAAGGTTGGCAAGGTGTTTATCTATTTCATTTATTCTTTCAAAGAACCAACTCTTCAATTCATTAATTCTTTGCATTTTTTTTTAGTCTCCATTGAGTTAATTTCTGCTCTGAGCTTTATAATTTCCTGCCTTCTTTAGGCCCTGGGTTTGACTTGCTCTTCTTTTTCTAAAACTTGAGGTGTAGCATAAGATTGTTTATTTGTTCTTGTTCTGTTTTCCTGAGAAGGGTGTTCACCACTATAAATTTCCTGCTGAAGACTGCTTTCATTGCATCCCACAGGTTCCTGTAGGTTGTATGTACATTTCCTTTGATTGTAAATAGTGTTTAATCTCTACTTTGATTTCATCTGTGACCCATTGGTTGTTTAGGAGGATATTATTTAATTTCCAACTGTTTATGGAGTTTCTGTGTTTTCTTTTGTCATTAATTTCCAATTTCATTGCAGTATGGTCTGATAGTATACATGGCATATTTTCAGTTCCTTTGCCTTTACTTAAACATGTTCTACGTACTAGTGTATGGTCTATTTTAGAGAACGTCCCATGTGCAGCTGAGAAGAATGTGTATTCTGATGCTGTTGGGTGGAACACTCTGTAAAGGTCTACTAAGTCCATATGTTCACAAGTTTGGTTAAGTTCTGTTATTTATTTCCCAATTTTTTGTCTAGTTGATCTATCTCTTTGTGACAATGTTGTATTAAAGTTCCCTGTTATGATTGTGTTGCTACTTATTTCATTTTTCATGTCTGTTAGAATTTGTCTTATATGGGTGGGTGCTCCTATATTTGGTGCATAGATGTTTACAGTTGTTATCTCTTCCTCTTGAAGCTTCCCCCTCACCAGTATGTAGTGATTATCTCTTTTGATTGTTCTTGGTTTGAAGTTCAAATTGTCTGCAAACAGAATAGGTACACCTGCTTTTTTCTGGTTCCTGTCGCATGGAGTATTGCTTTTGATCCTTTAATTTTCAGTCTGTGATTTTCCTTTTGAGTTAAATGTGTTTCTTGTGTACAGCATATAGTTGGATTTTGTTTCCTGATCCACTCTGCAAGTCTGCTTGTTTTGGTGGGTGCATGGAGACCATTTACATTGATGGTTATAACTGATATGTACTGGCTTATCTTTGTCATGGTATTTTCGTGCTGTTGGATCCTCCTTTTTCCCTCTGCTTAATTGCTTGCTCTGCTTGTTGGTTCCTTTCTGTTGTTGTTCTTGAAGTTGCAGTCCGTGTTATCTCTTTCTAGAATATCTTTGTAGTGTAAAGTACAAAGTGTCTCTATTAGTGCTTTTTGTAGGATTGGTTTGGTGCTCATGAATTTCTTCATTGTTCTCTATCATGAAAATATTTTATTTCTCCATTAAATTTGAAAGATAGCTTTGCAGGGTACATCAATCTGGGTTGGAAGTTGTTTTCTTTCAGTACCTGAAATACTTCACTCCAAGCTCTTCTTGCCTTGATGGTTTGTATTGAGAAGTCTGCCGTGATTCTGATAGGCTTTCCTTTATAGGTTATCTGTTTTTTTCTCTAACAGCTTTTAATATTCTGAGCTTTGTTGAGTTTCTGGGATCTTGATCACTATATGTCTGGGTGTAGATTTATTTTGGTTATGATTAACTGGAGTTCTATATGCTTCACTTATCTGGATGTCTGATTCTTTTACCATGCCTGAGAAATTTTCTGCTATTGTTTCTGCAAATAGTCTTTTTATGTCATTGGTGTTGATACTTACTGTTTCATTAATACCTATTAATCAGACATTGCTTTGCTTTGCTTTGTCTTGCAGTTATTGAATTGTTATTTCCTGGTTCCTTGTTGTTTTTAAGAGATCCCTCCTTTCACGTTCATTAGTGGCAATGCTGTCTTTAAGGTCTGAAAGTCTACTTTCAGCTTTGTTCAAGAGGTTTTGCCAGCTTTCAGTGGAATTTTTAATTTCCTGGATATCTGTTTGCATCTGTTTAATACCTTCTAGTTCTTTTCTATATTGTTCACTGAAGGTTTCCATGAGTTGTCTATGCTCTTCTATTTTCTTGTCAATGTCATCTTTGGATATGCTGAACATTTCTTTCATTATTGTTGTCATTTCTTTTTTCACCTGAGACATTATTTCTGATCTGATCTCTTCTGTGGCCTGATGGAGTTGTTTCTTTCCTGCAGTTCCTATCATTTAAGAAATTTCAGGTGTATGACTTCCCAGCTCTTCTCGTGTTGATGTCTCCTGGACTTGTTCTGGGTGGTGCGGAGGTCTGGGATTGCATTTTACATCTTTGTTTTGTTATTTTTGAAGATCTAGAGGCTCTGTGGAGTGCAGCCTCACTCTCCTGATTGTGTGAGTGGCAGGACGAGAGTCTGAAGATCCCCAGTGCTCAGTGCAGCTCCTATGTTGGTGAGTGCTGGCAAGATTGGGTCCCAGATGCTCCCCACCTTTCTTGCATTCATTTGTCTCCTAGCAGTGTGTAGGAAGGGCGGGAAAGGCTCACCGACATTCCTGAGATTGTCTGGGGTTTGGCCTAGCTTCCGCAAGGGTAGGGGGGATGCAGGTCATGTTTACCAAGGCTTCAGATATTGCCAAGACAGAGCCTGCTTCCCACACTGGCAGGGGAGGGGTGAGGGTGGACTCCCCTAGGCTGCTGACTCTGTCCAGGTTTCAGCTGAGCTCCCGGGGGAGGGGTGTGGGATGTTCTGGCAGTGACCACCAAGGCCCCAGAAGTTGTCCAGGGATCCACATGTGGGAGGCATCAGAGTGGCTCACCGGGGTTCCTGAAGGTGTCTGATGTTTGGCCCAGCCCCGGCAGACACAGTATGGTTGTAGTGCTTAGCCAATGAGGCCCCAGATGGTGCCCGAGGTTTCGCCTGCCTTGAACGCTGGTCAGGGAGGCAAAGCCGCAATTCTTTTTTTTTCCCCTTTCCTTCCTCTCCCTCCCCATCCCTCTATCTCTTAGGCCTCTTCCCATTTAAAAAAAAATTATCTCCATATTTCCTCTTATCTGTCTTTTATTTTGCTCTTTATTTATATTTTGGGTTTCTCATATAAAAGAAATAATGTGATATTTAAGCTTGTGTGTCTGATTTATTACACTTAAGATTATGGTACATCCATTTTGGGGTAAATGACTCATTTATCCTTCTTTATGGCAGAGTAGTACTCCACTGTGTATAAATACCACATTTTCTTTATCCATTCATGTGTTGATGGACATATAGACCACTTCTAAAGAAATCTACATAGATTCTCAGCTTCCAAAAAAGAGCAAGGTGCTCAGACACCGTGCGATATTGTACAAAGATCAGGGTAAGCACATGAGGGTTTGTAGTACACAGTTCCAAGGAAGGGGATGGGTATTGTTCATAACCTCTTGAAAGCATTTCAGTCTGACAGTTCTGGCTATGTGAATTCTCTATACCTTTGTTTCTGCACCCAGAGGAAGATATCTTCCACCCACGAAAGCAGGATGCTGGCCTAATGCTTCTCCGTGCCCAGCAGCATCTCACCTGAAGAAGAGGTTTAACTCATGCTTGTGGAATGAACAAAACTCAGGCTGCTCTTCTTCCCCATTAACATTGTTACAGTCAAGTTTGAACCAAGAAATTCTTAATAAAATTTATTTTCAGTATATGGCTTCATGAATGCTACCCTTGTAGGTTCATATATATTCAGTGGTTGCTTCTGAGAAATCTAAAAGTGTCACCCCTTGGCATTTGCCCTAGAACAGCATGATGTTTTTGATGCAGCCATAACAGTCAGACCATAGGGGGGAGAACTGGGTTCTTTCCAACAGACTCCTTTTTAGGGTAAGTCTGCTGCTGCTGTCCAGGCTTGCAGCCTCCTGAACCTCTTTATTTAGGTGCAGAATTCCAGGGCTGTTATTCCATTGTAGCATTTTTGAATAACTTGTAGTTTGAAATTTTCACCACTAGAGTTCAATCTTGCTCTTATCTAAATAATTTCATAGCATAAAATATAAAATAAAATAGTATCCTCCAAAACGAAACAGAAATTCCCAAAGTACTTTCTCTAAGGGAAGTATCAAGGACCTATTTTACTAATGTGCCCTTTCTTTCTGTTACACTTAATAGTTCCTGGTTGGCATTGCGCCAAGTAAAAAGTTCTAGTGTGCCCTTGCTTAGTTATAAATAATTTGCCAATAACTGGTAGATAATTGTTTATTTCCCAGTGAAATCTGCAGCTGTTGTTGTCCAGCTTATTATGAGAAAGCATGCTTCTGGTCTGAGGAATTTTGGGGTTCTGGGAAGGGTAGTGAGACGTAGAATAAACACAAATGCTGCTCTGAGGTTCAAAGTTGATCACATTTAAAAATTTTTAAAAAGAACATCGATTAGAAAGCATCAAAGGCACAATTTTGTCTCAACTTTGCTATTGGTCATGCTAAAACTCTCAGGACCTCTAAAAATGCTGCTCTTGTCAAAATAGAGATAACAGTAATAGCTAATATTATGAGCATTTTACTATGGGCTTGGCACTGTATGTCATTTTTCAGAAAAGCCTCATGAGTCAAGGATTCTTCTAGTCCTATTTTACAGATAAACAAACAGGCTAATAAGTATAAGTAATTTGACTAAGGCCACCAACATAGTAAATAGTAGAACTGGGACTTAAGCTTAGTTTCCCATCTGAACATTGGTTAATAAGGTTTCCAAACTCATATGGTATATAATTTTTGAAGGTACAGATAAAGAGAATAATAGCAACCAGAAGAACTGGATACTTCTAGGAAGGGCAGCAAGAGATTTGCCAGACAAGATCAACAGGATTGGGGGGCTGAAGAAGATGTGCTAACCGTGGACATTATCTTCAATTGGGGTTTTGTAAGAGAAATAGACAAACTGCTTAAATGACACCGTATGTAGGCCCCACCTTCTCTAAAACAGAGAGCTCAGTGTCAATTTGTAATGTGGTATGAATGTCCTGCAGTCACACTGACTAAAATTCTCACCATTTTTTTTAAGAATAGGAGAATCTTGAAATTGATTTTCAAATGGGTAGAAATTCCTAAAAGAAAGAGAAACTAGGATGGGGGAATGGAGTAAAGAAGGAAAGGAAAAGCAAAAAGCAAAAAATATATAATAGATAGTTAAGATAGCTATACTACTAATTTGTCTTAGTTCATTGACAAGAAATGTTTGTGCTAATATTGTTTGGACAATTAAATGCTGCTAACTTGTACTCTGAGTGACTGATTTGAAGATAATAATACACAATATATTAGCCATTGTTACCCTCCTATTGTCTCGTTTTGAAATTCTGTTTTATTTTTTCTCTTTAAAATAAAAAAAGAAATTGATCTTCAAGATTTAATATAGTATTCATAGTTGTGACAAATAATTATGTCCAGATTGGCTTTATAATTATGCTCAGGTAGTATCCTCTAATCCTTTTGTGATCACTTATTTACTTTCAAAAACATTTTTGAGGTGCTGGGGACTAAACCCAAGGCCTCAGGCGTGCTAGGAAATTGTACCGAGCTACACCTTTAGGCCTACTGTCAATTTTACGTTCTGGGTTAATGAACCCTGCTTCCCAGCAAATACTAATGTAGTTACCCACAACTGACCACTCATTCATTCATTCACTCACCCATCAGACTTTTATTATGCACTTACTACATGCCAGGCACTTTCTTGGTCCTGTAAGAAAACAACACAAAAGAACACTTTCATCATCAATGAAAAATTCTAAAAACAAACGAAAAAAGAAAATCTCTACTTCCATTCCACATCTTGTAGGGAGAACAGAAAATGAAACACAGAAGAGTAAAACACATGTATGTGACAATGCTGGGCCTTACACAGAGAACAGTAAGACAGAAGGAATATAGTGAGTGCTGTTTTTTGTTTTCTCACCATGTGATTTTAAAGTGGTCAGAGAAGGGGAGCGACAGTAACAACAGCAGCCACAGCAATTCTTTTCATTGTGTCACTGCAGCCCTAGCAGAGGCTCACACTCAGGGAGGGTGCACAGGATGCCAGGGCCCTTCTGATTTGTTTTTTCTTTAATACTCAGTACCACTCCATTTCCTGGGTAAGCGGAAAAAGCCAGAAACGCACACAGTTGGTCCTAATCACACAGCTAATGAGAGGCAGACCTGCGTGTTCTGAGTCAGAGTCCAGGGGCCTCACGCCGCCAAGAAGCTTCCCTTTGGGAATCCCTTCTCCCTACTGCAGTCGCCGATATATGGGACAACTCGGAGTGAACCGTGCTAACCTGATTTTCTAGCTCTAGGTTTATTTCTGCATAGCAATATGAAGATTAGCTGCTTATTTCTTAGTAATGACTCTTCAAATATAACTTGTTATATGGAATAGACTAAGTTAATTAGAATTTATTTATATGTCTAGAATATGTAGCCCCTGTACATAAAACTTTTATAGCAGCTGACAGAATTTAGTGCAAGATACATTGATTATCTATAAGAATTATAAATAAATGAACTCTTTAGCAGACTGTGAATACAAAGACAAACAGAATAATCCTGTTGATGATAAATAAAAAACACAGATCATTTCAGGAAACAGAGGCTACAAGTAATCTCAAGTCTTTGAGATGGGCTTCTAATTACTCTCAGGTACTGAATTTTACTATACACTTCTTAGCACCTACAACAGAGTGAAAAATCACACTAAGTTATATAATCTTGATGGGGGGGGGGCAAAAGAAGGCAGAAGAGCTTCCGTGAGACAAAGCTTCTTACAACCTAATCTCTTTAAAAAGCTCCTTGGCTAACAGCGAGGAATATCTTCAACTTTATAGGAAGCACAGACTCCTGCAAGTGTTCTTCCTTAAAATATTAATTAAAGTAAACAAATCTTTGTAAAATGCCATTTAAAAACTAGTCCAATGACTGGTAAAAACACATATATGAGACTAACAAAAATAACAACAGCTGCCACAAAGTGACATAGGTAACTATTGCGTACTTCCCAGACGCCAAGACTTGTGCTGAGCATTTCATAAGAATTATTTCATTTACGGTTTCCCGTGACTCTCTGAGTTAAGCATTATCATTCTATTTCAGTATATGTGCTGCTGAAGCGAGCACTTTTTTTTTTTTTTTTTTTTTTTCAATACCAGGGCTTGAACTCACAACCTTGCTCTGGCCAAGCAGGAGCTTATTCCACTGAGCTATATCCCCAGCCCAGCATTTTTATCATTCGATTTCAATGAGGAGAATGCTGAGGCTCACAGAAGTTGGGTAAGTTCCCCAAACTGCTCAGCACGAGAGAAACTCAGAACCAAGCACAGTCAGACTGATTCCAAGCTCTTTATTTTTGGTACTACCCTGTGACTACTCTATTGCTTTTAGTATATTTATGCCTGATTTTTAGTGGGACAGTTGCAGGAACAGATATATTAGGGTCAGAAAGCATAGAGGAAAAAAGCCTCTGTGTTTCCAACTTCCAGCAATAATAACTGTAAGAAAAGGCAGCTATACGAGTGACGTGAAATCAGCTCTGCCGGTAGCATAAAGAGAAGTCATGAGGAGTGACTCTGGGCGCTGGCAGAGGTCAGCGCAGGGTCCTCCTTCAAGTCTCAGGGTAATGAGCAACAGCTGCAACGCTGGCGGCCTGCCGTTTCAGAACCAAGGACAGCGGCACACCTCCCCTCCACTAGGGGGCAGGATGGTCATTGCATTGTGATTATATACAAACCAAGCCTGATATTTTGACAGAGAGCGAGCTCAATTTCCAGTCTCAGAACGAGAAGCCAGGGAACCAAGAGTTCATACTTGCCCCAGATAAGAACTTCAGACCTGTTTAAGGATGGAATGGACGATCCATGTTGGACATACCGGGTTTTTCACTTGTTAACCGCGGTGTCATGAGCTAGAAAATGTATCAAATACCAAACACCAGAGGAACCTCTGGAGAATACTGGTTGGAAACTGCCTTTCCTAGCCCCTGTACCAATTTCCGTTCAGCTATGGACTGAGAGCAATAAATGGCCTGTCTAGAGGACACGTGGAATTTTCCTTATCCATGCTATTAAAAGGACAGGAAAGAAAGTTCTGAGAAGGCAGCATTAAAAACGGTTAAAAACATGGGTTTTGGAGTCAGGCAGACCCGGAATTTGATTTGATTTCACCACTTTTCCACTACGTAGCATTGAGTAAACCTCTGTGTACCTCAATTTTCTCAACTATAAACTAGGCACGATAATAACATTTGTCCTCCAGGACTGTTAACACCTGAAAGCACTTGGCTTGGGGTCTATGACACAGTGCTCAAGGGTTGATGAAACTCATAATGACGATGATTGTGCTATGTGAAGGAAAAGAGACAAATAAGCTCAATATATCTCACCCAAATGTAGGAAATACATATAACCATTCATGGGTTCATTTGCTCAATCACATTTATCAAGCATTTTTTAGGGATCTCTAGTGTGCCAGGCAAAGTGAACACAGAAGTAGTCATCAAGGCAGTTCTCAAATATTCTGGGAGATAAGGATGGCTTTAGCCAATGAAATGAGAGGAGTCATAAGCCTCATTGTTATGTGAAATATTTGAAACAGAATGCGTGCCTTGCTGTCTTTCCTTCACTGACACTTCACAGTGTCAGTCAGCTTTCTGTCACTACAACGAATAACTGGGATGATCAATTTATAAACAGAACAGGGTTAAGTTGGCTTATGGTTTTAGAAGTTGCAGTTCAGTCTTTAGACCTGTGGCAACACAACATTGCAGGAATATACAGTGGAGCAAAACTACCTACCTCGGGGGCTGGGGATTTAGCTCAGCGGCAAAAAGCGCCTGCCTGGCAAGCGCAAGGTCGTGAGTTCGGTTCCCGGTACCGGAGAAAAACCAAAAAAACCACACACACACAAAAAAACAAAAAACAAAACTACCTACCTCATGGCTTGGAAGGGAAAGAGAGGAAAGGAAGGGACTGGGGTCCCATTATCCCTTTCAAATACATATCCCTACTGACCTGAAGACCCCCACAAAGCCTCATCTCATAAAGGCTCCACCACCTGCCTGCCAGTAGTGCTGTCTTGGAACCCAGCTTTCTAACATAAGGATCTTTGGGGAACATTGAGATCCAAACAAAAGTACCCTCCCTTCCCCAAAAGAGTGCACAGTATTTTCTGAGATACTGAACGCATCTGCTCAGATAGCACTGTGGGTCTCTAGATGAGAATTATGACAACATGGAGGAGAAAACCTGTCTCTCAGTGCCAGAGATTAAATCTGAGGAGAACTGAGCTACAATCCTACCCACTTCTCTGTTTTTATTTTGATACAAGGTCTCACAAAATCGTATTTGTCCTCCAACTTACAATCCTCCTGCCTCAGCCTCCTGAATAGCTGTGATTATGGGTAGGCATCACTGCACCCGTGTCCAAGTAGACTCTTAATGGACAAAATATATGCACAGAAAACCAACTTTTGCATTTTTTTCAAAGACACTATATTTGGGATCACTTGCTACCTCAGCACAACCTAGCCTCTCCTGAATGGTGTAAGGCTGCAGGTCACAAAGTGACCTACAGTAGTGGAATCCAGGTAGAGAATCAAACAGCAAACACCAGTCTACACTGCAGCGTACATGCACTGAGAGATGTAAGAGCAAAGTGTTGTGGGGAAGAGGCAAAGCAATACTATTTTAAGAATGTGAGGAAGGTTTTCAAAAAGAAAGTGATATTTTACTAGACTTGAAAGGCTCTAAGTTTATCTGGCAGAAAAGCACCTACGGAGGGCAGGATGTGAAACTCCATCACCACTAGGCCACCACTGGGAGGCCCAGCAAAGCTACAGAGTGAGAGGCTTGAGGGGGTGATTATTGCTCCTTGCTTTACCACTGTAGGAAACATTGCAAGATAGGCAAGGGGGTAGGGAGATCACATGCAAGCAATCCCATGACAATGCCAGTCTTACTAGCATCTGACTCAGATGGTCCAGCTTGTAATATTTTGCTTCATTTCTAACTTTGTCTGATAGCTACAATTAAGCAGCAAAGGTCCATACAATTTGGCCAAAACAATGTTGGATTGGAAATCAGAAGCTCTGGCTGCAAGAGGAGCTACACCAATCTTGAGAGGAAATCTGGATACATCCCTTATTTTCTCTGTGCTTTTAGTGAAAGTTTCTTTTGAAATTGTCTAGATCTGTAACCGCTTCATGGCTTGGTAATTACTTTCTTGACCCCTGTAACCATGAGCGCTTAATGGAACATACAGGATGCCCAATTGTACCAAGCTTCATGAACTGATGATCATTCATCTGCCCTTGTAACTGAGGATCTCACCCTGTTAGCTGATCAGAAGAACTACCAAGCTGTTCTGTCTCACTTTGTACCTCCTTTGTACCTCCTGCTTGTGAATCCTGTAAAAGCCCTAGACCACCATAGATTGGGGCCTGATATTCTGGGAATTATCCCCACCAGTGCCTAGCCATGTAAATAAATTTGCTTCCAAATCCTGGCTGTGATTTCTGTTTCTGCTTACTATTGCATGTGGTGCATTGGCTGGGAAAACCCACTGTGCTGACCTCTTTGGGCACTCATCATGCCTCTTGAGGATAGAGCAAGGACCTCTCCAGGTCTTGATGGGAAGGCACACCCTGGAGATTTCCCGAGTACCCTTGCAGGTGTGGAGGAGGATTCCTGGTTCCCTCCTCAAGTGGCTCACATTGGACCCCAAAAGGAGGAGGATACAATCTGTCTGTCTGTCTGCCTACTTGATTCCAGTAAGACCCTGCAGGGCATGCCAGTTAGTCAGTCTGTCAGTCCTGCTTAGTTCAAGCAGAAGAAGAGCTTGACCAACTCTTGTTAGTTAAGGCCACTCTCAAGGGAAGGGTGAGGTTTGGAATATTTAAGCTCTGAGTACAGGCTGGATGATCATTTGAGTAGAATGGAGAATGTAGGCAATGCCCCGCTGTGTCTGTGCATGAAGGCTGAGATGCACTGGCTGCAGTGGCTGACTGGGCCTTCACCTGTGGTTCCCTGGTAACTGACATATCCTGGGTGTGGTTTGATGTTTCATGATGGAGGCCTCACACCCTCCTTAGCTAAGTTCATCTAGGCCCCGTTAGAGGCATGGCCAGATGGGCATCTGAATGGCCTCTTTCTGAGGTGCACCACCCTTTGTCTGTTGTACCATCATTCAAGTGTACACAACATAAACCACAGGGAGATAGAATGGGAGCTAATTAGTTAAAACCCACAGTCCCTGACTGCAGGAAAAGGGGCTTTTACAAGGTTAAAAATAAAACCAAACTACTCCCTGCATCTCAAGGGAAAAAGAGGCCCATTGTTCCTGAGAATTCCGCCTTGGCACCCTTGTTGGCTGCTGCCAACGCCTATAGCTTCACTCCCCCTCCTCAGTCTTCTACTTCCAGCCAAATGAACTGGTTCCAGCTGGCTATTGCCTGCATCAGCCACAGAGGCCCTCCCTCCTGAGCCTTCGGCTTACATGCCTATCCTGGTGAGATGACATCATCTAACACTCACCTGAGATGACTGTCAATAATGCCTTCTGAGTTCCACATTTTGAGGAAAAATTGGACTGTCAGCACAACAAATGAGTTACATCCTGTCAGGTCTAAAAAATAGGACAGACCAAGCTCTATCAAATTGGGCTCCTGAGAGTCCATGGCCATTGCAAAAGTCAGGGGCAAACCTATGACTTTCCTGGTAGACCATGGAACAGAACTGTCTGCCTTCAAAAGTTCCCTCTGTCAAAAAGTTACCATCACCAGGGCAACTAGGACTCTTGTCTCTCACGCCTTCTGCCAGGCACAAACTTACAGCGTGGGAGGACATCTCCTTCACACCAAGCCAGTCAGCCTTGCTCTTATTTAACTCTGCAATTCAACTTGGACTGTTTTTGGAGAGGAACATGATGCCTGCATCAGCCTGAGACAGATAACTGCAATCCTAAAGTTCTGAAAACTCCTCCCAGAGGTATAGACTAAAGACTCACCCCTGAGCCTGGATATCAATCAGGCCACCTCACCACAACCCCTGTTGCTATCAGATGTCACAGAAAGCACAAACAGGCATCCAGCCACACATCAGCCTGATAGACTGTTAATCACCTTGGGCAAGATCTCTATGCTGTCAGCAATGCGGAAAACATGCCTTCCTCTGCTTGCAAGTTGCTCCCATAAGCCCCTTCAACTGGAAAAATCCTGAGACAAAAGACAGCTCACTTGGACTCAGTTTCATAAAGGGTTAAAAACTCTCCTACTATTTTGTGGAAGGTTCTGAGGACAGATTTGGTTCCATTATAGTTCCCCAAGCAAACAGTATAGACTGTCAAACTGTTAAAATTCACCTCTCTGGCTTGTAAAGCCAGTTGAAGTCTCTGAGCTGCCAATGCTACTGCAGTTGCCCTCTGTATATGTTGCCTCAGCTTTCTGCCACCCACAGCCTGCTGGTACACCTACCTGGTAGAAATGCCCTCTTCTGCCTTTGATTGGCACCTGTCAGCCAGGCCCTCCTCACAACCGACCTGGACTCAATCTCCCAGAGGTTCAAAAACTTGTTTACACTTTTTGGAGAAGCCCTCACAGCTGATCTCGCTAGTTTCTCAGAATTACACTCAAGCTGCCTTCTGCAAAGACACAAATCTCTGCTATAATATCTGGAAGAAACTGGTTACAAGAAAGAAACTCCACAAGTATCTTGGAGCTGCTGGCTTCTATAAAATCTGGATTCTTGAGTTCACAGAAATGATGATGTTTACTCAGACTGTTAGCCCCAGAGAGTACCCAGCCTACCTGTGCAAACATTTGGCCACTGCCCTTCTGATCAAGAAAGCTGACAAATTCACCTTAGGCTGAGAACTAACTGTTCAGGTGCCACATGCTGTACTTGACCTCACCCAGTACCAAGGACTCTTATACAAAAATCCCTTCCTAACTCTTGAGGTAATAAAACCACTCAATCCTGCCACATACCTGCCCATAGAGCAGGACCCAACAGATCATGACTGCTTGGCACTGTCTGATAAACTGTTCTCAAACCAATCAGACTTTAAAAAATAAACCCTGTGACAGATGCTGAGTACACCCTGTTTATGGATAGAAGTACTATGTTAGTAATGGAGTCCAACAGGTTAGATATGCTGTGGTCACCTTGGACAAAGCTATTTTAGCCAAAGCTCTCCTCCTACTGCTTCCTGCCACTGTTTGAATATCTTCCACCAATGAAAAACAGTTCAATCCAGACGCATAAGCCCCCTCTGGGGATCTAATTGACTGAAACATCAACTCCAGCCAGAAAACCTTTACTCAGTATTTCCAGAAGGTCAGAGACAAACCTGCCTCTACTGTTTGTTTTTCAAGCTCAAGCTGCAGTGCGGGCACACATAACTCTGCAGCAAGCTCAGGCTTCAGCATCTGACCTCATGCATTATGGAGGACTCTCCCCATTTAAAAAAATATAGATTACACAGAAATAAAACATAAAACTACTTACAGCTTCTAACCAGTTAAAAGACAAGCTATATCTGTAGACACTTCTGCATACACATAAAACACAGGTGCATATTAACTACCTCTACAAGTTATAGAAATCCAGCCTTAGATCTGCCAAAAAATTAATCTGGACAGCTCCCCTGAAGCTCAATTTAAAGGGACAATGCCCTCAAAGCCTTGCTTCTGTCACTCTGAATACTGACAGGTCAACACATAGCTGAAGCTTGAGGACAGTGTTCATGGGATTCCAAGTGTGACTGCTTGTCCCAGTTCTCTCCCATATATACTTGATATTCTGTTATCCAGCTTGGTTCTTGCTCCCTGTCCTCTTACTGACCATAACCAGGAATGAAAGACAATAAATAAGCCTCCTTCCTTATTCTTTATAAGGTTTTGTTAGTTGGATTTGATATTTTAAACTGTATTCTTCATCTAAAAAGCCTAAGGATATTAGTTATAATTAAAAAATGTTTATTGTTACTAATGTGCTGACTTTTAGTTTTCAGTTCTGGATTCTGGCTCTGTCTAATTTAGCCATGGGAAATCAGATTGCCACAACCCAAGCTCTTGTTGAGTTTTGCCTGGTAAAAAACTGACACCTGAGAGGTGATTTAGTCACCTCTGGAATGAACAAGGCCAAGTAGTTATCAGATTTGATATCTGCTAAATGATTACCATTCTACACACATGGACACCCTGTTTTCAAAAAGGGCCCAGAGGACCTGATGAGTAATCCACTCTGGAGCCTTTGACTTCTATCTGTTCCCTCGAAAAAGATATGGACATTCAGGCTGCAGATCCAGAATGGAATATAACCGCTCCTCCTGGGAATTTGTGTTCATTGTCTCCTATTAAGAGGCAGCCCAATGATGACAGAAACAGACCACTTTAAGGTCACCCCTCAATTAGCCGAACAAGAACAGCAAAGAAGAGTTTGTACTGCCCCAGGAGAAAACTGCTGATTTTTTTTTTTTGTAATGGGAATTGAACTTAGGACCTGTGCTTATCAGGCAGGTGCTGGGTTGCTGAGCCATATCCCCAGCAAAAATTGGTGTTTTTATGCTAATAAATCTGGAATAGTCTGATTTTTATGCTAATAAGTCTGGAATGGTCTGCAACAATTGCAAGAGAGGTACAATAACTGGGCTCAAGAACAAAACCAGAAACAGGGATGACTCCAAGGTCTATCCCCAATGTCATTTTGGGACCAGAGCTGAAACCCCTTTTAAGACTCCTGACAGCCCTTATGTTAATCCTCCTGATAGGGTCCTGCCTGACTAACTGGATTACATAAGTTAAGAGCTGCCCCTTCCTATGCAGCTTTAGGTAAAAAGAACAACCCAGTATTGAAAAAGATTTTTCTAATGACAAAAGGTGGAAGTGAAAGGGAAAAACTGTACAAGAGAAATTGTTCATTTTAAAACTTTGTTCTTTTGAAACTGCCTAGCTCTGCACCTGCTTCATTGCTTTGGAATTACTTTCTTGACTCCTGATACCATGAGAACATAACAAACATGTAGGATGCCTGATTGTACCATTGTACCGAGCTTCATGAACTAATGGTCATTCATCGACCCTTGTAACTGATGATCTCACCCTGCTAGCTGATCAGAAGAACTGCCAGTCTGTTCTGTCTCAGCTCTGTATCTCCTTTGTACCTCCTGCTTGTGCATCCTATAAAAGCCCTACATTACCAGAGATCAGGACCTGATATTCTGGGAATGATCCTGATCAGTTCCTGTCAATGTAAATAAATCTGCCTCCAAGTCCTGGGTGTGGTTTTGGTGTTTCTGCTCACTGTTGCACTGGGAACTCTTTGAAAAAATGAGTCAAAAGGCCTAGATTGTTGCTGGTCTTTCTGATTCTAAAACTGTTTCTATAGTACATTTGGCAATGTCATTGTATGTTTGAAAAGATTCTACTTTTGAGGAAAACCAGGCTATTGGTATGATTATACATGGTGTGCTATCACTAAAATCAGCATAGGGTACATCAGAAACTGTAGTGGACCTGCCCCTACCCATGTCCCCTATGGTATTAACATTTGGTACACTCCCAAATGCCCATGGCCTAAGGGCTTTTCCCAGTGACCAGAGCTTCCTCTGCTATACTGAGAGACTGGAATTACTGTCTCTTGTGAGAAATCATCAGCAATAACTATAGTAAGCTGGTGTGCAGATATCCAAGTTCCCTTCTCCATAGGCAGGATGGTTCTGAGGCTGGAGACACTCTGACAGCTAGCAGGACTAATCTTCCATTACTCACAGTGATGACTGGCTTGAAATACTTTTTAAAAATTTTTTTGGGGTATTGAGAATCAAACTCAGGACCTTGTGCTTGCCAAGCAAGGTCCTGTGCCACTGAGCTATATCCCCGGCCCCGGCTTGATAGCAGGAATTTAAACAGGGAAACCTCCTTCCTGTGTCTCTTCTTACTTATCTACCAGGGTTTCTTGGATTGGCTTCCCAAATAATCCACCTGCACTTGAATTTCTGCCCCAAGACTAGCTTCTAGGGCCCCTAAGGCATGTGCATACACAGCTATATTTGATCAAGTATTGCTGTAATTGGTAGAAATTTGCATTCCACACTTGGGTGCAAGTACAAATGCATTTTTAATTAATTAAATCTATTTGTGAACCCTGGTTGTTATTTGAGTGTCCTTGTCCCTTCTATTATCTCAGGTGTCTGATGAAATCTAGAAAATTTAGAGAAGGAACTCTGGTTTCAGTCCACCATGGGTGTCACCTAAATGCTCATTTCCCTGGCTGGGACCCAAAGGGGAGCAAGCCTGCTCTCTCAGTGACAAATGATTTCTGCAGTTGTTCATAAATCTGTGGAATTCAGCGTGCAGTTCCAGCCACAGATGTTCCTGCTTAGCGAGTCCCTGCTGCCTCCTGTGGTCTCTGGAACCAATTCTTTCTTTTGTAGGAAGCATTCTACTTTGTCTGCCCTCATCCTCCAGGGCAAGAATCCATATCCACTGACTTTGAGGAAACCCAGCCTACTGAGTCAGAAATATGTTTCAAAAACCCACTTCTTTATATCTGAGTGTATGAATATGTGTGTGTGTATTTGTATGTGTGTGTTTGTGTGTGTGTGTGTGTGAGAGAGGGAGACAGAGAGAGAGAGAGAGAGAGACAAAGACAGAACAGGGACAGAGACACACACAGAGAGAGAGACAGAGGCAGAGACAGGGACAGAGACAGAGAGAGACAGAGACAGAAACACAGAGAGAGATAGAGACAGAAAGTGACAGAGAGACAGAGATAAAGATAGAGGATTACTATGTTCCATAAACCGCAACAGGTCTCTCTTTCTAGGAGAGATGAAATAAAATTTTTATTTCTCCTTGAGAGTCCACAGTTCCCCGAAAAGAAGAAGGATACTGATTAATGCTAGTATGCGTATGGCTGTCGTTGTTAAAATACCTCATTCTTTTGTCTCCTAAAAATTTGAAGAACTTCTTGTACCAAGGAACTGGTAGACATAGAAACAAAGGAAAAGGGAAAGAGGCATCATCCCTTCTTAGTAGAACCCTTTTAAACATAACAGGAACTCGGATTCTCAGGTAGCTATATTTCCTTAGGCATTTAAACTGTGAGCTGCGAATGTTTTGTCTATTTGTTGTACTAATAATCTTGGGTACAATAGCCACTGATACAGTGACAATAGGTTAAAGGTAAACAGGCCAGGTGCTTTTGGTGGCTATGTCACTCTCTGAGGATAATTTGTTTTTAGCAGATATAACTAAGATTTCAGAGTAACCCTGGTAACTGGAATCGTCATTTTAATGAACACACTGGATACTGATTCACTTCAGATGAATGAAAATAAGACCATTTAAAGGGAAAAAGAATTCTCATGCAGGAATATGTCATTTTCAACTAACTAACCTCTTTTCTCTATGCAGCGTAATAACACAGCTTCAATGTAGACACAAAGTGCTAAATATATGTAAAAAGGATAAATTATACACCAGGGCCATCATTGTCTTTTGAGAACAGGCTGCTAATGATGTCACAGTCTCACATTTGATTGCCATCAGATTATTAATTCCCAGCTGATCTCTGCTTGCATTTTCTCCTGTACACCTCCTGCTATTTCCTTAATGCTTTCCAAGATGAGACTTATCATTGCAAATATTACCAGAAAAAACTCAAAATAAAACCCTTAAACATGTTCAGCTAAGGATGGAACAGGAAATATGTGAGTAGCTAAAATATTTTTTGTTGGAAGGATGAAGTTATAAGTGATTTACTCACTGGTAAGGAGAGTCATGCAATTCTGCTGATTTACTTATGGATATAATCTGATTCTAGTTGTTATGGCAACATATAAGAAAAAAAGTGGTAAGAGTTCACAATTAAATTTTTCTTGAAATGATCCAAAATATTAACTCTAAGTATGTGGATTCTGTAGGAAATATTGTTTGAAGTCACTCTCAGACTTCTGCTGGGTTGAAAAGGATATCTGCCTGCAGCCAGTTGGGCATTATAATCTCTTTAGTGATGAGAACAGAAAAATGATGAGCATTTGAAGAAAAGTAGAAGTATCACTTTACCCTCAGGACATCTCTTTCTAACTCTCCCATCTATTAATACGCAAGGCATGAAACACTAAGTGTCACATCTATGTCATACTCTAATACCTATGCACTGTGGACTCAAAGTGTAGAATTTGTTTGCCCACATGAGTTGGACCAAAAAAAAAATCCCATTAGCCAGAATAAAAGGTCAGGGGCTGGGGATTTAGCTCAGTGGCACAGCGCCTGCCTGGCAAGCTCAAGGTTGTGAGTTCGATTCCTGGTACTGGAAAAAAACTAAAAACAAACAAACAATCAAAAAACCCTCCAGAACAAAAGGTCAAAAACATACTTCCGAGTTTTCTTTCAAATTTCCTACCAAAACAAATTGGGAAAAATATCTCAGGCTTTTAGGAGATCATTTTCACAGTGTGTTAGTAGAAAATAATTCCCTGGATAAAAAGGTTACAAAGCCATCAAACATCATTTTATCATATATGAATAAAAACCTTTAACTTCACCCAGGAAAGGAAATTACTAAACACGTATAGGAAGAAAGGCCACTGCTGTATCTTTCTTTATAGTTTTTACCGCAGTGTTTTTAGAGTAAAGCTCTGAAAATTTTCTCCCCGCCATGTACTTAAGGATGCAGTAAGGAAGGAAATGGACCACTGATCATTATTTCTATTATCAGTCAAACACAATTCATTTCATCAGTGATGGACCTTCAGTAACTAATTCTGGAACTCTCTTGCATATGACTCTTAAGAGTCTATTTCTTGCACTGATAAGAAGTCAGTTGGCTTTACTGACTGAGAGTTTACTGAGAATTTGAACAAGCCTAATCTTCCCAGGCACTCGGCACAAACTGAAACCATCAGTATTTCTCCGTGCAGGCTGCCGGGTGGGGTTAACGATACACTTCCATCTTTTTCCAGCATATTCAAGAGATGGAGGTCACCTTAGCAACAGACCTAGTCCAACAAGGTGACACACAAGCGTTGGCAGAGGTACCTACATGACGCCATAGTTGTAGGCACCGCCCTGGGATAGTGGGACATGTAAACACTCAGGTGTTCCTAATTTGTCATAGGCGACAGGCCTTTTGGATTAGCTTTTCTCCGGTCTGCTACTCCATGATTCATCTGCTTCATTTTCTCTTCCTCTCTGAAGCACAAGTAATTCACTAGTCAAATTTCGCACCTGTGGTTTCCATCTTTCTGTGCGTGCAGTGCACTTCCAAATGCAGCGATCCTGAAGTTAGCAACAACTGCATCCGACATCTGACTACAGTAGACAATATTTTGGTTTCAGTAAATGTATCCACAATATTTTTCTGTTTTCTTGGTCATCCTAACTACCAGTACCTAAAATATAAATTTAAATTTATTTTTAACTGATATATAAAAACATCAATGTTGTATGTAGCTATTGGGTGTTGTACATAGTTATGGCGTTCTGATACATGTATGCATGGTATAATTTGTCTTTCAAAAGTAAAATTTTTATTGCTCTGATTAAGACTCGGGTGCTGATAATCTGAAAGGCGATAGATAGACATCGTGTTCATCCTCATGGCTTATGATATAGAGATGGAGAAAGGAATTAAACAAACTAACTGCACCGTGATCATTTCAGTGGGGAGACAGAGAACAGAAGTGGCAAAACAAATTTAAATAACACATTTAAGTAGTATTACAAATAAAGTTTCTTGCTTATCTTTGTCCTTTAAAAAGATTAGGGAAAAGTGATCAGTATATTCCGTTCACATTACCAATCAGCAACTGTTAAGTATACTGACAACACCAGATGTCAACTCTGAAACAAGTGGCATCTGGTCCAGCATATGTGCGAGCAGGCCCGGCTCTCCAACATGCCCTGAGCCCTCTTGGAGGATCTGGGAGAATCTTAGGACACTAGCACCTAGCACCTGGTGTGCCACCAGCCCAGGTGTGCAGGGCATTTCCTGCAGCACCATGATGCCCCCAGGAGACATCCCTTTCTTCCTCAGAGCAGGCTGTTTACCAGAGCCAGCTCCGCATCTCTTTTCTCACTCTCTTACTAGATGAGAACTTAGCAGGGTGAAGTAACGCTGTAAGCCTCTGTTACCCCATCTGTAAAATAGGTCTGAGTAAAATATCTAGCTCATAGGACTGTTTTAAAGATGGCATTGAATAAGGCAGATCAAGGCCTTGCCACATTGCCTAGATAGGTGTAAAGTGTTAGCTTTTAAAACAGTGTTTAGAGGAAATTACATAATGGCTTTACTTCTCATCTAATGAGACAGTGAGGTAAATTAAGGTTCACATAACTTTTCAAGAACTGGGCAGTTGTACAATGACATGAAAAACTCCACTTGCTATTTTTCTTCCTTTCAGTTTGTACCCTTGAGGGTGTGTGTGTGTGTGTGTGTGTGCGTGTGTGTGTGTGTGTGTGTGTGTGTGAGACTACCCATGGGTGAATAAGAACAATTACTTATTCACTAAGTATTCACAGAGTACATACTTGATATGAAAATGATACTCTGCTAGTGTTATTACCATGGGGATACAAGTACAATAAAAACTTTCACTGCTTAAAACATAATTTGGAGTGGGCGGATAAAATAAACACAAAATAACTAAGACTGTAAAGAAATAAGCAACCAAATACCAAATGAGAGGAAAAACGGCAAGCAGGATAGGATACACACAGAAAGACGGACACCTTACACCAGTGAACTGGCCTTAGAAGAGCATTGGTCTAAAAAGGATCTTGTCTAAAAAGGATTAATCATAGAAGTATTGAAAGTGGCTTGATCACAAAAAGACCTCTGATCTATAATTAAAGAAATATTCCTGCGTGTGTGCATAAAGTCTAAGCCTTCCTCATTCAGCATATTGTGCCATGAAAGGATAGAAAATAAAATATTAACGCTTGCTGTGAATGATATTATGTGTCATCCTTTATAACATCTGTCATTTGGGGGCTTTTGTCAAATAAGATTGATCTGTTTGTGCTATCATCAGTTGGTTAATCAAAACAAGTGCTGCCATGATAGATGCTGTTCTACATGCAGCAGAGGTATTTGCTATTATTTGGAAACACTAGAGTGATATTATTTCTTCCTCAATCAGTGGTCTCAGTTGTGAAATTTGACAGATTTTATCATTTTTCTATTCTCTTTATTTGTAATGATAAAAATGTAGCATCTGGATTTTATTCCACCATAAATTGAGTTTGGTACACACACGCACACACACTTCTCATGGTGATTCCATTTTCTCCCTGTGTACCAGTTACAAACACAACTCAAGCTTGTTAATCAGTTAGTGGATACGGAAAAGGCCAATGTCTTCCTGCACACCACTCCAGTGTTCCAACTCAGGGGGCATCTCCATTCTGACATGCCTTTCCACAATCTCCCCAGAACGCTGCCTCGGTGAACTTCCTCTTGGGTCAGTCAGGAAACATGGTGGTCGCATTTGTTTCACGTTTCACCACAAGATGCTGTCTGCTATCCAAAGGAGGTATGACTACATCACTTCAAAGAGCAAAATTATTCATAACCTTTACTACCTTCCCCCAAGAATAAAACCACAGAAATGATTTTCTTTAGAATGTCGTAATTACTATTGTTCAGAGCAGATTTTCTCTTTTAAGTTATTTACATCATCTCTGAGTTAACTACACATGCACTGGGAAAACCAGAAACTACTTGCCAAAGCCTAATCCATTGTCGCTGTCCCTAGGGACCAATGTTTGTGGGCACTTAGCACACCCCAGGCTCTGAATTATTTTTAAGTATTGTATTACTTAATCCTCCCAGGCATCTTCAAGGTGAGTGACCTTTGTTATTCTGGAGAAGAGTGAGGATCAAAGGGGAAAGGATTTGTCCAGAAGAATCAGGAACCAAAGGAAATGAAGTCAAGCAGACAGGAAGCTCGGGTGCTAACGTACAGGTGATGGGTCACTGTCCTGCAACTTTGCTAACTTATACAAACAGTGAAGCACTGGATGATCATGTACTGAAATAATCCCCCCAACAATTGCATGGTTTAAACAGCAGAGGAACAGAGACTAAGGGACAAAGCTTTCTCAAATTTTGATTCTTTCTCTGTCATTCACTTATTAGTCATATAGCCTTGAGCAAGTTACTTAACCTTTCTGAACTCAGCTTTTGCCTGTTTTAAAATGGGAAAAATAGTAGATTCTTCTTCCCAGGGTATTTGTAAAGATTAATTAAGCATGATTTAAAAACAGGCCATGCATAGTACAGTGCCATCTGCCAAGTGCTCAATAAATACTACTGAATAGTATTCTTACAGAATAATTATTGAGTACTATTATTCAGTAAACTAAGGCTGCAACACTTGGGTGCCTAAGGCATGAACAGGACCTCTAATAATTCAAGACTCATTTGGTGGAGGTTGTGGGGAGGAAACTAAGAGTGAGGGAAGTTTGCTATATAGAGAAAAAAACAAGGCAAAGTGCTTGTGAACAGGTGCTGGAGGCAGCAGTTTCAACTGAATCCATCACACAGCTTCCAGCCCTGTGGAATTATTATGTTTTCTCTTTCCCATTAAGGATTCACATCTGGATGTAAAGTTCAAATGCAGACATTATCAGAAGGAGGGTGCACAGAAGCTGCTTCCACAGAGATCTTGGCTGTATTTCTCTTGTTTTCTCCTGAATTATTTATCTTGAGCATCTGGGTTACATTATCTTTACACAATGTCACAAAGGAAATGTGAGAACGGATACTCTTTCCTCATTTGCCCACTGACAGTGAATGCGCCCCACAGCTTCCAGGTGTCTGTTTTGCTTTTCTTCACTCATTTATCTAACTATCACCCTGGCAAGAGGGGCACATCCTCTCTCTTGGTGGGCTGAGGGAAATCATCCTCTAGTCAGATTGGGGCTAACAGACAGTCCCAGCCTCACTTCAAGATAAGGCCAATCAATCTTTTCCAAAAGCTCTACAGCTCAGCAATCCTGACTGCCAAAGCAGCTAGTTCTGCAGGCTAAAGTTTGTTTTTCAACCACCAAAATACAAATGCCCCACATATATCAGCTGAAATCCATTGATCCAATGGCCCAGACCAAACTGGAAACTTGCTGGACACCAGGACTATTTGAAAAGAGAGAGTCCCATCTAGAGTTTCTACAACAAACCTAAAAACTATCATAACTATAAGTCAACATTAATATGCTTTAGGCACTTCCTATATGCTAGGAAATAGATCACATGTTACACTAATTTACTTAAATTTTAACACAACCCTATGAGATAGGTATCTTATCCTTACTTTAAAAGAATGAAAAAAATTAGTTCAAATAAGTGATCTGTTCAAATTTACCACTAAGCAGAGACCAGAGCTCAGATTCAACTCCAAATTTCATCCAGTATTCTTTCCTGCTACTTTCTGAGTCGTGTTTATATGGTATGAATTTTCCCAGTCTTTTAGTTTTAAACAGTATATCTCCTTATATTTAAAATGGCTTTCTTGTAAGCAACATATAATTGAATTTCATATTTTATCCCATTTGACAATCTCTGAATTTTAATTAGACTGTTTAGGCCACTTGTATTTAATGCAATTATTGATGTGTTTGGGTTTTAATCTATCATCTTAATATTATTTTCTATTTGAACTGCTATTTGTGTTACTATTTTTTACTTCTTTTGGATTGACTTTTTTATTTAATCTCTAATTTTGGCTTACGGACTTTCCTTTTATTTTTAATGGCTACTGTAGAACTCATAGTACATTCTGATCATAATTATTTTCCTGTAACATTGTATTACCTCATATATTACATCTTTTATTTTGTACTGTTATATATTTTGCTTCTACAGAGTCTATAAACTCTATTATATAATACTTTGAAGACACATATCATTTAAGGGCTGTGAAAAATGAGAAAATAAGGCAGGGGATGTAGCTCAGTGGTACAGTACCTGCCTGGCAAGCATGAGGGCCTGAATTCAGTTACTGGTACAAAAAAATATTCTGCATACCAACATATTTACCATTTATGATGTTCATAATTTTTTTTGAAGTTCCACGTTTCCCTTTACTGTCATCTTCTTCTACTTGATAAATAGATTTATATGTTGTAGTATATGCCATAGAGCCCCATTGATGGACACCATTACAAAGCAGCTCTGAGCAGGACTTAAATTAACCAACTGACTTTCTGTGTTTACTTGTGAGTCTATCCAAGACCCAGGCTCCTTGTCTGGAGATGGGCAGTGGACTCATAGTAAGTGAACCTCTGTGAGTCACTAATCCCTACTAAGGACTATAATGGCAGATGAAGCTGGAAAGCCTCAAAGGAAAAGACAAGATCACAGCCAAGGACACCTGGATCCAACATCAACTAGATAAAGACTGTAGCCTCAGGCATCTCACTCCTGGGTGGATTAATTTAATACCTTACTTGGAGAAGTCCTTGAGTGGCTTCACCCTTCTTGAATACTCCCCTCCCTTCTTCTGATAACTAAATAAATTCAGGCTACCCAAAGAAGATTGTGGACTTAGCCCTGTGATAATCTCAAACTCTGTGAGAGGGCTTCAATCCTGAAATTAAAGCCCTGAAATCATTCCATTTGCCTCTTTTTATTTAGCCTTCACCATACACTCATTCAGGAGATTGCAGACCTGATCAGCCAGGAATAACTAAGGGAGATTATTAACCCAATACCTCATGAGGGACCTATGGCTATTTCTGTGAAGAAATTGAATCCTGGTGTCTGCATCAGGGGTCACTATTGTTCCGTCTGCCATAGGTGAGGTGGATCAAGTTGAAGGAAACAGCTAAGCCACAGCTGTAGAGATGCCCATGCACACTTGTAAGCTGAGAACCTTTACCAAAATGTGGCACAGGGTCTGTAAGAGAAACTTACCATTAGGGAGCCTAGATCGGCACCTCCTGACTCTCCTTGTCCTTGAACAGCCTTTAGCTGCTAATGAGGTCAGACTGTGATAGTATATAAGGAGTGCCTTTTTACCTTCCTCTCCTACCCATAAGTTACTGTCTTTTAGAAGTGGATGACAGAAAAGTGGAGGACTTTCCAGCTAGCTGGCTCTTTACATCAGGTAGAGATCCAAAGAAGGAAGAGTGTCTTCTATACAGGAGCTGCTTATCAGACTTCCACTGACAAGAAAATGATCCAAGGACCAGGAAACAGGACCTTAGGATATCTGTTCTGTTGTGATAATTTTGCATGCCGTGCAGTATATGGAACCAGGCCTGGTTTTGGAAAGTAATGATGTTTATGATGTCTAATGGTAATGATGATAAATAACAGTAAGTTACAATTTGGTAAGATTTAAGCACTGTTCTAATATCTTTGTGGGCACCAGTTTATTTAAACACTGTAGTATTTCACTGAAGTATTAAATACTATGTACAAGGGCATTCAGTGGCAGAAGCAGAGTTTTAACCAGAAAAGTTTAGCCTTCATGTCCACACCTTTAAGCACGATGCTAGAATGCTTTTATGCAAACATTTGCCCAAAGGTTCCTGACATCTTAATAAATTAATAAATATTTGGTGATATTTATTCTGTTGTCCTTAATCTCATAAGAGTGTTTACACCTCCCAGATTAATTTTGTGTTCTGACTCTGACATAATCTTTCCTGTTATGACAAGATTTGCATTTTTAAAAATTGATGACACCTTGAGACCATAACGTTAAGTGAAATAAATCACATATACTTAAATATCACATAGTTTCTCTCATATGAGAAATCCAAAGTACAAATAAAGAGCAAAGTGAAAGATAAATAATAGGAGGGAGGGAGGTAGGTCTTTCTCAAAGGGGAAGGGAATCAAGAGATGGAGAGAAGAGGATGATAACAGGAATTAAGATGTGCTATGTACATGTACTGGATACCTACAAGGAATGTGAACATTATGTACTGCAAACACGTGCTCATAAAGAAAATTATCTGGAAAAAATTAAAATAAAAATTGATACACAATGCAGGAATTGGGTAATTATGATTGACAACCAAGCTCACTAAAGGAAACCAGGAAGGTCTCTGGATCTGCACAAGAAGGGACTCTCACCAGGACAACGCTGGGACTCTCACTTTAGAGGCCTTCTATATAAAAATCTTGATAAAGTAAAGTCAGTAATGAACACACGAGCATTCTGTCATTTGGGTTCTAGCTCTCCACACCTTTGTGACACGATCCATAACTTCATACACTCAGTTCAGACTCAAGAAAAGGGTTCATCTGCTTAGACAACGGGTAACTGCTTCCAAAGATCATAAAAGTATGTGCATTGTGCAGTTATTTGTGTAGGAGAGAGATGCTGCTACAGAGTGCAGGGAGATTTTGAGAGGTGGAAGAACTTACACAGGAGATAAGGCAAGTCACCTTGTATAAATCTGTCTCTCAGATCTTTTTATTTTAAAGAGAAAAAAATAACAAAATAACACAACAAAGACAAAAAAGCAACACAAGAACAATAAAAACAATACAGAATTTCAAAACAAAATGAGGAAATTAACAGTGGTTGCTATATTACATATTGTTATCTTCAGTGAAGCTGCTCAGATTACCAGATGTAAGAATTCAAGATTGATCAAACAATTAAAAAGGATAAAAAAGAATAAAAAGACAATAGAAATGATACAGAGTTTCACTAGACAGGATGGTAGGAATTCAACAATGGTTGTTATATTGCATATTGTTGTCTTCAAATTAGTTGCTTATGTTACCAGATATAAGCATATACAACTGGTCAAAAATTTTTAAGCATTAACTGTTCCTTTCAGTACACCAATAGACATCAGCAGTGCAGTTATCCCAGGATCCTTGTATATACATACTGTATATATATATTCCCCTTCTTTCTTTCTTTTTTTCTTCTTTCCCTCATCCACGTTGTTACTTCCCTTTGAGCAATTTATTTCCCTTTCACAATATCTATTGACCTTTTGGGTTTTATCTACTCTTGCAGGTTCTTACACTACGGAGGCAATGTAATGTTTACACATGCGGGTCTGATTTATTTCACTTATGAGTATGGTCTCTAGTTGCATCCATTTACCTATAAAAGCCTTGCATTTATCTTTTTTTTATAGCTGAAATAAACACCATTGCTGTCTCTCAGATTTTAAGGATAGCATAGAGTCTGATATGAAGAAAATGATTTTCTATTCATGTTAAATGTCCATTTTCTTGATATTGTTGGTTTCACAATTCATGATCCTAGGGATGTTTGCAAGTTAGTATGATATTCACAGTAATTGCATTGGCAGCTGATGAGTATTTTAGAATGTTAAGCTATGCATGTCACTCCCAAATGTGCACATATGACAGTCTGTACTAGACACTGTGCATGAACTATGCCACTCATGCTTTGTACTAGCAACCTGGTGGACATTGAGGACTGGTATCGCTCAGAGTACAATTTTTATAAATGTAGACAAGTTAATGTAATTAAAAGAAAACAAATTTATTTTGAGTTTTATTTGCAATTATAATTAGTACTTTTGACTTTCAATTTTAACAAATACATCAGATAATTAAGAAAAATAACTTTTATGAAACATCTAATGACTATCACTTACCATTCAATTTGTATTTCTGGTGAAATATATAATGTAATCTATGAATATATTAAATTTAAGCACTAAATACTATTACAGGTCATTAAACAATCCTTTATGTTACAATTGTCAATTGAATATAAAAGAAGAAAAAATTATAATTATAGCATTATCATTAGTAATTTTACTGAAGTGAAGGCCAGAAAGTGATTTTTGTGGCAAATATACAATTGTATAAGAGCTGTCTTTATTATTTAACCAAATATCACATTTAATCTTAATAACAGAACATGTACAGTAGGACTTCATAATAATTAACTTCAGTTGCCTTTTATATTTGGCAAACTACCAATCATATTAGAAACACATCTCTTATATATTTTTTAATTTTTCATAATGAAGATATAGTTGCCAAAGTAGGAGGATAGAATTACTTTTATTTAACAGTTTTGTTAGGTGGTGTCTTAGTCACTTTTCTTATTGTGGGGACACAACCCCCGACACCTGCAACTGAAAGAAAGCGAGGTTTCTTTTGGCTCATGTTTCAGTCTGCAGTAGGCTGGCTCCAAGGCAAAACAGTAATGGCAGAGAGGCAGAGCAATGGAGAAGCTTCTCATGACAGGGTGAGTGGGAAGCAGAGAGTGAAGAAAGTAGTGAAGAAGGGAGAGAAGTCCAGGCCACACCCCCAGTGGCCTTCCTTTTCCAACCAGACCCTTCCTCCCAACAGCAAGCCAGCTATAAGTCCCTATAATCCAATCACCTCCCAAAAGCCTATAATCCAATCACCTCCCAAAAGCCCGTATGTGAGTCCATGAGGCTCACATTGGGGGGCACCTAGATATAAACTAACATTTTGCCCCTTCAAAGACTCATGCACATCTGTTTATGTAAAATATTTTTAGTGTATCTCTAAGAGTTTCCAGAGTCCTAACAGTTCCAACAATGGTGAAAAGTCCAATTCCAAAAATCTCCTCTGAATTTAAGGAAACTCTTAGCTGGGAGGCCCTGTGAAAATCAAAAGGAAGGGCTAGGGGTATAGCTCAGCGGCATAAGCATCTTCCCAGCAAGTGCAAGGTCCTGAGTTTGATTCCTGGTACCAAAAAAAAAAAAAAACAAAAAAAACCCAAAACTGTAAGAAAATCAAAAGGAAGCTAAACACTGCCAACATACAATGACACAGAGTAAACATTCCCATCCCAAAAGGGGGACAGAAAGGAATGGCACCAAAGCAACAGTGAATCCAGCAGGGCAAACATGGAATCCCATAGTTCCATTCAGCATTCAGGGCAAGTTGTAGAGAGATGTGAATTCAAAGTGCTTATACAATCCTTTCCCTATGGCATTGCTGGTGGTTGCAGCTCCCATGGCTTTTCTCTTGGGTGATTCTGCTCACTCCTTGTGGCTTTTCCCAGACATTTCATATGCCTGGTTTCTCCAAACATCTGGGATCTCTACTGCACTTTTAGCTTCACTCACAAATTAATGCACTGCCCTCTCAGAGGCACACTGCTTGCCCTCCTTTGAAATCTGGATAGAAGTCTCCATGACTTCACAGCAACTCCATTCTGCCTTCCTATAAAACCAGCACCAGCTTACACAGTAGCCATGCTTCCTTGTATCATGGCTGTAGATATTTCTGAGTGCCTGGATGGTTGAGCATTATGAACTGAATCCTGGCCACATGGTCAGGTTGTGTCACAGAAATGATCCCACTTCTCTGGTACTAAAGGCTGTCTTAGTCACGTTTGTCATTGCTGGGACAAAATATCTAAAACTGTCAAATTAAAGGAGGAGAAGTTTATTTTGACTCATAGTCTGTAGAGTTCCAGTCCATAGTGAACTTGCTTCAAGGCACTACGACATGGCACTGAGGTGCAGCAGAGGAATAGCTGATCATGTCATAGTGCCTGGAAGCACAGATTAGAGGAAGCATCCAGGGAGGGAGATAAACCCATCATGACCTCAGTGACCCACCTCTTTCAACCAGACCCTACCTCTTAAGAGCAAACAGGTTATAAAGCCCTATAATCCAATGACCTTCCAAAAGCCCCACTTATGAGAAATGAGGTTTTTAGGGAACATCTAGATCTAAACCATAGCAGATGGGCTTATGGCTTTTAAATATTCTGACCTATCATGTGTGAGCTTCTATGTCCCACAGACATCAGGTCTTCATGGAGGGAAACAATTCTTTCCAAAATCATAATTTGGAATGTGTGTCTCTTGAGAAGTACCCATAACTGCATTTAGAAGTGGGTGATGGAGACCACTATGAAGCAGCTCTGAGTAGGACTTAAATTAACCAATTGACTTTCCATGTTTACTTGTGAGTCTGTCCAAGACCTAGGCTCCTTGTCTGGAGATGGGCAGTGGACTCATAGTAAGTGAACCTCTGTGAGTCACTAGTCCCTACTAAGGCCTGTAATGGCAGATGAAGCTGGAAAGCCCCAAAGGAAAAGACAAGATCACAGCCAAGGACACCTGGATCCAACCTCAAGTAGATAAAGACTGTAGCCTCAGGCATCTCACTCCTAGGTGGATTAACTTCATACTTTACTTGGAGAAGTCATTGAGTGGTTCCATCCTTCTTGAGTGGTTCCATCCTTCTTGCTCCCCTCCCTTCTTCTGATAACTAAATAAATACAGGCCACCCAGAGAAGGTCATGGTCTTAGTCCTGAGAGAATTTCAGATTCTGTGAGAGGGCTTTGAATCTCCTGGAGCCCTGAAATCATTCCATTTGCCTCTTTTTATTTAGACTTCACCATAGGAAAGGGAGATTGCAGATCTGAACAGCCTGCAATAACTAAGGGATATTATTATCCTGATAACTGGCCCCTGAATAGGGATATATAGTCTTCAGACTGGAAATTTTTAGCATGGACAAATAAGTCTACCTAGAGTGGAAAGTGTGGAAGATGGAGAAGGCCTTCACAGAATGAAAACTTCCCCAGGGATGCCTGGAGAAAGGAGGGAGGAGAAGCATTCCACATGGAATAGGGCCTTCACCGTACACTTGTTCAGGAGGTTGTGGACCTGATCAGCCCACAATAACTAAGGGATAGTATTAGTCTGATAAGGGGGTGTCTACCATGTTGCCTCCTAGGTTCACACTCAGAAAAACATTTTCTTAACATGAACAATTCCATTTTTACCACTAAAAAGTTGTTGACCTTGATTTACTCTCCAATTAACCTTGACGAACTGAAAGGATTTGGGAGCTTGAGGATCTTCAAATTCATTTCTGCACATGCTATCAGTGGACACAGTTCACATAGTTGTCACTGATCTTGCAAAGACTGCTCTGCTGCTGTCTTCCCCCAGTCAAACTGAATCTCTCTTCCGTTTCAGATGACACCTGCCCTCTATTTTCTACTCTGAACCTTTGTCTATCTTGGCTTCCTGTGTAAATCAAATGCCCTTGCTCTGTTTTCTGTCCCTCTGGGCTTGCTCTCGGCCTGGTAGGAAGGTTTCCAGATGCCCTGAGTGATCTCATTAAATCTCTTGCCTTGGTAAGGAGCAAGGTGAGAGCAGCAGGGAGCCTTGAGGTTTTACAGCAGAAAGACGCATACTCAGGAAAGGGAGATTAAAGGAGACTGTCCACATAGTTTCTTTTGCTCTAAGATGTGAGTTGAGGCAGAGTTGTGGAGCATCTAAATTATGCATATTCCCTTAAGATAAGTTGCTAGGGTTGATGTCATAAAGTAGTTTTTAAGTATACAAGGACAGATTATGAACATGTTTGTTTGTGTTTCTTTTTGCTTCTGTTTATCTTCCACCCATTCCAAGTAAGTCACCAGTCTGTGTGCTCTTTGTTCTGGGGAATTCTGCAGTCTAATATGAAATAGAAGGAAGGTGACTCTTTTTCCTTTTTGTTTGTTTTGAGAGGTTGAGTTCATGGAAAATATGATTTTAGTTATTGTTAAAAATAGAAGACCGAAAGGTTTTGTTTTTGTTTTGTTACCACTAGACTGGGGGGTAAATGCATGTCAGAGGCGCCATGAGAACTGAGGACCAGGTTCTTCTGCCCTATGCCAGTGTCTGACAGATAAGCCCACAGGCTTAAGGACAAAAATCTTGTGTATGCTTAAAAAAACTGAATCCTAGCTCTGTGATTCCCATTCTTACCTGTGCCAACCCAGTAACACAACACAACTATTGATTATAAGAAACCTCATGGGTGTAGACATGAGCACATCACAAAATCTGCTGTGGACCAGAAAGTAATGCCTTGGAACCAGGTGGAGGTAGAGGCAGCTCCAGTGATTACTGGGACTGAATGTCAACTCAGTTTAGTAGAATGATGACTCGGGGTTGGGTGTAAGTTTTTTCTAAAGTTTTAAACTGGATTTTGTGAAAACTTGTAAAATAATAGGAAGGTTCCTTACATTTATCTCACCCGATTTCCTTCCTGCTGTCCTTTTATGTTACCAGGGACCATTTGTCAAAACTAAGAAACTGACATTACTATTAACTAAGCTCCAGACTTTATATAGATTTTAGCAGCTTTTCCACCCATGTCCTCTTTCTGTCTCAGGTTCAAATCCTCAGTATAATGTTGCACTTAGTTATTATATCTAGCCTTCTTTGGTTTGTGAGAATTTCTTAGTTTTTTCTTGTTTTCTATAATGTAGTGAAAGCTTTGATATTTTGAAGACATCACCCCAGTGTGGGTTTCTTGATGTTTTTCTTTTGATTACACTGAGAACATGCTTTTTGAAACACACACCCCTCTCATTGCATTATAGCACAATTCTCCTATTTTATACAATAAAATTCATAGATTGAGATTCAGAGTTGTTGTGTATCTGGTCATATACAAAATGAGTTTAAGCTGCTGCTGCCTAAGAGAATCACAACTTGATTCACTGCAATTGAAAAAGACTCCAACAGCTGTTGCATTTCTTCAGGTTGGTAAATGTTTTCATCAAGACTCGTAACATATCTTCTTATCTGTTCCACTGTGATTCTGGGCCTATTTACATAGGATTTCTTAAGTACTACACTTCAAGTCTGCTGGAATCTGGTCAAAATCAACTTTCTTGCTTTCTATACTATTCAGGGCTCTGGACAAATAAAATTTTATTGGACAAATAAAATCAATTCTACTTGAATCTTAAGGAAAACAATTTTAGTATGAGGTCTTATCAAATATATGGTGAATGCTTAAATAAAAATTTTTATTGTACTAAAAGTCACACTGCCATAAATCCACGTCAAAATACTCCTGCTCACTTTGAATCCACTTACCCCATCATTCTCGTCACTTTCTGAAGGAGTTCTAGAAGTCCTCTTTCATGAGTGCCTTTACTAGATCTACAGTGAATGCTGCTGATGCTGGCCATCCAACAGAACAGCAGACTCACAAAATGCTACTGGGTGACTTCTGGTTCTTCTTCAAAGTCAAAATACCCATGAAAGACTGAGGTTTTGAAACAATTCAGGACATCAAGGTAGCTATGCCAATGCAACTAAAGATATGAAAGAGGACTTCCAAACTTCTCCAGAAAATGGCAAGAACAATGGGACAAGAGTGCTTGAAACAGGCAGGAGTATTTTGAGGTGGATTAATGGCAATGTATGTTTCACTGTAATAAACTGTTAAAAAATTTAACATTCACTCTACTCTTTCTTTTATTGCATACATAACCTAAAACCTACTATATATCAGAGGCCCAAACCAGTGCTCTCTCTTTGTGGTTTCTAGGATACAGGCACTTGATTGTAGTAACATATATAGACTGGGTTTTAATAGAAATAAATTTAGAATTCATGAGAAGAGCCATGAGAAGGACAGTGACCAAGGTTATTAAAGAACAATCATTTGTTACCTCAATTTCACTACAATTTTAAGCTCTCCACATCATCCAGGTCACCATGTAGGCATTAATCAAAATGTTCCCTCCTGCTTTGCTGGAAATTCTGACCCACAGATAATGATCAATTCTCCCTTCACAGGGATTGGATGGTTGTCCCCTGAACATCTGACTGGGGCAGGGCACATTCACAAGGCTGAGTAACTCTTCAATAGCAGGCATCATCTATTCTGGCAGGATGACATTCCACCTTATCTACTTATATAAAAGTGTTCTTGGAAGTTCACATACTTCTTTGGACATACAGAAATCTAGAGACTGTACAGAATAGGGGCTGGCTTTTTATTACTATTTTAAACAAACATATTCTGATGGCCAATGCATGTCAAGGCTGGTGGGCTCTGCATTTTGGCATGGAAAGGTGGGATCATTAAAGTAAAGGAAGGTTCAAGAGGTTGCATGTGTCTGTAGTTTGGCACTGTCCTACAGAGCAGTGACTCAATGCTGTTAGTTAGAGAGCAAGGGTACTGTCTTTTGTTTTTCTTGGGCACATAAGAATTTACACATCATCTTATTCTTTCCTCTTTGAGGTATGGAGCCTCTGTCATTAATATGTTTCTCACTGATTATGTTTTGATTCACAAAGAATAGTTTTTAATACTTTAAAGGAGAAAAAATAATGAGTACAATGGAAAAAAGAATGGATATCAAAATACGAATTTCTTTGCAGTGGTTGTCAGACACCTGTGAGCCAGCCTAGGCCTTGGCAGAACTACATAGAGAACAAATCTTCAGAAAAACAGGAGATAACTGCACCAGCAAATCAACCTTTAATTGTAGGCCGATTATAGATAATGAATCCTTTAGCTCCTCATTGGCACAAAGGTAAATCCTATGCTGAGTGAAGCTGGCCTACACTAATGGGCCTGCCAAATACAATTTAGTTTGAACCACTAACATGAAGATAAAATGAAAATGCATGTTTGGCTTTATTCTTCAAAGAAGTAGAAGAAACTGTCTGGTCCAGGTTCAGGTACACATTACATTTGTTCATGTGGTAGTCTCATTAACACAGGTCAATGGAACGACACTGTAACATCACCACAGCATCAGCAACTCAGGCAAAGGATCTCCTGGAAGACAAGATCCAGGTCTGGTGGGATCACTGTTTTCCTTCTCACTAACTTTGTCACTCTGAAGGTCTTAGGACTAATTCCCGCAAGTTTAAGAGTTAAGGAATTGTACTAAGACTGAAGTCAGTTCCACCAAGGTTTGCTTTTTTGTTAAATACTTTGATATAGTATTTATGAACAGTCAAATGGCAAACTGATCAGAGAAATATGGTAAAGTAGAATGTTTATGGTGGTAAAATATTTATTTTTAACTGAAGGTATACACAACTTACAGGAAACTTTGACAAAATGCTTATGAGGGGCCAGTTATGCTAAAGTTCTTCATATGCATTATCTTTTAATTCTTTCAACAGTCAGTAAGGTCTATACTATATTAAACCATTGTATAGACAAGAAAGAAAGGCATAGAAAAGTAGAATCATTTACCCAGAGTCACAGGTGGTAAAGGGTAAAGCCAGAATTCAGATCCAGGCAGCCTGGTGGTAGCAGTTATGCTTACTATTCTTTGCCTTTCTTTTCTGTCCCAGAGAAGACTGCTGATCTGAACTGTTTGAAATAAACCCAGATAGAAATCACCGAAAGAAAAGAAAATTAATTATGAAATAACCAGGCGTTACAAAGTTGGACCATAAATTGTCTTGCCAGTACTGAATAGAAACAGAATTGTTTTGGTCTACTTGACCTCAGCTATGTGTTGAAACTCAGAATTTTACTTAATGAACTTGCAATTTGGTCACAATTTTTTTGCAACCATAAATTACTTTAAGATCAACTGAGATAGGCCTAAGGCCTAAGTTTGGTCACAAGAGTACCAGGTCAAATACTTTAGAGCTAATGGAACTATATTTAAGAATGGATAAAAAGAGAAATGATTTCAGTTCCTGAGCTGGCTTTGATCTGCAGGAGAAGAACAAAGACTCGGAAGATTTGGATTGCTTTTCCTTTCACTATTTTCTTTGCAATTTAGTATTCATATCCTCTCCCTAAGATCATGCTTTCTTTGCTTAGTCTTTGGCTAGTCTTTACATACAACCTTAGTCTTCTACCTGTAGAGAAAAAGAATTTTCTCAGCATCCTTCCATCCATCCATCCATCCATCCATCCATCCATCCATCCATCCATCCATTCTTCCACTGCTGAATGAGACCATATGAATGAAATCAATCCTATTCAACCTCATCACACAATGGAACAGAGAGTTTCACTCATTTCCACTTTAAGTGGGAGCAAACAGAATAATCTGCTGGGCAGATTTTGAGATTCAAAAGATTGGATGCAGTGATAAATGACATTGTGGTGCACCCTGTATGCCCTCCAAACTGTGGTGGTTACAATTTGCACTGCTTAGATAGTCATTTCTTGGAGAAAAGTGGAAATGGTATACTGTAGTTGGTGACAGCCTTCAGGCGCACCATGACATTTGCACCAAAGTCATCTTTCTCCAAAGCTACCAATGACCAGGGCTGGGTCATTTCTGCTTGATGTGGAGCATGGCCATGTATATGCATGTTTTGGCTCATTTTCAAGCTATACCCTACAATAACTTCTGATGTGGTGCATCTATATGCATACGATTCCCAAATGTAAGATCACATGTTCCTAGTTTGCTCTGAAATATAAAAGCCTATATCTAATTGTTTGAATGGCATCTTTACTTAATACAGCCAAAATTTAATATCTGAAGTCTAGCTACTACTTCCTTCACTTACTCCGCTTCAGCCATGCATGTCATTACATAAAATGCTAAAAATGCTTCTCACTTGGGTTTTTTTCATTTGCTCTTCTCCCTGTCGGGGTACTCTTTCCACTGATATTCACATGACTTGATTTTTCTTTATACTTCTTCTACTTCTTCCTAGAAACTTTCCTTAACTATCCTACTGTAGGAGCATCTCTCATTGCCCAGCTCCCACTTTTATTCTGTTCGTTATAGCACTTATCACAGACTGACATTTTGCTCAAAAAAGAAAGGGCAGAAATAAGGGAAGGGAAAAGAAAGACAAAAAACTACATGGTATTATTAATTTATCATAACCAACATGGTTAATTCAGCCAAATGTAAGCTCCAAATCAAAGTTGGGTATTTAGATGAGTTAGGAAATTTAGGAAATATTGCATGAGTATGTGTCATCACAGAAAGGACGAAAATAGTGGTATGGTCAAGTTGGATCATCTTAAGTGTATCTGACACTTTCTGAAATAATAAAGGATGGGTATTGTTGGCAGAATTCCAAAACTCTGAGCCAATTCCCCCCCCAAATCAAAGTGAGTTTTTATTGAAAACTTTCCAAGTCAAACACGACTTGATTTTATTTCCCATAGTACCTAAGTATATAAGTAAGCCTGGTGAAGGGAGGGTGAAGAATTTCATGCCCCTGACATTGCACCCACAATTCACACAATAGAAAAATTGTTCTGTACCTACAAGTATGTAGAGGCTTTGATATGTTCATTTTACCTATAGGTTTCTATCCTACAGAAATATCTGCTTAGGTAGAAGGACATGTATGCACACGAATATCTATCTCAGCGTTGTTGTAGCAACCAAAAATGGGGAACAATGTCTACCAATAGAAAACTGGCTCTATACATCATAGTACAAATGCGCACAGAATTCCTTCTAGCAGTTTAAGATCATGTAGATCTATACTTTCTAATATGGAGACGTGTCATTTATCACAAAAAGTAGTTAAAATTTGTGTGCACCTATTAAAATGTGTAAAATACATATATATGTTTGTATATGCATGCATATAGACACATAATTATTAGCATACAAACACAGACAAAAGGTTTAAAAAGACATTGCTTCAAATGTTAATAGATTTCCAGACATTTAAATGCATTTTAAAGATATTTTTTTCATTGTTTTGTATTCTGTAGGTAGTTTAAAATAATGAGAGTCATGGTTAAGCTTACTTGTCAGCTGGATTAGATTAATATATGCTGCTATAGAGTCTATCACAGGGGCACTGTAACCACCAGTGGATCAGTTTAATAAGCACCACTCCATTTTTAAAATAAAAACGATGATAATATAGAGAACATACACGTATACAATTACAGAGTGTTGGAGTAGATGGAAGTTTACAACTCATCAAATGTTATCTAGTTCAGGAAACTCTTTCACTTTACAGAGGAGGAAACTAAGACCCAGAAGGGAAGCTGGATTTCCTGGAACTCAGATTTATGACTCTTTCTCCAATTCTGCCATTTTACCACCCCGCAGGAGCTCAATGAGTGTGGTGACTGATGTGAAGGGCTGGTATTGATGTGCAGGACTCTTAGGGTGATCTCATTCCACTGTTGAACTGTGGTAGAAAAATCTCACAGTGAGAACAGAGGTAGTTCAATTTCTCCTTCTGCTCCAATTATGCCAGCCTCTGATTTACATTGATCAGGATATCTCCTTGCTATCAAAGACGTTAATTGAAATTGTTTATGGAAGATTTCCTCTGATAAAGGATGCATTTAATTACCCCTACACTCACTCAAACTTTTAGTGTTCATTGACTGAAAGATATTTGCCCTAAAAAATATTTTTAGTGATATCTTCTGACTTAATTTATATGAAGTCTATCTTGATAGAGAAACCAAACCTCAAGTTGATAATAAAAATGTTGCAGATCTAATTGCTGTTATCCTACTCTCTGCTGTAAGGTTGTAGTGTTAAATAACATGCTGTTGAGAAAGAAAGCATCTTGATAGAGAGGAATTTGAAAAATTATTGTTGGTGTTGTTGTTGCATTGGAAATTGAATCTAGGGCCTTTGCATTGATATAGCCAAACCCCTTTTAAAAAATTTTAAAATTTCAGTAGAGTCTCACTAAGTTGCTAAATTGCCCAGTTTGGGCTCAAACTGCAGTCCTCCTGCTTCAGCCTCCTAGAGTTCTGGGATTACAGGCAATGCATTTCCAATTCAGCTGAAAATTTATTTCTTAAGGACACAAAACTTCTCAGATGCCAGTTGTATATTCAACGCTGGGTTTAAGAAGTTGATTTATATGATTCCTTGATGACAGGGTAGCCAAAAGGGAGAAAAATAGTCTGCTAGTGTTTTATGATTGTCAAAAAACTATTACATTTTTCAATCTGAAGTGGAACAGAATTCTTGCATTTTGGACCAATATTCTGATTTAGTGTTTCACCAAGAAATGACTGTAAGTTAATGTAACTACCCAAAGCATCTTTTAGTATCTCACCTTGACTAAAAACTGGAAGTTATACAACACTCTACATCCTTATTAAAGAATCAGCAGACACAAAACAATTCTCCTTTGGCCACAACCTCAGCGACACTGGGAATCCTCTGCATAGAAGAAGGGGAAACGTGGGGGGAAATAACTTTTTCCTCTCATCTTTCAGTTCACTGTCTGCAAAACTATTACTCAGAGAGAGAAAGTTCAGTATTTATTAGGGAAATCAGAGTCAACACAGGAGATGTGTGACAGGAGACATTTAATTTCCTCCTCGGTAGGACATCTTATTCAATACGTGGTGGCTTAGCCATCCTTTACCCACCGCCTTCTGTAGCAAAGTGTGAAGTGTAAATTGATTGCATTAAGTAACCGGAGTTCTGAACTTTGCTGTCCTGGGTTTGTTTTTCTTTTCCCTTCTCCTTGTGTAACCTTCCACAGAATGAGTTATCCCCTCAGCAGTGTGACTTACATATTCTGCCCTCCGCTTTTCAGGACATTATCTGCTTTGCACAAAATATTCCAGTGCAAAATTGTTGAACTAAAAATACAGTTCAAATGCCTTTGCTTGGTCAGGACCATTTAAAATTATTCAGTACATTTAATTCTCTAGAAAATGGGTGTCCCGGATTTATGTAAGTACACCGACACACAGGAGTGACACGGCTGAAGGCGAACTACAGCTGGTGAAGAGTCTTTGCTATACACTTTATTATGTGATGATCTAATCTTTTGTATTAATATATAATTATGTAACATAGTACAAAAAGCCCTGCAATGGAAGACAAAAGATCTAGGTTGTGGTTTGGGCACCAACTCCAAATAGCTTTGTGGCTTATTCGGTTTTTCCATTTTTTTTAAATAACCAATTTTTCTCTCTCACAGTTCTGTAGCCTAAAAGTCTGAGATTAAGGTATGCACAGGGCTAGTTTCTTTTGAGGCCTCTTCTTGGCTTGTGGGTAGTTGTCTTCTCTTTTCTATGTCTTTATTTTTTTAATTTAGTTTATTGTTATAACTTAGATACACATCATGATCCCATTCATCATAGGGAAGTTGTACCTGTACATGATATATTTTGATTCCTTTTTAAATTAAATTAAAATTTCAAATAATAGTATGACAAAGTAAATTACAGAGTAGGGTTATAGTAGATTCCAGTTCCTTCCTGACTGCCTTTGGTCTCTCCCACCTTCTCTGCCTCCCTCTCTCCTTTCTTCTATTTCTCTCATTCCTTTCCTTTCTTCCCTTTCCTTCTGTTCTTCCTTCCTTCTTCCCTTCCTTCCTTTCTTCCCTTCCTTCCTTTCTTCCTTCCTTCCTTCCTTCCTTCCTTCCTTCCTTCCTTCCTTCTTCCCTTCCTTCCTTCCTTCCTTCTTCCCTTCCATCCTCTACCTCTACCCTCTCCTCTTTCCTTCTCCCCTCCCTTCTTTTTTACTTGCCTTTCTACACAAAAAAACTATACATATGCATTGCAGACAACATGATAGTTTGAAGAATCAAAACACAATTGATGCTGTAAACACCTCTCATCTTCCAAAATGTCCTGTTCCCCTCTTTCAAAAACACTTTTATGTGTGCATGCGTGTGGACAAGAGCACAACATGCGATCCACCTTCTTAGTCAATGTGTAAGCACACAGCACTGAGCTCTTAACCACAGGCGCAATGCTCTGGTCCACCTCTAAGACTTTTCATCTTGAATAACTGAAACTTTACCTCCTTTGATGATTAGCTCCCTACTCCTTCACTCCCCAGGCCTCGATAGCTATCATCCTTTCTTCTTCAAGTGCGACTATTTTGGATTTCTCAGAGAAGAAGGTACGTGTACTATGTGTTCTACTCTTCTTGTCTTATACCACATAGTACAACGTCCTGCAGTTCATCCTTATTCTTTCAAGTAACAAAGCTTCCTTCACATTTGAGGGTTGAATGATTGTATTAGTTTTCTTTGGATGCCTTGTTTCCTTAGTGACCACTGGTCAGGGGTTGCTTTCAGCTTCCAGAGGTCCCTGCATCCCCTGACCCTGGGCTCCCTCCCTCTTCAGAGCCAGGGACAATGGGCCGGGTTTCTCTGAGGCTTCCACCTTCCCTGTTTCTGCTGCCATGGCAGCCCTCTGCCTCTTTCCACAGCAGTGTTTCTACTTTCAAGGCCTCAGGGGATTAGATTGGGTCCACCCAGATGATTCAGGATAAACCCCGCCCCTCAGATTTGACCTTAACCACAGCACACCAGTAAAATCTTGCTCAAATTCTGGGGATTGGAAGGTCAGTGTCTTTGGGCAGGGGCGTTAGCGTTCCTATCACATCTACTTATATAGGTTACTGTAGCTTCTCCACTCCTAAAAGAGGGGAATTTGTAGAGATCAGTGTTTTTGCAAAGTGTTGAAAACATCCAGGTGGAGGACTACGATGTAAGCTTAGGTGTGTTCTGTATCAGGATCTGACACTGAGTGACCCTAAACCAACACTGAGATTAAGTCAGTCTCTTTCAAGTCTTCATATTAAGGCAGCGAAGTTTTCTTTCAGACTGCTCTAATACTTGCTTACTTCCTTTCTTATTGGGTTGGAGGCTGAGGGAAGGAAAGAAATGAGGAGAGAGGGCAGGACACGGGCCTGAAGTTAGAAGCCAGTCTGCCCACTTCGATTCAACGATGTGATTTTGCTTTCTTAAAATTTAAACTGTTACCATCTCTGTTTGGAAAACTGGTATATTTTCCATTTTTGCTATTCATTTAGATTTTAATTTTAAAATCAATATATATGTAAAATAAATGAATAATTTGAAGAAAAGTGTCAAGAAAGCAACAGTTCAGGAGATATAGAGATAAACCCAGTACTGTAAAAGTGGAACAAGAGTGACAGATGATGTAGATATTCTGCACAGGACAACTTCTTACATCCTTTTGAGTCCTGAAAAACTTCAGGTAGCCAATAGAAGAATTGGCTAAATGTTTAAAATGCACTTCAAAGAAAAGCTATTCAAATGAATAATTAGCATATGAAAAGCTACTTAGCTTTGTTAATAATCAGAAGATACAAACTAAAGCCACAATGAGATACCATTACACAACCACCAGAATGACAAATACTTAAGAATCTGACGGTACTAAGTGGCAAGAATGGAAGGCGAGAGGAATTCTCATTTACTGTGGTGGGAAGGGTACCCCAGGGGAAAATTGTGAATGAGTTTGAAGAAGACCAAAATATAAATTATGTGCCCTTCCACATGGTCACTACCTTGCGTTATCTCTGAGCTGCTTTGCAACTCCATAAACGTTAGAAGACTGATAGTAATGTAAATGATTCCTACACATAGAAATGCAGATTCTGCCCAGTGTGTTGGGCTTGACAGGCGACCAGTGTAGTCACTGGTTGATACCTACTTGTGAATTCTTTTCAGCCTCTCTGTGCCTATATGTGTCCACTTCTTGGATTCCCCTTTGAACTGGTTGTAACCCTTAAAGGTTTCCTCACTGATGGATGAGTCAAAATCCATCGTTTTAATTTTATATTTGAAGGGGAGTCATAACTTTATAGTTTTGCTTTTACTTTTATTAGTATGTGTTTGTGATACATTATGATTAGGTTCATTGTGGGCAATTGGTACATGAGCAGGATACATCTTAATTCATCTTGCGTCCCCCCTCCCCCTCCTCCCTCCACCTTTTGATCCCCTTTTCATTTGCAAAAGATCCATCTCAGTGTTTGCTATTATTGATCTTTTATTTGGCTCTTTATTTATACTTTGGGTGTGTAAGAAAAAATATGAGACATTTTATTTTTTAAACAAAATATTCTTTGACAGTACTAACTAAAAGACAATGAAATATTAGCAAGTAAACATATGTACAGCCCAGTGTCTTAGTCTATTTGGACTGCTGTAACAAAATAGCTCTGGATAGATTATAAACAGTAGAAACTTATTTCTTTTTTTTTTTTTTTTTTGGGGTTTTTTGAGACATGGTCTCACTTTGCAGTTCAGGCTGGCCTTGAGTTCACTTTTTTGGTTTTTCTCCAGTACCAGGAACTGAACTCACGACCTTGCGCTTGCCAGGCAGGCGCTTTGCCGCTGAGCTAAATCCCCAGCCCCAGAAACTTATTTCTCATAGCTTTGGAGGCTGAGAATTCCAAGAGCATGGAGATTTGTTGTCCCGTGAGGGCTCATTTTCTGTCATACGTAGTGCTTTCCAAATGTGTCTTCACATGGTAGAAGGCAGTAAAACTCATCGGCCCTATTTTATAAAGATGAGCACTAATCCTATTCACCTCCCCCAAATCATAATGCCATCGTCTGCATGATTAGAATTTATTTTTTGTTGTTGTTGTTGTTTTTTGTTTTTTTTCTGGTACCAGGAATTGAACTCACAACCTTGTGTTTGCCAGGCAGGTGCTGTGCCGCTGAGCTAAATCCCCAGCCCCTGCATGATTAGGATTTGAACATCTGAATTTTGGAGGGATGTAAACCCTCCATCCATAGCACCTAGAAACCCTATTTCTGTGCTTAGATCCTAGAAAAACTTACATATGCAACATAAGATATTCAAAGAAATGTTGTTTGTAAAGACAAAACAGAATAAAAATTGCAAAACCCAGGTTTCTCAGAGGTAGAATAAATTAACGAATTGGGCTATATTCACATGGTGAAATGTTATGCAGTAAAAATGAAGAAAATACAACTCTGCACAACAGGGATGAATAGAGAACATAATAAAAGGATACATATCTAGAATTCCAGTTATATATGCTACAGAAAAGGGGAAATGCTATCTTACTTAGAAATGCATGCTTAGGTGGTAACACTGTAAAGAAAAGCAAGGTGGCAAGTACTACAAATGTTAGAATAATTGATACTTCAGGGAAAGGGCCCTGGCAGATGGGCACCAGCAGCAGTGTGTGTTGTAAAATAGGTGCTGCATATATGGTTGTTGTCTTTATTATTATTCTATTAAATGTTTTATATTTCCATATATATAATGTATTTTAGCAAAGTAATGTTACTGCATCGATTATTCTGCGTCCTTTGATAAATATACTGCTGACTGATATGGTAGAGAAAGCAACCTCAGAAGCTGAGGCTGAACCTCAAAGCTGATAAGTGACGGGCACTCCTGCATGTGATGATATGTACATCCCAAGGTCTAAGCACTGCCCCCAGGTGGCCTGCAGAACGCCTGCTAAGGGCCATTATCCTTACCTTCTTCTCTGTGTTCTACCGCGGGATGAAAAACAGTCCCAGGAAGTCCCAGGAGCAAGGACAAGCTTCGGTCCGCGTCATTTCCAAAGGGGGGAAGCTCTTTTGCAGATTCTACCAGGAAAGAAAAGGGAGAATGTAGGGAGTGACAAAGGAGAAGGGAAGCGAAATCTTGGGTTTGAATTTATTTTGCTGCTCAGGTGTTGCCCAATTTTCTACCATTTCAGAGAATGTCCCTAACAGTGTACTTTTACCCTATTTTTCTACTTTTTGATTTCTATTAGCTTGGGATATTGTTTATTAGCCTATCAATAGAATAAGATGTTGAATATGAATGCATTTTATAACCTGTAGGGCATAGTACAAAGGATACAATGCGGTATGTGGTACCATAAATGTGCATACAGTTACTGACCTTTGGTTCAGTATTTCCTGAAGGAAATGGTTCTGGATAATAAAACTCAGGCAAACACAGAGTTTAAAAAGCCACCAAAGGGCTGGGGGGGAGTGGATAGCTCAGTAGCAGAGCACTTGCCTAGTATGTGCAAGGTCTTGGATTCAATCCTTACCCCCCAAGAAATCAATAAACAAGTAAAATCAAAATTACATGTAACTCTACCTACTTATAAATATCTTTAAATATACTCGTAAGTAGAAAATAAAGGAGGACCTTTTTACCTTTAACACTTAAAAGCTAATCTAAATTGTTCTGATGTTAATATTAAATTAATAAATCATGTAGAGCAGACTTCTTGCTGTGTTTTAGCCCAACACTTGACAAAATTACAAATTTCCTATAATCTAAAATTTCCATTATTTCTTTAGCTTAAACTGTGCTAAAAATTAATAATTGGGCAATTTGTAGGATAAATGAATAGCTCCATTTGAAAAAAAAAAAAACCCAAAAGTAGGGTATTAGTGTAATGAGATTACAGCCCGAACAAAGAACTATCCCTCTGTAAGTGACCAATTATTATCCCCATAGGAATAGTCTTCTAAGGGAATGAATACCAAATTCTAAAACTGCTTAATTATTCAGGAAAACTCCTTAATTATGGTGCTTGAAAACTTTCATCAACCGTGAGTGGTTGAGCTTTATGTGGCCACAGAGAAACCTTTATTATTTGTTTAAAGAGATCTTTCTTTAGCTGTGTCATCTATGACTAGAATTCTTATACTGATCCCTTGGCTACTGGAGCCACTACTAAGTGTCTCAGCTGTCATTTGTTTAGCACCTACTATGTGTTAAATTTTACATGTGTAGGCTTGGACAAAGCAGGTGAGCCATCTACAACTGTACCACTCTTAGAGTTATTTGCTAATGGTTTCATTTAAATTGAAAACGATGCATATTCAAAACTGCCCTTGAACTTTCTCTAAATCACTCAGTAAACATAGGTAATATCTTTGTCTACTGAATCAATTCCTACAGAACTGCAACTTATCTCTCTGATTTACCTGAAGAAATAGGAAAATTGGGGGCCACACAGGAAGTTAAATGTGCAAATAATGTGATTTCTGTTTTCAAAGAACTGTAGCACTGTTAGTAGCGAAATAAATTAACCCTATCTCTCTGCTCATGTTGGATTCCCTCTGTGTCAAGTAGTTCTTTTATGGACTCAGTTAACTTGTATGTAAGTTCATGTGCATGTATTTAAACTTAAGAGCTTTCACATCACAGTCATTCCATGGCTGGACTGGCCGACTTGATAGCTCACTTCGCGACTCAAGTCAAGGTCTCAGACATTAATTTGGAAGGTTGGAGATCCTGCAGTTTAAACAAGTGATTAAGGAGTCTTTAAATGACTGGCTGCTATGCCTAACTTCCAAGCTCAGCACTGTCTTATTTATTTATTTTTAAACATACCTAAACAGGACAGTAAATCTTGCAGAACAGCCTTTACAAAGAGAGAAATCACACTCATGGAATTTTTTTTTTTTTAACAATGATCATGTTTTATTTTTATTCATTGTATTATTTATTCTAGTATTAATTGCTAGATAGCTTTACCAGGTCCACATACTAGTTTATTTTTTCTTTTTTTTTTCTTTTAAAAATAAAAGGAGGAAAATATTAACAGACAGACAACATTTTACAAAATAGCAAAGGAACAGTACAGACAGTACGGAGTTACAAACAGAGTGGTAGGGAATTAACAATGGTGGTTGTATTACATATTGATATCTTCAAAGTGGTTTCTCATGAAAACAGATAGAGACATGCAGTACTGGTCAACCAAAGACTCATTGACAGTTTCTCTCAGCACAGAAATAGAAGAAAGAAGAACAACCATGTTAACCATCCTGTATATACATACATACAAACTTTCCCCTTCTTTCCCTTCTCTTTTCCCACATCCCAGTTGCCCTTTACCTTTGAGTGCTTTCCTATCAGTTCACAATGTCTATCACACTGGTGGAATGTTTAGAATATCGATTATCCCCTCCCACTCCATTATTCTCATGATAATAAGTTAGTGATTTTTTTTTTTCCTGGTACCAGGAATTGAACTCATGACCTTGTGCTTGCCAGGCAGGCGCTGTGCCGCTGAGCTAAATCCCCAGCCCCTAGTGATGTTTTTAAAAGGCACAAGACCACATATGCTTTGTAGACAATGACTTTGGGTACATTTCAGTCCTCAAAGAACTTCTAAGTTCTATTTTCCTCAAGAATCAAAGGAGAAAAAAGCCTTGGGTTCTGGCCATAAAGTAAATGCTACTTAATATTCTCTCTTCTTGCCACGTGGTTAGTTTTGCTCACGTTTCTTCTCGCAGTCTCAGTTTTGACCAAAGGCTTCTCTAAATCACCACATCTTTGAAGTCTTTTTCTACTGAATAATACAGCTAACAAGATTTGTGGAGCATTTTTAACTTTTCCAACACTTCTACCACAGCACTCATTTACCCTCCCCACAGTCAGATCTGATTTTCCTTATTTACTGATGCAGAATATGATCAGACGGATCAAGCAGTATATTTCAGGTTCCACAGCTATCCAGCATCTGACAGGAACTAGGACTCAAATGTTCTAGCTTCTAATTCCGTGCTCCTTCATCCAAGCTGAGCCCTGGTACCAAATGGTGGAAAAGTTCGTCTCTTAAAATAGCTGGAAGAGAGGATTCTGAATGTTCTTGTCACAAAGAAGTGAGAACTGTTCAAGTTAATTGTGCTGACTTATCATTATGCAATGTATACAAGTATCATTGACCTGATTTATCGTTATGCAATGGATACAAGTATAAAGCATAATATTGTATCCCACCAATGTGTATAGTTATTTGTGTCAGTTTAAATGAAATAAATAATAAAAAAAAAACAGAAAAAAAAGGTCAGTCTTTTATTGTGTGCAATTGTCTAGAAAAATCTCATGAGGTGGCCCTTTCTCCGTTCCAGACTCATATGAACGGCCTTCTTGATATCCCTGTTTGGTAAATAAACATCTCACTGTTTTGTTTTTGTCATTGTAGCTTTTTGCAATACAGATTTATTGGGAGTATAATTGACTTGCTGCACATATTTAAAGGATGTAAGATGATGAATTTTGGCTTGTGTTTATATTCATGAAACAAACACCACAGTTAAATGAACGAATACATCTGCAAACCCCCAAAGTTTCCTTGTAGACCATTATAACTCATCTTGCATGCCCCAAACAGAACCTTTCATTTTAAACTCTAGACGTCTCTAACTTAGCTACCCCTGTTGTATCAGATTGGGTCACCGTTTACCTTATTGCTAAACCACGCTATCAGCTAGCCCGAGACAGTCTGACTCCATCCACTTCTCTCTCTGGCCACCTGCCTAGAATGAGTCGTCTGGTCTATAGTGCAGCTGGTCTGTGTGTATCCACTCTCCCTTTAACACAATCGATTTTTTATCTAGTAGCTTCACTGTTCTATTAAAAATACAAATCAAATCAAGTCACTCCCTTGCTTGAAGCCCTCCCAGTGCTTTTCCATTGCTCTTAGAATACAAAGCATTCCCCTCACTGTGTCTTCGGAGGTCAGCTGTAATCACTGCTACCTGCCTCTCGGAGGCCCCTTCTTCTGCTTCCTTATCTCCTCACCCTTGCCCACTCCCTACACTCCAATATATTTGACTTTCTTTCAGTTTCTAGGCCAAGAAATGTATATTCCAGCTACCGTGTCTTTGTACCTGCTCTTGCTTCTCCCTTGAATGCTCATTCTCTAGTTTTACATGGTTGGCCCCTTCTTGCCATCCACCTCTCAGCTCGGGTATTATTTTTGGAGAATCCTCTCAGATCTCACCATCCCTACGCCCTGTCTCCAGGTCGTTCCCCGTTCTGTTATTTCATGGCACTCCCAGGGCTCTGAATTACTTACACCTTTACAGGTCCATCTCTACCTGGCTCTTTCATTAGAAAGTAAACTCTGACGACTTGTGTTTGCTCTGTTCTGCACCTAGAACATTTGAACAGTTTTCATATGATCTTTCACTCCCCTTCACAACACTCCTTTGAGAAATGACTGTTATCACCATCTCAAGGAAGTAGAGGCTCAGCAAGTTTAATTTTCTCAAAATCATACAGCTGAGAAATAGCAACCCCACGAACCCTCTCTTTAATCTCTCTGAATGCTGTCCAAACAAATGAATTTCTCTACTCTTATATTTAACAATACTCATGAGGCCTGTGTTTAAATCCTAGCTGTATAACTCTGAACAAGCAGTAGAGTTAACCCTGTCTAATTTGATTTCCTCACATACAAACACAGGGTTAATGTAGAACACAGAAGATGTTAACTATGGCATGAGGTCAAATTTGTCCAAATTGGTAGTTCTAAAACTGAAGCATCTGTATCAGCTAGAAAACTGTAAAAGAAAATACAATTCTTCAGTCCTAAGGCATAGCTACTGATACACAAACTCTAAGAGCAGAGCAGCGCAATCTGCATTTTAATCCATCTTCCAGGCAATTCAGACACACTAAGCTTCCCGACTCACTGGTAGGGAAACCTTTTCAATAGCATTGGGCACCGAATAAGGGAAAATAGCAAGGTTATTATTAACATGGGCAGGTAAATAGTTCAATATGTTCTGACCAGGAACATTGTTGACAGGTTAGAAGGATAATTTCTTTTCACTGTTCCTCACATTTCAATATATTTAGCTTTTTTGGACCTAAATGTCAGTTGCAACTTTTTCAAATTTTATGGCAAAAAAGCCTATTTTTATATTCCTAGCCAAAAAATACCTATTGGGGGTAAATGACTTAGTGCTGTCCTCAGAAAGAACCATAGCTTACTAATAAGAACGGTTCTCCAGTATGTTTTCTTGCTCAGGTTCCAAATAGACTTCTGGCAAAGAGAGTTGTGGGTGTGAATTGGGAGAAATTTAAATGGAATTGCAACATGATATTGTGGAGTTGCTAAACTGTCATTTTATCAGGCTCTGCCGGGGAAGAATAGATGAGTCAGAAATGGTTCTGCCCTCCAGGAGATTCAGTATAAATGGAGAACTTAAAGTAACTGCAAAAATAATTACATCACATGGAATAATGGACTTCTTCAAGAGATATCAACCAATGCAGTAGTTTTGAAAGAGTGACCATTACCCTCGTGGTAAAGTAGGAAAGACTGCTTGGTGGAAGCAGTATCTGAAGACATAAATAAATGCCTTTGGCTAAATGTGCTGATATATCCTCAGTTTGATTGGAAGTGCATAATGACTAGGTCCATGTCTGCAGGCAATAATAGCACATACAGTATGTATGTAGATGAGAATGAGAGACACAAGAAAGTGACAAAATTGTGAGTGCAAGAAAACTGTGCAGAACTAACAATCCAGTGCTGCCCGGTACAACTGAGAAAAGTTTTGAAACTGTGAGCACCCCCAGCACTGCAATTATGCAGGCAAATTTTGTCAGTAGAGATCTCCAGGACTAGTTATCAAATAGCAAGATGTTCCAATAGCTATCAACCAAGGCTTCCTTCCTCATCAGGGACGGAAACTCTTTCTCACAGAACTGAGGAAGAGCTGGGCTGGGAGTATAGCTCAGGGGTAGCATTGCTTGCTTAGCATGCATGAGGCTCCAAGTTTGATTCTCAGGACTATAATCAATCAGTCAATCAATCAATCATAAGCTCTTATCAGACAAAACCAAGCACTTTCAGCTTGCACCATTCTGATGCTGCCCCTAGAGCTAGGATCACTGCAAAAATCCAAGAGAAGGGGGTTATAGGTGGCAAGGGGTGATTATAAGGAGCCATGCGTTTGAGGGATGTTTTGGAGTCTCCCTAAGGTTGGCATGGCAAGACACTTGAGTGCCAGCCATGATAATTGTTAAGGGATGTTTGAAAAGGAACGCAAGACTACAGTTAGCAGGAGAGAGTACTAGTGATTGCTTAGTGACAATCACCTTGAAAAAGTATTAATTTGTTCCACCACTTGGACCTGGAATATCCCCTATAGAATCCTGTATGAAAGACTAGGACCCAGACCATGCTACTGGTTAAAGGTAGTGGATGATTTCAGGAGTTGGGGCTCAGCTCACTCGATGTCTGTCCTTGAAGAGGGTTGCGGGGTCCCAGCCTCTCTCTCTTTTCCATTTGCCAATGAAGTAAACACTTCTGCCTCTCCATGTGCCGCTGCCTCACTTCTGCCCCAAAAGCAACTAGGCCAGATGAGCATGGACCAACTTAAGTGTGAGCCAAAATAACCTTTTCCTCTTTAAAAGCTGATTTATCTGAAGTATTTGCTATAGTAACAGAAAACTGATTAGCACAAGTGACAAAGAGTTTTTATGCTCTGGTAAAAGAATATTACATATTATACTGTCAGAAATAATTATTACTTCACAAATGGTATAACTCAATCTGTATTGTACTGAGGACATTTGCTACTGAAAATTTTCAGGAATATTTGATTTCTACTTAGAGATATAGCCCTCCAAAACACAGTCTTCCATCTTTATTATGTATTCTCTCCGTTCTGACACAGGCTGGAAGTAATAACTTTAAAGGTTATTCATTAATTCTGGAGAACATAGAGTGGGCTAATGGCAGGGCGGGCAGCTCATTCTCCAGTAGATTCAGGGCCTCTCCATGTGCCTTAATCAGGACTCCAAACTCCAAAGGCAAGATATTCCAGCTTTTATGACACAGCCTCTGAAGTTATGCAGTAGCATGTCAGTCACATGCTATTGGTCACAAATTAGTTCAAAGTCCACCACCCTAGAATGAAGGGGTGGGGAATCAGTCACATCTCTTCATGAGAATGTGACTAGGCATCAGAAATACATATGGTGTGGGACATATTGGTGTTACCTCTGGAAAATCTTGTTCTCCACAGTCACAGACATTTACTGAGAACCTACTATGTGCCAGGCTGAATACACACTGGGAAAGTAATGAAGAAGAAAGGCAAAATCCTTCCATTTGTGGGGCTTCCATTTTATTCTCATCACCTGAGGATTGGAGAAGTAATAACTAAGCAATATGCTGCTGGACAGTTCCTAGAGCTGTGAAGAATAGTAAAGAAAGTAGAGCAATGGGAGCTTCTCTAGATAAAGGGCAGCAGTGAGGCCAACTCTGTCTCTATCAGAGAACATAATGATGAAAAGGACAATCATTGGAGATCTGAGTAGAACAGAGTTCTAGATGGATGGAAGAGGAAATATACAGTAATACATTGAGAATGAGGTTGTGGGTGCTGGGGATTTAGCTCAGAGGCACAGAACCTGCCCAGCAAGTGCAAGATCATGAGTTTGATCCCCGGTCCTGAAAAAAAAAAAAAGAAAAGAATGAAGTTGGCATGTATGAGGGGCAGGGAAGGGTCTGGCAACAGGAACACAGCAAGCAAGGAAGATGGTATGAGATACTGCCTGAGAAATAGTTTGGAATGGAGAGCTTCAAAGCCAAGACACAAAATGTGGATTTTGTGCCAGTCCTCTAGTAAACTCCATGAGAGGAAGCCCTGCCCTTCTGACTATTCGCTGCTGGAACTCAAAGCCCAACACAAAACTGACATCTGTTGATCAGAGAATGAATGACTCAGCACCACCCCTTCAGCCACCACTTGCCCACATCCTAAAGCAAACTACATGGCAAGGACATTTTCCATGGTGACAGAGCAGTGACATCTTACTAAACATCTTCAGCTTAAGACTGGCTAGACTACTAAACTGCATCTATTGCCACCTAAATGAAGACGCATAATAGGGAGTTAATTATAATGTGTCCTGCTCTGCTCTTGAATAATTAAATGTTTTATTGTGATGTTGCAATTTGAATTTATTATCCTTTACTGGGGAACAAAATTAAGCATAATGAGGGCTGTTAGTCTTTTAGTTCTGCCTGTATCCTGTACCTTCTATCATTTTTACCACTTTGATTAATGGGTTTAATTTACTTTGACTAGGATATGAAATGAATTAGTAGAGGGAGGAGGTGAGACTTCAAGTTCTTTTAATTAGCCTAATAATACCAAATCTGCATGTGTTAACAAGGATCCACTGTTAATTAGCTTTTATAGGTGTTTCTGGCAAGGTAGCAGAGTAGCTCAGAAACATGCTAGGTGATACCAGATCTACTGAGTTGACAAACGGAAAGACATTACATATTCCTTAAAATGAAAAGTGTTTAACCTTTCAAAATATAGAGAGCTGCACATCGTGGATGGACACTTCTTTAACTTACAGAGGATGTTTTGTATTTTGTTTGCCCTCTAGGTTTATACCTGTCCTTTACCCTCTGTGCCCAAGGACCATGCGGTCTGACTGTTGTTTGGATTTGGCCCATAGAAAGGCCAACAGAAGATCAGGATATAGCAGTCTGTCCTTATCTACAGAGGATACATTTCAAGCCCCCCAGTAGATGCTTGCAACCACAGATAGAACTAATCCCTATGAATTTAATATCTTTGCTACCTTAACTAAGCACTTAGCAGAGACCGTGGCTATAAATTTGCAATTTAAGATGTGGTGGCAAAACCAGCATGAATTTCTTCTTCCTTCTTCACAATGTCACATGTAGAACATTTATTTTTCTGTATATTTGACAACCTCAGCATACAGTTTTTTCCGTCTTTAAGCTGGGAACTTTCATCTTTTCACTTAAAGGCAGCCCACTATTGGCTTCTCTTTGTTAAATCCGAATTGTCAGCATCACTGCTCTTGGACTTTGGGTTTACTATTAAGTCAAATAAGTTACTTGGACACAGACGTTGTGATACATACCATGTCATGAGACCATGATAGTCTGATAACCAAGACAGCTATGAACTTACTGATAGGGGGGTAGTGTACACAGTGTGGATACGTTGGACAAAGGGATGAACAGGATGGCATAAGATTTCCTTATACAAGTCAGAATGGCACTCAACACTATATGAATGGCTTATTTTTAAAATTTTCTATTTAATATGTTTGATTGTAGGTAACTGAAACCACAGAAAGTTAACCTCCACAGGGGGTTAACTAAAGGAGGACTCTTATATTTATTTCTTACCACTCGCCCACTACAAGATCCTCAGATTCTGCTTGTGAAGTTGGCTGTGTCCCTTGCCCTAAGGTCACTGCCTCTGAGGACAACTTTCTCCATGCAATGGTCTCCCTCTGGGTTCTGCTACATCTCTCTAATTTTGTCCCCTTTCAGGACCCTTGCACTATCTCCTATGGCTCTCGAAACCCTATCCACACCTTTGTACATAATTCCTTTGAAAATAATTCCTTTTTGCACAGCCTACTTTGAGTGTGCTATTTCTTATTGGGACCTGATTAATGTTTCCTTGTCAATACCCACATTTAATTTATTTTATCACATTTAGATTTTTTATATATTTCAGTAAAATTGACCACACCATTTGAGCAAGTTTCCACATTCTGTTTTTGATGTGATATTGAGTTATGTTTAAAAAGTATGCATGTTCACATATAAGCTTTCTCTACTGCCAGTATCTGCTTTAATAAGAAATCAAGTGGGGTGTGTGTATGTGTGTATGTGTGTGTGTGTGTGTGCGTGTGTCCAGAGTAGGTGGGATGCCATTTTTAAAAGGTCTACACAAAACACACTTCTAAAAATCCAAATTTCACTGGGGATGTAGCTCAGTGGCACAAGCACATGCCTGGCAACCGCAAAGTCCTAAGTTTGATTCCTAGTACCAAAAAAAAAAAATAAAATAAAATACAAATTTCCCAAAATATATTAAATAAACATCTTGATGCAATCAGCAAATTTGCTCTTGGGTTATTATTTTTAAAATACTATATCAGGGAGGCTGGGGATTTAGCGCAGTGGTAGACTTACTTGTCTAGCAAGGGAGAGTCCCTGGGTTTGGTCCTCAGCACACACACAAAAAAGAATTAAAAAGCTAAGATACTACATTAGATTTTCTCTGAGAAGAGTGCACAGATTTGAATGCTTATGTCAGGAAGTAGATACGAGACATTTATACTGTTGGAAATGTGTGTGTTTCGTGTACGTGAACATAAAGTATAACTCAAGTTTTCTGTAACTACAATTGAGAAAAACATGAAGTTTCTTAGCAGCCACTCTGAGTGCCGGTCACTGTATCCCATGTGAATTTGGTGGCACTTGGGTCCCTCTGAGGAGAGTCACTGGCTCTTTGTCTTCCTCCCATCTTAAATTCCCACATACTCCTTAACCCTAAGGGGTTTCCGTGGGTTCTGTCTGTCTCAGCTGGCGGTGGTGGTGGTGGACCCTGCTAACAGATGTCCCTTCCCTGTTCTGCTCTCTAAGGCTTTGCTTATGGATTTCACTGGTAACAGAAATGGGGCCACTAAGAAATTCACCACTGACATGGAAGCAGTGCTGCGCCCAGCCCTTTCTCCGCGTTCTTGCTGCACTTCCCCAACTGGATGACGCTTTTACACAATTTAAACTTTCAACAGCCTTATTCAGTATAACATTATATGCAGAATTCGCTACAAACACACGTGTAATAACTATTGAGATTCTGCACCCAGGACAGCAGGGGCTGTGTGCACTTTGTTCCCAAGCGCTTGTTACAGGAGCCTCAACAGACTCGGTCGGACAGCGAGTGGAGAGAAACTGACAGACGTAGGAGAGAAGTTAGCAAACAATTGGTTGAGGTGCATGCACACCTCACAAACACTGACCTGACGACAGAAACTGTAAAAAGAACTTAATTTTGATGAAGAAAGGAGGAGATGAAAGTGGGGGGTGGGGAAGGGGCTCCTAACTGCACTCCGTGTATGCGAGACAGGAGGTTGTAGACGTCTTTTTCTTTATTCTGTCTTCTTTAGAAGCCAAACTGCAGCAAATATCCTAGACCCAGAAGAATGGCCCCCAGACCCAAAACGATTCTCAGAATTCAGGTTCAGCGTATTTACACCCAACGATGACAGGAGCACTCACAAACAGCTCTTGGGCACTCTTCCATCAACAAATAATTCTAGTTAGCGTGCAACGCCAGGGGGGACCTAGGCAATAATAAAAAATTCTCCAGCTGTGCCCTCAACCTCGGGCACTCGGAGTCTCTCTGCTAAGGTTTGCAAGTTCCCTTCAAACTGAGGAGAACACGTCTAAAAAGTGTCTCCCAGGCTTGACAGCTGTGCTTTTAAGCATTCTTGCCTTTTCAGATCTGCCGGCTCAGTTGTGTAATAATCTGACCCTGAGCCAAAGACACAGCCCTGCAGAGGCCTTGGGCACAAACCCCTTAACTTTCTGGGGCTGAGTCTGATGAACTTACCATTTCCTAGGATGGTCGGAGGCCTGGGGATCCTCGCGTCCCGTGCTTTCCCTAAGATGTAGCCTGTGCAGATGAAGCAGTCATTTGTGTTCCCCTAGTTCCACTGGGCTTTTTATAAGATGTCACCAAGTTGTGTTCTTCATAGACCCAAGGGCTTTCCACAGCTCCAAATGGTGAGGTGTGGTCTCCTCTTACCCAAAGAACCAAGCCACTCTGTGATTTGTATGAATCTGCTTTGCTATCAGATGATAACACAAAATCTACACTCGGTCAAATTTTCTTTACTATAGGAACAACCTGGCCTACTTTGTTTATATCCGTGCTTTCAGATGGTGCCTGGCAGTTAGAAGGGCGGCTGGAGAGGGCTGTCAGGTGAAAGGCCCTGAGTTAAAATTGGTGACGACTGTTCTAGGGCTTCCTGTCATAACTCTGGTTCATAATGCTGAGATAAGGCTCAGGTATGCCTCTCTGGAGAAACTTCCCCTGACCTCACGACTTCTGCTGCTCTGCAGTCTGGTTTTGACACCTTTCTCCTTGGCTGTAGCAGTGCTGTGACCTTTACTTACTCCATGAAGCAGGTGAATAAGATCAAAGTGCATGCATCCTAGAAGGCAGAACAGGAGCATAAAGCATGCTAATGTTCCAATAAAAGCATTTCTCGTCCCTTTCAGTTTAAAGAATCAACTTCCATGTCAATGCAATCCCACTTAGACAACTATCTCTGGATTTTAAGCCTAGGCAATTTGGATTCCTCCCTTCATGATCTCACAGTACCATCCCGATCCTGGCAGGAGGAAGTCCACAGCGCTTCCGGGCCCTTTGCCACCTCACTCCTCCCTGGCGTCCCTTGCTGTGCTGGCCCCTGGCCACCCCACATGGGTGTCTGGGGAGGTCCACACGGCCCTGCCTCACTGCTGAGGCCCAAGGCACCCTCCACCATCTTCATCTGATGTGATTCCACTCAGCAAAGAAGACTGAAATGCCTGTTGCCCCTGAGAACATTGTTACATACTCTCTTGGTACAGAACTGCCTTTCACTCTCCAAAGAAGACGGTTCGGTGTACATTCCACCTTTTCAGTGACCGTTAACAATTCACAGCTACAGATCCTGCTATCTGCACAGCCACACCTCAATCTGCTTATTCCTTACAAATTATGAATTTATTCATGGATGAGGATGTTTCTTCCCCCAAAATATTCTCATTTAGATTCTTTAAAGATGGTACTAGAAAGGACTAAGGTTGGTAACTGTATTTTACTGAAGTTTCAAATACTTCAACATGTTAATATTGTATTTTTTTTTTTTTTTTTTTTTTTTTTTTGGTTTTGGTTTTTCTCCGGTACCGGGAACCGAACTCACGACCTTGTGCTTGCCAGGCAGGCGCTTTTGCCGCTGAGCTAAATCCCCAGCCCCTAATATTGTATTAACAAACATTATACTGTATTACACTTCAGGTATAGGTAATTATTGTTGTTGTTTTTAAGTAAAGTAGGATTTTAAATATAAACCATAATGAACTTTAAGTCCTGTTTTCAAATCAGCTTTGTTTACAAAGAAAAATAGATTTTGTTCATATAATCAATTATACTGCTCTACTTTAAGAAGAAAATATTTACCCTGAGGCAAGGAAACAGGATCCTAACATCGTTTGTCTTGAATGTTTACATCCTGGAATATTGCACTGGGATGATTATGTGGATTATTTTGGATTATTTGGATTATTTGGATTATTCCTGTTGTTTGTACGCTTTGGAGACAGAAAACCTTGAAGTGGAACTCAGAAGTTCAGTAAGTCAACTCCTGGTTTTTGTTTGTTTGCAATGATTGAAAGCAGAGGGTAAACAAACAGATGATGTGAAATAATTTTAACTGTGGAATGTTGCACATTTAATCTCCTTCAAGTGCCTCCTATGATTATGTTTTACCTAAGTTAATTAATTAATTAATTAATTTTGTTTTTTGGAGCCAGGATCTCACTGTGTAATTCAGGCTGGCCTTGAACTCACTCTGTAGCCCAGCTTGGCCTCAAACTCAGAGATATCCTGCCTTGGGGTTCTGAGTGCTGGGATTACAGGTGTGTGCCACCATGCCTGCTGTTTTACCTAAATTTATATTTAAATTGATTTGAATATTAAGTGAGGGACACACTAAGTTATCAGGTAAAAATGAGTTTTGATCAGAATACAGATATAAATTAGGTTCAAAATCAAGATGTAATTCTAGTTCTTCCTTACTCTGTAACTTCTAAGCAAGTTAGTACATTACAGAAACGTATTTATTATATTGTTTTCAGAAAACTTTCTTCAGATGAAAATAGCTCATAAATGTTGAGTCACAGAATACAGCCAAATACTAGCTTTTCTTTCACCAGTCTATATCCATAATTACTGTACCGATTTGCTCCGTGCTTCAATCAGACTTGGTAATTTACGCTTGCCCCAAACACCCTATAGTTTCCAATTCTATGTTACAACATTTTGTTTGCCTTTCTCACATGATTCAAGTCATGAGGGTATGGGTGAAAGGGCTTCTGGGGTTTGGAGTCTGAAAGGACTGACAACAAATCAAAGCGAAACAAAACAAAACCTCGGAACAGCCCTCAATAACAGCCAGTGTAATTGTGCCCTCCTTTGCTCCGGGATAGCCAAAGTGTGTAGGCTTTTTGTGTGCTATCTCCTAACACTTTGCTCTGTAGTGAGGTTTGGAAACTCTCAGAAGTATGTAAGGCCCTGCAGAGGAAACAAATTGAACTCTTGTCTCAAACACCAGAAAGTATTGTACAATTTTATAATTTGAGAAATCAAAGACTCAGTACAGCAGAGGAAAACAGAAACAGTAATTTTGAACAAGAAAGGCTAGGCAGAGCATCTACCTTAATAAATAAGGGGCAATTTATGAGCCATCACTATCTCCTGTTTCAGGCATGTTTTATGGCTTCAGACAAGTACTAAAGCATGTTTCATAAACCTTGCAGTCAACACAAGATTCGTGATCGAGGGTTACACACCTCAGGTGAATTGAGCCCAGCTCTGTGCCACAAAATAGACATTAATGTCCTCCTTTCTTTACTGAACATTGGAAAATACATTGCATGGGATCTGTAACTTGTAAGGAAAGACAAAACACAGTCATACTGAATGTCACCAGAGACCATCACATCTTGTACCTCCTTTGAACCATCACAGCGATCTGCTTATACTTCTACCATGCAACTTCTTTCTGCTCCTTATGCTATGCTTTGTATATTTGTCTTCATATCCCTACCAGATGCTAAGCAACCTAACATTAGAGATGAATTTTTCCTCTTTGGATATATAATGGCATGGCATTTAGCCCCAAGCCCCATACAAGATCAAATTTCAAAAGATACCTTTTGAATTGAATTTTGTCTGCAAATCATATAGACTGGATCACATTTTACAACCCGTGAAATATTTCTTTCATATCTGTATAATGGTGAGCAGTATATTGCCTGAATTTAAATCCTGGTCCTACCACTTACTAGTTTTTTAATCTTGGGCAATTATTTGTAGGCCTCAGTTTCCTCTTCTGCAAAATAATAGTAATAATAATAATATAGTGAGACTTGAATACCACATGTCAATATGTGTAAAATGTCCAAAAGTGTGCCTGGTATGTAGCTGACACTGGGCAAGTATTAATTATTATTATTCAGACAAAAAATATAGCTGTCTGCAAAAACTGCATTTGGCTGAGATTCCAAAGCAATGGCAGATAATTGTAAAGTACACATGCCTCACAACGGGTACTTGTTTGTAAGAGGTCAGAAAATTATAGATCTTCTTCCTCCCTTTTCAAACTAGACAATAGGAAGACCCACCGTGGAAATGCAGTCTCCCACTCTGTGAGGACAGCAGGGTCTTTCAGACCCTGCAAAACACACAAATTAAACAGACAGGACTCCGGGATAAAGAGATACAGTGAGTAGTGCCTCTCCAGACAGCTGTCTGATTTTCATTTCACTTCAGTTTGGGATATGAGATCTGGGTCGTGTCATCTTTTTCTGATGTCATCCAGCACCATGTCATCAGAAAGCAGATAACCTTGACAACTTAATAAGGCACCAGTCTGGCTGATTAACAGTTTATATGTGAATTTCTTATGTTTAGGATTAAGTGATTAGCCTTATTTTGAAAAGCCAGAGTAGTTGGCCTACAAACAGATCAATACTGACTTTCTTCATGAGGACTTTACCCCTTGTTCACGCTCTCTTTCCTCTTCCTTATCTTACCATGTTCCTCAACGACTTGAAGGAGATGGCATGAAGAAGAAAAGGCAGCCACTCTCTGGTGTGATGGGACTAATCAAATGCCCAAAGGCCCCTTTCCTTCCTTTTCTCTTTATTCTTGGAAAACACCTTGTCTATCTGACATATTTTTCCACCATAAAAATGACTTAGTGGGGCATGCCCATTATTCCCTCTTTAACAGATTGAGCAGACCACATATAAGGATAGAAAAGAGTTGAAAAATATTATCAATAATTTTGGTTTTATAGGTATGTATTAAAATTTACTCCCAATAGGAACTACACTTCTTTGTAGGCCCAAGGAGCATCTCAGGAAAATCCTTAGATTGGAAAATAGATGGGCTTGATGGATTAGTGGACAGAAAAGGAGAGAATTGTGTTAACTGGATAAATTTTGAAAGGGTGGGAGGAGAGCTCCTCCAAATGGGGTGAGGAGGATGAGAGCTGCCACGGGTGGCCATGGACAGTGGAATATCTGTGGAGGAGGAGGACACCTACAAAGTGGTATCACCATGTGCTTGTTTTCTCTATGAGTCTAAGAATATAGCCTAATTTCTCAATAGTTCCTGCTGTTTTTTCTAATAATGTATAGTCCTAGTAAGTGTTGGATCAATTTATTATGTTAAAAATTGTTAAAATGTGACAATTTAGAGGAGTATGCTCTAGTGGAACTCTTGGCCCACCCACCACCTCTTCCATTCCCAGCCACGTAACTGAGATCACTACTAAAAGCTATGATTCAGGAGAGAGATCATAGGCCATACCTAAAAACAGCTGGGAGACCAATGGGGATCGAATTTTGCCAAGCAGAGTGGAACTATTTGGCTATTACTGGCAATTCTAGTACTCACTGTAAACAGTGTAAATATGATTTAAACCTGGTTTCATATGCAGTGTAGTAGAGAAGAAGGAGGGAGGAGGAGGGCGGTGAGGGGAAAGGAGAGGGAAAAAATGAAAGGGAAAGGGAAAGAGAAAGATCAACGAACTCAAGAAAGATTATAGAAATGTTAGGGGACCAGAAAGGAAGCACTGATTTGTAAGAAGCAGATAGCTGGAAGCAGGTGTGAGATGGTCCAAGAAGACAAGAGTGACAAGAAGAATATCCTGACTGAGGAGAGAGCCTTAGTAAGTCTTGTGAAGAAGAAAGAACATAATCCTATTGATCATCTTGGGAAAGACCTTTATAGGTTTGTAAAGATCCCAGTAATAGCGTTATATGCTTCTTCTAATGCATTTTTGACACTCAGGAAAAAACAGCGAGAGCCTTCCCTCTTAACACATTTCAGTTAAGAAAATCTGCATCTAAGACCGTCTCCAAACCTAAAAAAGGAAATATACATTTGCAAACCTTTCCAATTCTCTTAGGTAAGGAAACATCCCATTTTCTCTTCTGATTATCCATTACATTCCTAGCTGTGTCCTCTTTATCTCATAAAAAGAACCATTCTATGATTATAAAATAGTACCTACTTATTAGGAAAATATAGAAAAATAAAACAATAAAGTCATAATTCCATCATCAAAAAGGTAACTGCTAGGAGTTACTGTGATATATTATCCAACATCTCTTCTCCTCTTTATATTTAATAAAATTTAAAATCATTAATAAAATTAGATATACACTTAACCTGCAGTTTCTCTTTGTCATGAATATTTTTCCTCCAATATTACTGATATTACATAGTATTTCACAGTACAGATATTGTTTTTCACTTCTTGTTCTTTCTAGATTGTTTCCGGTCTTTGCTACCTTAACCACTGTTTGACTACGATTTATCTGCCTTCCTTTCCTCATGTTTAAGCCCTTAGGATATTCACATGTGACTGGCTGGGCCCCGTCTTTTGGAGAACTAATAAATTAGCTCACACCACTGAACTTGCTAGAGGGAAATGTGGAGCTGAGCACTTTTATAACCATCAGCATCTGCGAGAAAGGAGCATCTGTTTGGCATTACAATCCCCACAGGCTAATGTATATTAGGGCAGAAATACCCATCCCTACACTATTGCTCTGTCTTTTTCCTACATGCAAGAAAGTTTAGGGTCTCTGACTGGGTGTTTTTATTGTGTGATAGTTGTAGACTTTCCAAAGTATAAACACCTGTGATTCTTTCCCAGCGCTCAGACAACCGATGTTCTTTGGGAAATTTTAGGGGAAGAAATTCACAAGGAGCAACATGAGGCAATGCTTTGGTATAGTAATCCTGTTACTAGCTTAGATTGAAAACTCTGAATTGAGTTAAATAACATGATCAGAGTTACATAAATATTCACAGATAGGAGAGAAATAGGCTGGAGACACTGCATTTCAGACTATTCAGAAAAGAGCTAAGATGTTCATCAGAAAAAGGTCCTTATATTAAGTGTCAGACTTAAAGTGTCAGACTAAAACGGGAGGAAAAAGAGGAAGAAATGAAGTCTTAAAGAACATGTTAGAGAGGGGAATGAATACCGTGGGTTTGCAGACGAGTGCAGGGTGGTAGATGTGCATAAGCACAACTGAACCTTTTTTTTTTTTTTTTTTTTTT